>NW_020194473.1:670517-900811 GCF_003019875.1 Amorphotheca resinae ATCC 22711
GAAGACTCCACACCCCCCCCCCCCCCCCCCCCCCCCGCATGTAGCCAGTTCTGCGCACGATTCGAGGGCGGGAGAGTCGTTCTCTTGACTGGCTTAGTTGATCAAAGCGGTGGTTTGTCAAGTAGCGACTTCACGTGGACATAGAGTTGAGGAAAGGGGGTTTTGTTACTATAGCAAATCCGAGCTGACGCAGATCCAAATGATACTATTACACGTATGAAGTTATCTTGCTGCTACAGCACAAGCGAATTAATAGGCACGTCGTCCTGTATGTTATCATCCGTATTAAGACCTGGGCATTTAGTCCTCAAGGTCTAGTTGGCCCGTACCCTCACGTAACTCCTCCCTCGTAAAAACCTTCCATGATTATCCGCAATTACTGAACGCCCGATACGCTCTTCTGCCACAAGAAGTTTTATCCATCCAAGCTACCCGCCTCCTCGACATCCGTGTCATTCTCCTGTTCCTCTACCGCACTATCTAGATTATTCTTGCCCGGACTCTTCCCATTTTTTCGGCTCGCGGATGCACTCGCATGATCATCCGTCTCGCTCATACTACTCTTACGGACCGAGCTCTGCCGCCTGTGATTCCTACTAACGATGCCTGGGAAGATTCGAGGCTCGGTTGCAGATATGTGGCGATCGGCGAAGTGCTCGGCGGGCCAGCTACTCTCTTTCGTCACCGCCAAGGGGGCAGATGTCACGCCGGAATTTTCGCCTGTGGGGTCTCGGGAGACAGGCCGTTGGAGGGGGCTGCTAGTTGCTTGAGAGTCTTGAGCGTTGAGCTGGGCTTGAGAGTGAGACGCACGGAGGCGCGCCGCCTGAGCGGGGAATTGCTGATATGGATGACTGTCACCATGGACAACGCTGGACGATATATTCGTTCTCAAGGAAGAAGTTGGAGAAGCTGCGTGTGTCTCCAAAGCAGAGGCAGTCTGCTCAGGTTTGGCCGCAGTTGGGATCCCTGGAGCTGCGGACGTGTAGCGCTCAATCCTGATATCGTCAGTTCTGAGGTTCCAAAAAAGTTCAGCTGCCGAAATCGCCATAGTAGTAGGACTCACATTGCTAGCTCCTGTAGTAGCGTCTCGTGCCTGAAGCCTTCTCGAATGTTGGGAACATTGCTCTTGGCCATAGTATTGCCTCTAACCCCGGGTAGATGGAAATTCGGACCTAGCCATCTTTGCTTGAGAGCATATTCAAAGCCGCTTTGCTTGACCGAATTCTTTGCCAATTCACACATATCAACAGCGCTAAGCTTGTATATTTGCGCTGCTACCGAATACTCTTCGATAAGTGGCTCTTTCGTGAAAGCAAACTGAAGAGGATCATCCGTAGACAACGAAACATTGAGACCCCTCTTAAAGTATTGCAAGAAAGGATTTCTCTCATAAGCCAAAAAGAGTGCATTGTTGCTAAGAGGGGACATGGCGACTCCAATCTGCTCCAAGTAGAATATGTATTGAAGCAGTGGGACCTTTCTTAGCAAGAGACCGTGACTGATGCTATGGCAGCAGAGTACAGCTGCTGCCAAATGATCGGTATCACCAGCTTCACCACAATGTGGACGTAGTACGAATGTATTGAAGCCGCGTTGCTTTCGCCAGACATTCAACGAAGCCATATTGGAAAACAAATAGTAGATCCAGTAACTGTATGGAGGATTTTGCTTCGAATCCCATACATTTGGTACCGGAAATTTTCTATACAGCCGGCGTTCAGTCTTGCTCTCATCATCAACACTATCAAACCCAATAACCCTCTGGAGAAATATATGGAGCTTTGGGTGGCTCGACGGGTCCTTGGTAACCTCGAAGAGTGGTTGGAAGAGATTCACAATGACTTGCTCGAAATTGTCCATCAATCCACTAGATTTGTAGACATCAAACAAACGAGGGACTTGAATAAGCCAGCGGACGTTGTGAGAGAACAACTTGTTGTCGACAACCCAGGCTGCAAGTTTGTCCCACTCGTCAATGGCTCTGCCGTAAATGGAAATTCGCCACTCAACCATCTGGTATTTGCTCGATTCCAGATCAGAGATGACCTCTTTCGTGATCTCGGCCAGGTACCTGCCTTTGAGGTAGTTATCCGTCTTGAGGAAAATGGTTCTCAGCCTGGATTCTCCAATTGGATTGTATTTAAGATTGAACTTGTCGAATCGATGAAAGGAGTCGGTATGGGCCTATAGAAAATCAGCTGCTAGAAGGTTATTCGGGCGTTGGTCAAAACGAACATGCATATCCAGTGTGTCGATACTGAGATCATACGCGGTCAGGTTGATACTCTGGAAGACTTGCTCCAAAGTAAGTTCCTTGCCATCTCTGAACATCACTAGCTCGTCTGGGCACTTCTTCATTTTGCTCTTGATGAATCGCAACAGGTGCTTTTGATTCATGCACGCCGAATGATGAACGTGAGTGTCCACCTTCCTGACATTGTAAAAATCTCTGTGTGGTACACGTTTGCTGTCCGCCATCTCCTGATACTCATTCAGAAGAACGTAGAGATTGAACTTGCCTTCGAGATACTGCAATCGACGAAAGGCAAAACTCTTGCTTGGCCCGTCCGAAGAAACATCTAGGATTGCCTCCAAATCCATATAGAACTCTCGGATGGTAGGTACATTGATGACAGGCGTATCAAGTTCCTCCGCTTTGGAGTTTTCGTATACTTGGTAAACACCGTTCGCGTCGAGACGGAAAGTCATTTCCCCGGGTCCTGGAACTGGCAAGAGATCCTCCATATAAAAGTCCTCCCCAATATCCTGACCTGGTTTCCGCTTAGGACGAGATGCCTTGGGAGTTTGCGCTGCTTGGCTTGAGGAAGAGCTGACATTTCTGGGCTGATTGGTACCTTGCATGTGTGGCTTTTCTTGTGGCAGAACCATACTATTTGCCAGGCTATTGCTTTGGCTGTTCATACCATTTGTTGCTAGATTGGTTCGATCTCCCTCTTCGTACCAGGCCGGCTCGGGGGGTGGAGGGTAGATGTTCCAATTTGGATCGTCCTTCGGGTTATCACCCTCCCCCTGCAAGGATAACCTTATATATTTGTGCCTTATATCCAAGACCCTTTGGATGTTTGTGTAGATGGTGCTCAGCTCGGATGTGACATGGGCGTCACTGTCCACAAAACCCCCAGGCCCAATACCAACGCCAGCACCTGCTCCATGTAGCCCTTCCATTGCAAGTAGCGGCTTGTGCTCATGCGGAAGGTCAGGGTGAATAGCATGATCTCTAGCGGCTTGGTCTGCACGAAGGAGAGATTCTCTTCGATGATGGGATATGCCATGGTTGTCTGGAAGAACTGTTCCGGCGTTTGGCTCTTGTATAATGTTGCTCTCGGGGGACTTTCCCATGTCAGCCAAGCCAACAGGTGCAGCAGCCTTATATCGCCCGTAACTATAGCTGTCAGTTCGTATGTTCTGACAAGGAGAAACGCCAACACTGACCCTGGTATCGCATTACGCCCACTGTGCAATGAGGCCATGCTTCCGGTTCTTCTCATCCCAGTGCTCTCCGAGTCGACAACATTTGAAAGATTCCGTGGGGGTATGACCGGGCTTCCAAGTGGCGAGGTCTGTGTAGTTGTTCCCCAATTGCTCCCACCCGTCTTCTGAGCCTCCAATTTGCTTCGCTGATAGAAGAGCTTGGCGTCTTCTTGACTCAACTGCTTCTCAGCGGCATAGTCATAATACGCCGTCTTTTTCTGGACGTCTCGAGGTAGCAGTTCTTCCTGAGTATCTGAGGGAGTACTTATATCCGGGGTTCCATCTGGCCCCATGGCTGCATCTGGGAGCATTGCAGAAGTCCCACCGTGTTTGTCATCCGATGATTCTTTTGACCCTGCGTCGCTATCATCTCGTTCCTTTCTGTAGTCTTCGTCTTCGTTATGATGTGCAGGCCCCGCGGAAGTCATCTTGGGAGAATCCAACTCGGAGGGTACGCTTTGTGACCGTGCCCCTGGTGATTCTATTAGCATCGTTGAAGCTGTGTAATACGTGTTAAGGGGATTGAAGAAGCGCAGGTTCAGAATGAGGTTGTCAAGCAGCTGTTCTTACCGCCCATTATGTTGGTACCGATGTGGTTTATCTATCTGGAGAGATTCCCAATGGCAACAAAGAAATAATCAGCGCCAGCCCAACGGATAATCAGCTGATAGACCAGAATCGACAGCACACCGTCCATCAAAGGATATCATGTCGTGTTCCGGTATTACAACCTTTTTTTAGGAATCGATAATATGGTCCTGTGCATTTCACGCGTTTTATTGAGCCGCGCGACTCGTTCAACAAGAATCTCTCGGCTATTCTTTCCTTCCAGAGCCAATTCATGGAGGGGTATCACCACGAAGGACTGCAGGGCAGATTGAACAAAATACTTGCTGATTGTTTCTCTTTTCTTATGGACTATCCCCTACCTTGCATGGCTTCTATCCTACTTTGCTATTGCTCGCGCTGACCCTATGTCTCGATCGACTAGGGTTTTTGTTACCCTCTAATCCATACATCCCTCCTGCAAAAAATACAATGACTGCACCAAGTAATGTTCCTGGCGATAATCTATTGCCAAATAACCAAATGCTCAGCAGCAGACTGACCAACTTCCGGACATTGAGCACAATCGTGACCGTAAGTGCCGAGGCTGCTGAAGCAAGAAGATTGACCCCTCGAATGCAAGCATACTGAGTCAAGACATTCATGACAAGATAGGCAAGCTGACTTGGAATGTAAATTCTGTTCAACCCTTCCCGTACATCCACGGGGAGGTTCGAAAATGATTCGTACGACGGCATGCCTAGGGGCGCCGAGGCCGCTAATTTTAGAAATTGTCTCCTCATGGCAGGGAGGAAAGGTAGGAATAGGGGTAAGGCGAGTAGGTGCGAGTAAAATAGGTTTTCTTTCCAGTGCGGCCCGTATTCTTTATACGTTTCCTCTGTATATAAGCCCATGATGGCCGACAATACCTGGGCCAAGAAGAGGATGCCAAGCCCTGTGCTGAAAGGTGGCGTTTCTTGCGAGGTCTGTACATCTTTCTGAAACGATTATTAGCCAAATACAGCACAAATAAGAGCGTAGCACACACCTTCGATTGCTGGTCCGACCAAGCTGCAATGATCACCCCAATTGTCAAGAGTGTGACTGCAATCACCTGTATCCTCGAGAACCGCTTGCCCCATAGAAAACCGGCCGCCAGAGTAGTAATACTGCCTCCTGAGCGAAGTATAATATGTATGGGGACTGAAATATTGTAGCTGAATGCGTGATTGTTCAAAACGTTGATCGTGAAGAACAAGAGTATATTGAACATCCAGCGGCGAATTGGAACACGGTTCGGTCTGAGGAATAAGGGGGGCCTGTCCTGATCGAATTGCGATATATAGCCTGTGACGGCAACGAAAAGGAATTGTACGAAAGTCAACAGCGTCCCTTGAGGATGTCAGAGCAGTCATTGGGGGGAAGGTCAAGGATGCGCGAGCATACCGCTGTCTGGTTCAACTCTGAAGTGGGACTGTCAGCACTTCTCTGGAAGGGAGAAAATCAAATTAGAGGGCCCTTTCGACTTACTTCACAATAGCTTCCAGCGCGAAGACCTGTTGTCATTCGTGAGCTTTCCCTCTCTTACTCCAGTGATCGAATCGAGCACAGCAGCCACTCACATTTGAGCAACAGCCCCCGAATATCAGCGCCAGCATACCCCCCGCCGCAAGCCATTGTGGAATTGTTTCGATGAAAATGCGCCCCGCCAGGGCCATCATCCTTGAGGAGGCCGGCCGCTGGTCGTCTATACCGTACATCTCCGCCTTTTCCAAAGACGGGGCGGCATTGATGACCTTGGGCACGATGACGTCTCCGTCCGAGGAGGCAGAAGCTTGGAGGTCTCTCAGCATTGCTCGTCGTCGAGGGATGGGCATGGAGGTCGACGGAATGCTGCCAGAGTCAGTCCTGCGTTTTCTCGCCATCCAGACGGTGACTGGCAGCAGCGCGTTGCTTCTGCCGTGTCTGATTCGGGCAAGAGATTTCGTGACACGTGTAAGGGACCAGATAGTTGTAACGCGGTACCTGATCCTCCTTTCGCATGCTGACCTAGAGACGGGGACACGGGGCGGGCGACGACTAGCACTTACTGGGAAGACTTGCGGTGGGAGATCATTCGATCAGACGAGGTAAGGCATCAATGCCGAGACGCAGACCGGGCAAAGCAGGGAGTCCCGTAAGGGAAGAAAGGTACAGAAGTCAAGTACCGTAAAGTCGACCGGCATGATTCGTGTGAGTGAGCAAAGGCAAAATGGCAGCGCAGCGGGTCTCTAGTGCGCAGGGCGCCACCATTGCCGGTCGTAGCCGGGTGGTGGCTGGGGGGCGCTGCCAGGTACTGTTGCCAGGCGCAGCTTCTAATCGTCGATCACTGGCTGCTGGAGGGAAATGGACATGGCCTTTAGTCCTTTTGGTATTTAGAGGATCCCGCCGCGGTCAGGTTGAATTATGCTTAAATGTCTTAAGGTCCAGCCAAGGCTACCCAAGCAGGTCTCGGGAGCCACCCGCTGCAGAAGCCAGCCAGGCACAATCGCCCTCCCCTCGATCGCGGGCACTGGATCCTGCTGAGCGGTTGCAAGGGCTTGGGAGTTGGCACCTACGGTTCTTCCCTACCTATTGTATGTACATACGGTGCCTACGTTACGATACGATCGATAGGCAACCAGTGCAATTGCAATCTACCTATCACCTCTTGGCGAATTGTACATACCTCAACTCCTCTCTGGATTACACCCACAACAGCACACCATGTATATTGTCGAGACCTGTTGTGTTACTTATAATAGATGGATACAGTGTCTCACCACCTCGCACGACGACTGTCCGTACTTGGGAATCTCTTGTATTATTCATCTGCGAGTTGACTAGTGTGCTCAGTCGCTGAAACCCTGCCCAAAGTTCCAATGACCGCTGCAGAATCCTGTCATCCATAAGATGCCTCGTCGAAGAGTTCGGCAGCCAGAGAAGAGCCCCCCCGACAGCCCTAACAACGACCATCAACCACGCATCCACGTTGACCAGCCTTTCACGGATTGGTCGTGGCAAAAATCTTCCTACAATCCATGATACGCTATGTGCTCGTTTCTCATGACAGGCAAAGTCTAGAGGATGACGAATGGGGAATCCGGGGACAAAGGATCGGGAAGGTTGTAGCCAGGCACGCACGGAAACGCCGATACAGTATACCCAAGGGATTCTTCCATATCGCGCCATTTCTACAATGCAGAGAACACAAAGAGCTAGAGCACTATTAGCGAGCCTTCTTAGGCCTCGACCCAGGGCCATGCTTACATTGTTAGTCGCTGCAATAGCAATGCTGTCTTCGAATGGGTGCCAGCTCATATGTAAGATCTTCTTGTTGAAATCAATCTGGTCGGCATCGGTCTCTTTCCTCATTCTACCTCCCTGACCAGGTGCACCCGCTGCGGGACTGCCTGCTCTAGAACCACCCTTCTTGCTTCCATTCGTAGATGTGGGACTTGCGGATGAGTTGATTGGCGTGGGTATGCCGACCTTCTTGGCCTTGAAGGCGGATTTGTCGGCTTGAAGAACCACTTCCACTTCTTTATCCGGGTCTGAGGGATAAATCATGAAGTTGTTATTATAACTGCCGGTCATCACATTCTTGGCATCTCCGGAGAAGACGACTTCGAATTTGTCGAAGATGCTATCATTCTCATAGGTGTCGCAGAGACGGGGGCGGAGATGCTCGTGTATTGGGATCGTCTTGACAGGCTGACGCTCCATATTCACATCCCAGATTTTGACCGTGAGATAATCTCGTGAGAGAATGTATCTACCGTCGTGTGAGAATCGGACATCAGAGATGGATGATATTATTTCCGAGAAAAAGGAGCGAGAAGAGGGATCCTCCTCCTGTTCAAATTCTATGGCCAAATGTGTTAGTGGTGTGTCTCTCAGTTCCCGAATCATCACTTACGCTTAGCATGTTGATCACACAGAGCGCTCTCTCGCATGTCTGCAAGCTTGATGGTGCCTTTTGAGCTTGCATACATGAACCAATTACAGCTCAGTGGATGGAACTCTGCAGCCGTAATAACTTCTGTCAGCTCCTCCATGTTAGCAGGCTTAATGTCAACAATGTTGAAACTTTGATCCTGAATATTCAAGTTCCAGAGGTTTATTCGCAGGTCATCACTGCTAATAAATGTCTCTCCATCGCTGTTTACCGATATGCTGTTGATATGGTATGCGTGAGCATTAGCGTAAGTTCGTCGGGGTACTGCCGCAACGACAGTGTCGTGATGGGTAAGGCGTGGTAATTTCAGGTCGTGGGGACCTGTGAAATGGACATTTGACATAGATCGAACAGCACCTCCACCCCCTGGAACGTTCCCAGGAGTCAAATCATGGGAAAGGTTGTTCTCCGCCACCACCTTCAAGGACTTCTCAAAGACCTTCCATAATTTGATTGTTTTGTCGTTTGTAGAAAGGAGGTAATGGGAAGCATTTTGTCTCCGGCACCATTTGATCTTGTTGATCTTCTCTTCTATTTCGAGGGATTTGAGATAGTCGAATTCGGGTTCGTGAGATTGGAACTCGGTATGGAACTTGTACTCGCATGTTTTTTTCTAGATAACGTCAGTTCTTCTGCACTGCTGTTGGGGTCTCTGCTTCCACCAAAGGCTCTGCATACCGTCTCGTTTCTTTCAAAAAGCACAACTCGGCCCCCCTTGTCACCGGTTGCAAGGTAGTTGCCGGTATGATCGAACTCGACGGTTGAGATGATATCCGCTGCAGATCACAGACCTGTTAGCTTTTTATGAAAGGCATATGGGGGATCGGGGGTCAAAGTATTGTAGGTGGAAGCAATAGAAGTTGCATGTCGTGCTTCAAATGAAAACGACGGACCTTCTGTGATATCCTCTACATCGCCCTTATCACCAAAACATCTAATCCAGGCGTTAGCACAGTTGTAGAACCCCGCAGCATTTCCCTCCATGGCACGGACGGTACCACAGACCAGAGGCCGGTACACGCCATCAACATAGGGAAGCCCGGGCTCAGAGAGGTTATCGGGAATACTGACTGTGTGAACTTCCACGTTGGAGAGTTCGCTTCCCCTTCTACCATCTTTTAGGACCCGTGTGGAGGAGAAGAGTTCCTCGCCAACAGGTGTATTATGCCGAATCTGCTACCCGTGACAGACAGTATGCAGGCTTGATCGTGTCGAGGTTCAAGAGCTCCTAGGACCCTTGAGGTAGGAGAGGCTGAGGCAAGCTTATTAGACAAGCAAGGGTAAGGTAAGGCGGATTTCCCGAAGCTGGATGTGGATGAAAGGAAGAATCGGTGTGCGCCCACGGCGGCTCAAAGGCTTCTTCCGAAGTGGATGGCGGACTCTGGCGAGCTGGAATAGAGAGTGTCGGAAGGAATTCAAGTGTGGACGTGATGAGGCGATGGGGATGGGGCTGCGATCTGTGGTCGAGGTTACTTTTGCGCGTTGTCGTGGGGTTTGGGATCGATCCTTGGCGGGTAGTGACGAGCAGCCTCAACAAGGCTCAAAAATAAAGATGATGACGAGGATCGACTGTCAGGAACGAAAGTACCTGGAAGCTGGAGCCGCTTTGATTCTTAGATTCTTTATCAGAGCGCGAACCTAATTGATTCCTCTTTTCTTTTCTTTTTTTCTTCTAAAAAAAGGTGAGAGCTTTATCAAGACGCTCTCCCATCTACAGTATCCATCCTGGTTTGGCATACTTTAGTCACAGATACAGCCAACCAACCACCTATCATACAGTACATATTGGTCTCTGCAACGCTGCATACAATATCTTTCCTCCTGACGGTCATGAACTAATTCTGTAAAGCGCTACATACAAATACTATGAATACCTATCCTCCATACCCCGTGAGACGGAGCGACAAAGGAATGCATGTTCTGATCCAACATCCCTCTCCGGAGGGATAAAGTCACGTGCCGAGGTTCACATGATAAAGTAGACAGAGCGAACCTCCCCGCTGCGGACAAACCAACAATATTATCCCAATGAGCGATGATAAAGGCAAAGGTCGTGCCCACCACGACAAAGACGCGAAAGGGACTCGTCCAGATGAACCTCCTCCTCAAGACCCGTCACTAGTGTCACGAGTTGCAGGATCGGCAAGCGGGCTGGCTCGCAGTGCGTTTGCAAGACCAAGTGGAAACGAGCTGAGTGAGAGTGCTGCTGCAGCTCTTGCCAATGCTGGCAAGGGACAATCATCGAGTACAGGGACGGGTGGCAGCTCGACATGGGCTGAAAGTTCCAGAGCATCTCAGCAACCCAGCTACCAAGCGAGTGCATCCAATGCTTTCAGAGCTGGACATAGTGAGGAGCATGCGAGACAGGCCGAGGCTGAGTTCTCCTCATTCTTAGATGGGATAGATTCCTTCACGCCGTCTCAAAATCCTGGGGATATTCACTCCGGAGGCCTGGGTGGCGGCTTTGGAGAAGTATGGGCTCGGTCTCAGCGTACTGGAGATGCCATTTCATCCAGACCCGTCGGATACCGAACTGTTGCCGAACAGGAGAGTCATGACGGGGAAGAGGTTATATCTATATTATCTGCCCCTGGTGATATACACGATCCATTCGAGGCCCCACCAGAAGATGACGAGGACTACGATTGGGGACTTTCGCAAGAGCAGATCACCCAGCTTCGAGCGATGACAAAGGACATTCTCCCCCCACCAGAGCCACACATACCTATCTCTCCTGAAAACCCCTTAAATTTGGTTCCGAATTTCGAGGGAATGGATCTCGGTGCGACTGCTGTTACGTCACAAATGCACCCTGGAATTGATGGTCAGCAATTGGCTGCTAGAGAAGCATGGCGAGAGCAGTGGGGTGATGTCTTGACTCGGTACACAGATGAAGTTTGGGGAGGATTGCTACCGCTTGTAAAGGAGGCGCGCAAAGAGGTCGAGGAACTTCAAAGTAGCGAACCAGCGGCGGGGCAGACGAAGGCCATTAGGAGATTAGGAGCTATATTGGGGCATCTACAAAAGAAGTGATTGTACATGGATTTCTGACCAGCGTTTTTAGTGTATCATAAGGATGGATGCGCATGCGGAGAATTGATGTTGTACAATAAGCACATGAGGGATAGTAACTACGTTCAGGTTTTAGTATGGCGGGATCTACTTCACAGGATATCACTCATGCTATTTGTTCACTGCGCACTCCTCGAGAGATGCGAAGTATATTATTATATGTAACGCGAGTGACTGATCCTTCACTGCTTCTTGTTCTCCTCATAGAAGAAATTTGCTCCTATTACTTGAAGGCTCTCCTTCTGGGCCCAATCTCTGACTCCGTGGCCTTTCTTCCCGGTTCCCCAATGCCGCCTATCTTCAGGGGCTGTCAAGTTCGAGTTATCCCCCTCCAGAAGAAGGAACACATAGCGGTGATAACCAGTCTTTGGCGGTGGACCAGGAGGTTTATCTAGATCCAAGTTTTGTCAGAACCCTTTCGGACACGACTGAGAAGGAGAATTATACATTCTATAATGTCCGTTCCAACCTCACCACTGCTGAGCTCGAGATTGAATGCATATCCACTGGTGATAGCAATCCAGTGACACATTTCACCCCACTTCGGGTCCTCCCTCGACGGCGCATCTGGATCCGTAAGCACGACTGTGAGGCCTGTAGTCTCCCCCATTCCTGGACAGAAGATTTTCAGTGTTGGCTTTTTCTTGGTGTTCTTCGGCTTTAGAGTATTTCCTAAATCAACTGGTTTTGTCTCTTCAGAATAATATGGCGAGATAAAGCACTTGGGCGTAAAATCATCGACGACAGTGTCAATGATGTCAGCCTTCTTCAATCTTCATCTGGGTTAATATTCCGTTTGCTAGGACTTGAAAGATATAGGTTACTTACGACTTCAGAATAGAGTCGAAATTCTCATTGCTATCCCCAATTACTTTCTGGCCAGGAATTACAGAGGCAGCGCAGAGCTGCACTGCCCTGAGAAGGACAAGAAGAGACGAGAGGACTTTCAATTCCATGTTGAATGAAAGGCAGCACTTTGCGAAACACCAGGGGAAAAAAGCAGCAGAACGACTAGATATAATCTCGAGTTGAAAGGACGTCTCATAGATCGTTTGATCGGGAGGGGTCCGTTGTTCTCGTCAACGTCATGAGGAGCAAACTCACGTGTTTCTGGGAGAGACGACTGGATTGATAGCTCGAAAGACGTGAACGGGGATCACCGAACAGTGTCTTCATAACCTTTGAATACTAATTTGACAAGCTCTCAAGAGCACCCTCGTTCCGAATCCCTTCTCGCAACTATGATGGAATTGAAAGAGAACAAAAAAGCGAGTCTCTCGACTAGATAACTTGCATCCCAATCACATGAGAGCCACTATGTTTCAAAGATTTGGAAAATACACCTGTTAGAATATAGAAGTACCTACCTCAAGTAGCCTACATAATGAGAACATTTTGGAGATTAAAAAGAGGGAAGAAAACTTGTGATGCCTTGGGGAAGAACTCACACCTGAAGGCAGAGAGCACTTATTTGTATCCGCTGTACAAATATAGGTATATACTTGAATAGGGAACCACTGGCTGTAATATGTAGACAGTTCGTAAAAGAGCATCGAGCTTTGAGTATCAGCCGTAAGTAGCTACCTTTACGTTTGGATGTTGTAGTTGCGCATCTAGCGAGCGAGATAAGGGTGATGTTCTAATTATATACTTCCTAGTCTGTAAGGTACATAGATAACTCTTCTGGACTATGGGATGCATTACTTCTAGACGGTATAAATAAATAATCTAGAAGTAACCTCAACACCAAGTCTAAGACTACCTACATTTGCCAACAAACAAGATGACGTTAAATGCAATCACGTGAAAATACATCACGTGGTGTGAACGTCCCCCATCATGTCCTCAGCTGCAAGGATCGAAAATGCTTGGCTGCTTCGTACAATGCCATCACAATGCCGCCAAGTACAAACTAGATTCCCATGCTGTTCTCTTCGGACAAGCTTTCCGCCTACCTAGGTACAGTAGTACCACTGCTGCTCACTCTACCTGCCACCTGGTAACCTTCGGTTTGACTGAGCCGATCAAGATCTGCCCGGTCCATCGGCGCGCTCCGCTCGGTAACCTTACTGTATTTAAGGTTAGCTAGACACTTGCTTCAACGTTGAACATCTTTTTGCCTTTGGCAAGAGCTTAAAGCGCATCTTGACTGTTTATCAGAACTTCCCCCCTTTCTGTTTGACAAGGCTATATAGGTCCTCCGACGGTAGCAGCATTAAACTGATAAGATCTCGCGACTGTACCTCCGTATAGAGTACATACACCTTTTGCTTGCTCTTTAGACGTACCAATCACTACAACCACTTCAAGCTTCATTTTCCGTATAGTACCTGCTGAGTAGTCTCACAGGGACCGTCATCGGATACGACGCCACGTTTACCTTGGGAGCAGTTGGATTCCGATAGGTCGTCAGGCATTGCACGAACCGCATTCAAGGACGCGTACAGACCTCGGATGGACGCCACACATATCATAGGTCAATTACTGTACCCTTTTGAAAGGACCTCAACGAAAGGGCCTAGAACTCTGCAGAGGTGCGCATGGTGGCGTAGAGGCAGCGAGGCCCTCGCTCGTCCATGGAAATTCCTTGCTTTCGCTCTCGCGGTATCGTGTAGCTGCATTGAAGTGTCAATGATTGTCAGGCCACTTCCAGTTGCAACTTCTCAGTGCTTTGATCGCAAGACCCTGCACAATGCCAATACCCCGCTCTCTCCCTGTATCCTGTCGTATTCCGTACCTTGGAATAGTCCAAGGGCCATGTCTGTCATGTCATCGTAGCGAAGTGTTAAGTTGATACTTCGCCATGGGAGAGCGGTTCCATCAATCTCCAGCTACTCCCACAAATTAACTACAATCATTCTTTAATCTTCACCCGATCATCATTCTTTGTTAGCACCTCGATAGATATTGTTCTGTTATACATCCTCGGGCACTATTCCCTACCTCACGGATGTCGTCTCTCACTGTCCCCGAGTCCCTCTATTCGAGCATTAGTAACGATCAACTCGGGTTCTTTCTTTATAATTCAGAAACCAATACCCGATGCTATAGCTCCTTTGCGGAAGAGTTCCGATTATTGGTGTCCTTGGGATATGAACAGCAGGATTACATCAATCTCCAGCCACCAGAAAATCGAAATGGAGCCGGATACGTGCAGTTTGATGCCGATCCAGATACGTTTCTTCACGATACGGATTTGTCACAGCCAGAGGACCCTTTTATCTTTAATGATACTAGGAGAACCCTCAAGGACCTAGGTCTTCGTTCCACAGGTTCCACAGATCAGTTCAAGCATCCGGGTACGGCTCAAATCAACGCCTCTGATGCTCCGAAGCCTCAGTCGCCCACAATAGATCTGTATAACTGGGCAGTAAGGGCATACCCCGTGAGCCCGGGTGCATTTGCGGCACAGCCTGAAGACCCTCTGAGACTGTCACGACTGGAACGGCCTGCTGGAGCTTGTAAAAAAGAGATGTCCAACACGGCGAGGCTACCGCCAGACTCACCCTTCACTACCGAAACATCAGATGCTCTACCGACACGGGAAGCTGGGAATGAGACGACGAAGGGCTCAAAGCGCGAGGCGGATACGCAAGACTTAGTTAGAGGAAAGAAGGCCAGGAGAGTTTGCAAGTCAAAGAAACTCGTGGTGGTTAGCAAGGAGGATCAACAGGCTCGACGCAAGGTGTTCCTTGAGAAGAATCGAAACGCTGCGGCCAAATACCGCGCTCGAAGCAAGCAGTCTGAGGCAAAGCTGAAAGCCACCTTCCAAGATATGACCGTCAGGCGTGGCGCATTGGATTCCCAACTAGCGGAGCTAAAACATCAATACGCGAAGTTGGAGGCCAAGTTATTACCTCACTGTCAAGTCTGTCCTTCGAAGAACCTTGAGGACTGGGTAAGGGCGCTACCACGGGGTGGTCCAGTTCAATCGTCCAAATCGATAGGCAAATCACTTCAGCTCGGCGATGATAATCTCGAAATCATCCTATAGGGATTGATGGCACAGGCAACTTACGTCCTAACTATATATGTCGTTGCCGCTAAACTACTATCTGTCTCTATCAGGGTTTCGAACATACCCGCTCCGAGCCTCGAGGGCCTCTTCTAGTGTGACGGGAAGCAACCTGCCCACGATGTGCTACACGTACCTGTCCCTTATCATGTGTTACGAAATTCACACGAAATATACGAAGGAGGAACTGTTGAAGAAGATTCAGAAGCTCAAGGGGAAGGACCATTTGATACGCTCTGTGCCTTGTCCAGCGACATGAGGGTTATTTTATTTTATTTTATTTTATTCCCCTTGCGAGCGTCACTTCTGGCTAGTATTCTATGTGACATGTGCCAGCAGTTCATTACCATCGAGGCAGTATTGCCCCGCAACTCTTTCCTTTTCCCTGTCATGACCGACCGCATCTGGCGTGATGGCCAGACAGCGCATAGACACCAGATATCTCAGATCAGCCACCTCTGGATGCTTCGGCAGAGACGTTGCCGAGACGGTCATGTAGAGACCGAAATGCGTCGCTATGATTAACCCGATGAAATTCCCGTGACTTACTTCACCAAAGGCCATGTTTACTCGGTTTTTGTTACTGACACGGCCCCTCCAATGCGGGGCCAAAGCCAGGTATCTATCTCATGCTGACTTTGTACAAAGATAGAGGTCGTCTCTCCAGTTTCGCCCCGTCGTCCGGCGGGGAGTTCCTGACATCTGTTTCTTTGGAGGGCATAATCATGGGTGAAGGTTGTACAAGGAGTGTGTGCATAAAAGGAATTGGTGACACAAGAGCGAATGAACTGGAGACAACAGCAGGGTAGAGCCAGACATTATCTCTCTGTATGTGACCTAGGAAGAGATTAGAGGTCATTGTTGCAAGCAAATTCAATCCAAACGTTTGGATCGTAAGCTGTAGTCATTATGAAGAGCTCTTTATATCTGCTGGCTTTACAGAGTCGCTTGATCGCGGTAGCACCTTTGTTCTCTCCATAAGAGATTTGACAAGAGCGTCTGACGATCCATAAAGGCAATGTGCCTCAATCCCCCCAAGGGACAATATCTTTCAAGCTGGATCATATCAGGTGGGTGGTTGATTTCGTCCGACATGCCGACATGTTGATTAGGGGGAAAGGAAGAGAGGTACTTACCTATAGGTACCTATAAATAGGCCCAGAACATACCCGAGGTCTAATTAAAGCGGCGCTGTTCATGCGGCTGTTCAGCCTGAGGACCTCAGGCGACCATGCTGGGGGGTGAGCAGGTGTCTCGGCGCTCTGATTGGCGGCAACTGGCATCGCGACCAACGCCCGGTCCTGGAAACTCCGTATTTTTTGAACTTCAGTCCCTATCAACAAGACCCACGAGCACACCCAATCGTGCTAGGTCCTAGCATCCCCGATTGCTCTGGATACTTCTTCGACTGCATTTTCCTCTCCGGGATCCTTTCTCTCCCGCAAAGGAGACACCTACCTCTAGAGTTCGTCGACGCGACGCATCACCTCGCCTGTGAACCTTTTCCGGCCCTTCTCGACTCCCCATCCCAGCAAGATGGCTTCCCTTGGTGAGGACTTGCTCGGAATCGTCAACAAGCTTCAGGATCTGGTCTTCAACACTATCGGCAATGATAGCTTGGATCTGCCTCAGATTGTACGCTTCCACCCCTTGGTTTCGTCGACTTTGAACTGATTGATTCCTCTGTTCTAGGTCGTCGTTGGATCACAGTCTTCAGGGAAATCCTCAGTCCTCGAGAACATTGTCGGACGAGACTTTTTGCCCCGTGGCAGTGGCATCGTAACTCGGAGACCGCTCATTCTACAGCTCATCAACGTCCCGGCCGAGGACGATGCAGCCGACCCGCACACAGCGGCCAGCGTTGCCACGCAGCCAGAATGGGCAGAGTTCCACCACTTGCCCAATCGAAAATTTACAGACTTTCTAGAGGTGAAACGCGAAATTGAGAACGAAACGGCCAGGATAGCTGGAAATAACAAGGGTATCAACCGACAACCAATAAATCTCAAAATCTACTCCCCTCACGTCTTGAGCTTAACACTGGTTGATTTACCTGGTTTAACAAAGGTATGACGTTCCACTTATAGGTTCTAGAGAGCGCCAAGCTAAAGTTACTTTCAGGTTCCTATTGGAGACCAGCCCACGGATATCGAAAAGCAGACTCGGAACCTTATTTCGGAATACATCGCAAAACCGAACAGCATTATACTGGCAGTATCCCCTGCCAACGTTGATATTGTGAATTCAGAGGCACTGAAGCTTGCACGGCATGTCGACCCCCTTGGCCGGAGAACCATCGGTGTTCTTACAAAGATTGATCTTATGGACCATGGTACGAACGCATTGGATATTCTCTCGGGACGGGTGTATCCTTTGAAACTTGGCTTTATCGGCGTTGTGAATCGATCACAACAAGATATCCAGGGGAATAAATCACTGTCCGAGGCCTTGAAATCAGAGGCAGAGTTCTTTAAACATCACCCAGCATACCGAAACATGGCCAACAGATGTGGTACCCAATACTTGGCCAAGACCTTAAACACAACATTGATGGCGCACATTCGCGAAAGATTGCCCGATATAAAAGCGCGGCTGAACACATTGATGGGTCAAACACAGCAGGAGCTGGCTAGTTACGGGGACATGCATTTCAGTGGAAAAGAACACCGAGGATCCTTGGTGTTGCAATTAATGACTCGCTTTGCCTCTTCCTTTATCTCCTCGATAGATGGTACTTCCACAGAAATATCCACCAAGGAACTCTGTGGAGGTGCTCGCATTTACTACATCTTTAACTCGGTTTTTGGAAACTCCTTAGAAACGATAGACCCGACAACAAATCTTTCAGCACTTGACATCCGAACAGCAATCCGAAATTCCACTGGACCACGACCGAGCCTTTTCGTTCCCGAACTTGCTTTTGACCTCTTGGTCAAACCACAGATCAAGCTCCTGGAAATTCCTAGCCAGAGATGCGTCGAGCTTGTCTATGAGGAGCTTATCAAGATTTGCCACACTTGTGGTTCAACAGAACTGACACGGTTCCCTAGATTGCAAGCCAAGCTCATTGAAGTCGTGTCAGATCTCCTCCGCGAACGTCTGGGCCCTGCGTCTTCATACGTAGAATCTCTAATTTCAATTCAGAGAGCATACATCAACACTAATCACCCTAACTTCCTCGGCGCAGCAGCTGCTATGAGCAATGTGGTGAGCAACAAGCAAGAAAGAGAGAGAAAAAGGCTTATCCAGGAGGAACGGGAGAGGCGAGAACGGAGAAAGCAGAAAGAACTGGGCGCTGCGAACGGGACCGAAGCCCCTGAAGATGAAGAGGAACCCGGCACTGAGAAGATAGAGAACCTACCTCATCGAAAACATGCTCATAAGGGGGCGCGTAGCTCCTCCCCTGCAGTTCGCGAGAATGGCACAAGCGGCATTGCTGCTACGATGAATGGCGCCAGATCTGCATCCCCAACCAGATTCAATAAGGAGGCTGCGGGCGGTGCCCGTGACTCCTTCTTAAACTATTTCTTTGGCAAGGATGGCGGTTTGCAAGCCGGCGGGATTGGTACTGGACAAAGCATACCTCCAATACAAAATCCAAACTTGAATAGACATGTCAGTCAAAGCACAGAGCCTAGTTTCAGTCAGAGCATCCGAAGGCAGGAGGAACGTATCGTCTCAAGAACTCCAGCTCAGCAAGCACGGGAAGACAATTATGAACTTGGAAGAGCACAGAGAGATTCTGATTACTCGTCGCCATTTGTAAGTCTACAGAATCTTGCATCTGGTCGAAGCTAACTTTGATTTAGGGCAACAGCGATGAGCCAGCCCTTACGGATCGTGAGGCTATGGAAACAGAGCTGATTCGAGCCCTGATCTCATCGTACTTCAACATTGTCCGTGAATCAATAGCGGATCAAGTTCCAAAAGCGGTCATGCACCTTTTGGTCAACCACTCGAAGGATGTGGTCCAGAACCGATTGGTCAGTGAGCTGTACAAGGAAGAGCTTTTTGAAGAACTCCTCTACGAAGACGACGCAGTCAAGAAAGAACGTGAGAAATGCGAGAAGCTGCTTAAGACGTATAGAGAGGCTGCTAAGATCGTGGGCGAAGTCGGGATATAATGACTATGGATATGGAAGCAAGGGGTTTGTTCGATTAGGTCGTTCCATGATGGCGCACTCATTATGGAGGACGAGAGATGACGATTGTAGAATATCATGTATTGTCGTTGTGCCGCTTAGGAGGGATTTGTAACCTGTTCTAACACTACTTGGTGGCACTTTTACAGGTCTGGGGCCATCCGAGACCATGTTTTTATACAAAGAAAGCCGATCTGCTCAGTTAAACTTGATCCTCCTCTGCGAGTAGTGATTAGATAGGTACAGTTCTGCGCTTCCCCTAGGTATTCTGATCAGCACTCGGCCACAGTGACTCCCGGTCATGTGTTGCTTGTATATCACGTGGCTACCTAAGGTACAGCTCACGTGCAGAGGCACGAACCGCTAAGCGAGAATTTATACCACCTCGTTGTCAGATATTGGTCCTTTATCGATGTTATCCTCCGTGCTAGATACAATCAATCCTAGGTATAGAATTCATCCTGAAGCTGATACGAAGAGATCTTCGATGTAGATCTTCGATGTAAGATGGCCCGTGCACTTGGTTCGTAGCGCGTTGGAATCACGTACAGGAACAACTTCATACCTCATGCTCTCTATTGCTCTTGGCTGACGGCAATTCTCTGGAGCCTGGCTTTCCTGGATGTATCAATTCTCTTAAGACATCTGATGGCCACTGTTCTAGACAATGTCTGCCACACCTACGACCAGCGGTGGTAATGACGGAATCGTCATTACAGGGGGCCAGAGCCATAAGGAGCACCGATCTCGTCGACTCCGGAATTTTCTCTTGCCAGATGGTAAAGAAGTCCATATTGCTCTCTCACACGAAGAAGCCGAATCCCTCCGCAAGAGATTAGAGGCTATCAAAAAAGATGAGCCCTTCGAACTAGTCATCAGTGGCTCACCAGAACACCTAGATGCGCTGAAAAGAGCCCACAGTCACCATGAGCAAAGAAGGCAATTTCTCAGAGACAGGCATGGAGAGGCTTATGATGAGTTTGAGAATGTCCGTGCTGAGTTGGATGTTATTGGGTCCGAGCTACACATGTTGACCGATCATGCTGTGGCTTTGGATGCCAACTTCTCAAAGTATGGATATAGTGCTCATCTGAGAACTTATGATGAAGACTCTCCCGAGTCGAGCGCTCGGTCTTCAATAAGTGGATTGCACGGCCCAGACCATGAGAGCAAAGATTGGGCTGCAGAAAGGACGAATGGCAGCGTCATGAAAATCTATAAGAAGGCGAGTCCGCGAGCAACTGCAAGGCTCTTCTTTTCCGGACCCCTCCTGTTCTTTAATTCTGGGGAGGGATGCACTAACGGGCTAAGTAGCCTACTATCAGGCAGTACTTTCATAAAGGACTGCTCTGGAGGGCCAGTGGATCTACCGAGACAGCTTCTTTTGAGTTGTTTGTCGATCTTCTGTATGTAGGCATAATTGCCATCAACGGTGATCACGCCGCGGAAGACCCAACTGGTGATGAGCTCTTGAGATTTGCAATAACCTTCATCATGAGCTGGAAGATTTGGAGCGACCTTGCTCTCATCATCAGTTGGTTCAAAACGGATGATATTATCCAGCGTGTATCTGTAGTATTCATTATGGCTTGTCTTGTTGGGTTGGTTTCCACTTTCTTTTACGGTTTCGGGGCCTGAAGCTGTATTTTGAGCTATCTTTCGTGTGGCTAGACATCTATGCCTTTCGAAGCCCTAGTGGGTAGGTAGGGTAGGTATGCTACTCAGTTGCTCAGATACCCGCATACTTGTACGGTGTCAAAAACCTGTTGAATGCAACATCCATGCCTATATTTGGGCTTTTTGACTGCTACCCACAAGCCTCATACTAACATTCTTCGCAGCCTGACGACCAATATGCTTGATGCATTTAAGTCAACCTACTCCCAACTAGTGGCCTTCTATCTCACTGCTCGATTGTTCTTGGGATCTTACTGTCTGACTCTCTCATTCTTGGTCCCCATGGTACGAGGAATGATGGTAGTACAAGCCATCATAACTTTGATTCCAGGCGCTCTTTGGATTGCCAGCATTCATGTCGCAATGCCTGACCGGCTCGCCTTGATTTGGATTGCAATTTTTCTGGATTTATGCCTGTCGATTTTTGTCCTCCTTCTTATACGATGGGCCAAATGTATCTCCAGTTCTCTGGGGGAATGGGTCGGCAAAGTATTCGACTTCTACCCCGCCGTTAATATTGAGCACAGGACTGCGCGCACAGACGCTTTCGTCACCATGGTGTTTGGTTATTCTGTTGTAGCTATCCTATATCAGAATGCCGCTTCGTTTGGGCTGAACGCCTTCTTTGGGAAGGCTGTGCTTGGGCTTCTCCAGGCGTTCTGCTTTAACTGGATATATTTCGAGCTTGATAGTGCAGACCTTTTTCAGCATGCAATTCGCCGGAGTATGGTTGCTGGTAGGCCTCAATTCTTCAGCTTCTGTATGTCTACATAGGTACTGACAAGTCTTAGCATCGGCCTGGTCCGCCGCTCACCTCCCGTTCATTATGAGTTTCGTTATTGGGGGCGCGGCGATATCGAAATTAGTCCTCGCCACGGACTGTGACGATACCAAACTCAAAGATCTGACAGAGACATACCAGGAGAAATCCGACGCAGATATTCCTGTTGGCCTTCGTTGGTTCTATTGCGCAGGCTTTGGTATAGCATTAGCGTGCATGAGTAAGCATACCCCCTTCCATAAACAAACGGCCCAACTAACTTCCCTAGGCGTTATATCAGTCTGTCATATCCATAAAGATACCACAAATGTTCAGATCCGCCTCAGGAAACGGTATCGGACGGCCAACCGGCTAGGGGTCTCCATCATCATGCTCTGTCTCCCCACTGCGCACAGCCTCAACTCGCTCCATCTCATCTCCATCATGACAGGATTAATACTTTGGGTCCTGGTGTTGGAATTGTGGGGGGTAAACCCGGTGAAAGTTTCTTTGGTGAGAAAACGGCGTGCAGATACACGGCTACATGTAAGATCTCGAAGAAGGAGTTGCAGTCTGCTGCTAAGACGGGACATATGATTAATGTACAAGATCTCAGCGAAAGGGGAGAAAAGGGTATGTACGAATTGAGTTAGCGGGATTGGATAAGGTGATGCAGCGGGGGCGTTTGGGGGTTAGCGGGTATATAAATTAATGATCTGAGTGCAATGTAGCCCATTAGCAAAGTGTTGGAACAAATCATTCACTGGGGTGCTACAGTTTTAGGCCAATTGTCAACTTGCAGTTGCTCCATGACACTTCAGTTGATTACCAGAATGAGTCCAATAATTCGGGCAAGTACCCTTAAAAGGTATCCTAAAATGCTGGCATTAACCCAGAGATCCGTATACTATATTACCAATTTCTGAGTGCTAGGCTACTCTGCCTTCACTCTTAAAATACGGGACTTGCAACTATATTTACGGAACGCCTTTCCCCTCTCTTGTTGCCTTGGCCAGCTCACTCATTGCCGTATCATCAGCATACCTCTTATAAATCGGCACGTAATGCTCCTTCTCTGAAGTAGTATTCACCACACTCTCCCTGCTCTCAATAGCACTCAACCAGCGCTCCCATCTCTCCCAGATCTTTCCCTGGGGAATTCTAACCCCGCCCTTGAAATGATCAAACACCCATAACCTCAGAGCCCAAGGAGCGATGCCCAAATCCACCAAGCTCACTTCCTCCCCTAGGAAGAAAGGGCCCTTGGGATCCATCGCCTCCGTAAACTGCCTCAGCTTATCCAAGAACTCCTCGCGGACCCTAGATAAACCCTCATCGTCCTCGGATTTCGGCTGGTATTGCAGGAAGCGGTGGAAGGCGGGAATGATGCGAGACGTCACGAAATCGATCCAGATGCGGGCGCGCGCCCTCTCGTACGGATCGCTGGGGAGCAGGCGCATGGGAGCCGGATACGCGTCCTCGAGGAACTCGCACACGACGGTGCTTTCGTAGAGCGGCTTGCCGGCGTACTCGAGGGTGGGGACGAGACCGCGGGGGTTGAGGGACAGTAGCGAGGCGGGCTTGTGGTAGGGGTTGACTTCGATGTATTGGAAGGGGATTTTCTTCTCGAGAAGCACCAGAAGCACACGTTGCACGAAGGGGCAGAACTGGGGAGTTTAGAGGAGTGGTGGGAGATTTTGGGGAGGGAATAGAATAGGTACCCAGCCGGCGTAAAGCTTCAAGGGAGCTTCTTGCTGATGCTCTTGCACCATCTTCGCTGCTGCTCCGGTGGCATGCGGGAATAGATGCGAGTCTGGATGATCTTGACCCATCGTGAAAGAGATAATGATAAGTTGAGAACAGAACTTGAGAATTACTGTGCTTTTGATTTGGATTTTAATGAAAGGCCCTCTGAACGAGCTTTATATTTCCCCTCAGTTCTTATGTAAGAAGTGGGTGGAATTGATATTGTATGGAAAAGATGAAGAGATAAAAGCCACAATACCCAAGGTAGGTAGACAAGCTTGGGAATGGAAAATCCAGAAGAACGTCACTAGACGAGGCAAAGAGGAGCCAAGATGCTCTCTTGATAGCTGTTGCTTGGTCTTTCACAGGCAGATATTGCAGATATTGCAGATATTGAAGGCCCCCATGGCCGATATGCGATGTTATGACGCAATTCAGACAGCGGGGCATCTCGCTGAACGTCGAGCTTCACTTGAACTTGAACCCATCGCATATTATTCCCGGAATCCAATCAGCATCAAGACTATTTGCAGCATGTCTGAAACTCTCGAACAAAGATGACTTTCTCCGCCCAACCGAGAATTATTGGCAATTTTGTAGAGGCAAAGGGGGGAAAAAATAAACTCTGTGGCTGGAAATTGATTTGCTGCCGTCGTGCGTAGTTGTAGCGGGGATAACACAGCCTCTCTTCTCGTCGACATCGCTACTGGATCTCCCTTACATATCGCGTTCCTCAGAGAGAACTTTCTTCGCAGTTGCATCTGCCAACTTCCTCTCCCCCTCGCCCTCCTCTCATCCGCATCAGCTCTGCCAAAAAAAAGCGTCTCAAGGTCACGACCATGACAGGTCCAGCAACGTGCGCACTCTCCTCCCTCCTCTCTCCCTCTCTCCCTCTTCCCCCGCAGCGCCCCGGCGCCCCCGAACATGAAGCTGACGTCGCTCTAGGCCCGGGCAGGAAGGGCCCTCGTTCGCGCCGCCGCCGCTCCCCGAGGGCTGGATCGCCCAGTGGGACGGCATGGGCCGCAAGTACTATTTCGTGCAGTTGTCGACGGGAGCCTCGCAATGGGAGACCCCGACCCAGCCCGCGCCCACGGGCCCAACGCCCCAGGCTACGCCGCAGGGCGGGCTAGATCACCCGTATGGCACGCCGGATCAGCAGCAGGGAGAGATCATCACGAATCCGGATGGGAGCCAGAGTCTGAGGCATCCGGATGGGAAGGTCGAGCCGCTGCCAGCCGACGGGGAGAGGGGTCTGGGGGTATGTGATTCTCTTTTTATATACGTTTTCTTGGAGGAGAGGAAGTGCATGAGTGCTGACGGGCTTAGTCCTTTGCTATGCAGCAGTTGATGGGTGGCAAGAAGCAGGATCAGGGTGGTTTGGCCGCCCTGGCTAGTCAATTCCTGGGTGGTGGTTCAAATCATAACCAGAGCAGTGGCAGTGGCAGTGGTAGTGGTGGTGGAACTGGGTCACTTGTGAGCGCGTTGGCGGGCAGTCTGCTGGGCGGCAAGAAACCAAGCCAGCAGCAGCAGCAGCAAGATTACTCGGGATCACACAATACGCAGCATAGCCAGGGTGGAGGTTTTATGCAGAATTTGGGGACAATGTTTGGCGGCCATCAATCATCTTCGGTACGCTGGCTTTTTACTACGTAGTGTGATCGTACGCTGACTATTTGTGACAGGGAGGAAATTTTGGTTACTCCTCACATAACAACCACCAAGGGGGTTACTCTGGAGAGGCTCCTCCAACCTCCTACCAACCCAGTGGCACAGCCCATACTTCATATAACCCACCCCCTCAACACCACTCCTCTTACTCTCAGACTCAAAACACTCCCCAGCACCAATCTTACAATGCCCAGGGACAAACACCATCTTACGGCCAAAATTCTTACGGCGGCGCTCCCTCAACTGCACAACAGCCGCCTTACGGTGCCCCGCAACAAGCCTCTTACTCTCCTCCTTATGGTGGGGTCCAACATCAGAATTCATACGGAAGTGGGGCACCCCCGCAATCTCACCAATATCCCGGTGCTCCTCCAAGCTATGGTCAAAGCAATGGCCCAGGATATGGATCGCATCAACCTCAACCACAGCATTACCAAGGCTCGCATAGTACTGAGATGCCGGGTGGATATTATGGCGGCAGTGGAGGCCCTGGTGCGCCGAATGTACCGATAGGAAGCCATCCTCACCACGGGCATCATGGGGTTCCGCCTCCACCGCCTGGCGGGCCGCCTCAAGGAGGTCAAGGAGGGTACGGTGGCCAGCAGCAGCGGTGGTAAATTGATGAAAATATGACGGAATGAAAAGGTTGTTTGATTTTCTTGCTAGGTTTGGGTTTACTTCAATTAGACGGGCATCCAGTACCTTCCACATGCGTGGACGCATGATTTGTAGTATAATCGGGATCCTGTTACGCTGCTCGGTGTGACTGTTCGGTGTGTGAGATTCAAAGAGGCCCTGGAGTACAGAATGGACGTAAATGTGTCATTCCTTCCCGGATAGCAGGTTTGGTCGGGACACTTAATCAATTTCGCAACGGTGCTCACAAATAGATTCTCAGGTCGCGGTGTATGTCAACATGGGGCGCCTAAGAACCAAGCGGTAAAGTGCAGTCGCCTGACATAGAAGCATTTATAATCGAGCATGGATTTAGTTCCAGGCCATGGTCATATCGTCTTCGATTTCGATCTCGACTCCATGTCATCTCGTGCCAGACTCTGTACCCATCTGCTAATGTACTTCGACAGGTACCAACTCCCAATAGCAAGTAAAGTTATATACGCAACTGTCGGAACCAGAGATCGCGGGAGAACATTGCCAATGTAAGGATCAAGAATAATGTCAACGAAGACTGGGGGAACGTTATTCATGAGTGTCTGATTAGTGGTATAGTAATCTGCTGCTGCCTGGATTTGTAAGAATAATGCGGAAGAGACATCATCGTAGGTGTGCTTGGATTGCTGCTGTGGCGTAGATATGCTAGGTTCCTGGTCTTCGAGCTCGACTGGACCCGGCTGCCGCGATGCGGAGTACTCTGCCAGGGAGGTGATCAACTCAGGCGTTTCAAACACCGTCGGGAGTTCGTAAGTGTCTAGTCGGAAAGACGTTGGTTCCTGTGGACGTGAGAAGGGAGCCTAGTCTATGCGGGAGGGGAACCCAGATAACATACGGTGGCCGCCCAGCATATCCTGACCTCATATCTTTGGCCTTCCTCTAGCCCGCGAAGGAGGAGCCAAGAAGCTTTGCCACCCGTGGAGACGTTTGCCGGGAATTCGGCTGATAGATGCGTCCTCACCGACCACTGCTGCGGGGACAGCGCATGGAGCCGTAAATCTTCGAGGGTCGGGTGCTCAATAGGCACTGGCAGACGGCTGGGACCCGTAAAGATGACTTTCTCGGTGTTGGCAACGGCCGTGTGGGCGAGCAGCAGGGACAAGAGGAAGAAGAAGAGCGAGAGCATGTCTGGCGTTGTGTGGTTGATTGACTGAATGATGCTCTGTTCGGGACTTGCGGTGTAGATATCACCAGAGCCCTCTTGGAGACCTGGAGCCTTGGAGGATTGTCAGATTTCCTGATTGGGAGCTTGGACCCCCGATTCCCAACGGGGATTAGCGGTGATACCTGCCTAAGGCACTCTAGTATTTGCCCTGTTTACCCTTTACTAAGCGGCCCCTTCCCCCTTTTGCTGGTCCCTGTTTGTTTATGCGGCCGCGCCTCTGCGACTCGCGACTCGCGAATCCCATCCGCCCAACGACGCCCCACACAACCAGGTCTCATCAAATAATCCCCGGGGCTTTCCTTCGTCCCCACTGGCTACACGACTTCTTGTATCAATCATCCTCGACCACCTCCAAGACCGCCTCTCTCGCAAATTTTGAGTTCTGCCCGTGATCCAACCCTTCATACGCTGAATCTCCTTCTCCATCGAGACCTTCAGTCAACAACATGAGAGAAGTCATTAGCATCAACGGTACGATCCCCTCGACGCGGTCCTCACCGCTCCTGTCCCGCGTCCCATAGTCTCCGTTGCCTCCGTTGCCTTTGCCTGTCTCATACTGACATGTCTGTTCTCGATAGTCGGCCAGGCCGGTTGCCAGATCGCCAACTCCTGCTGGGAGGTGAGCTTTCGACCCTCGAATCCATCTACATTGGTTGCTACAACATGAGGAACGGCTGTGGCTGACATAGGGGTTTTAACGTAGCTCTACTGCCTTGAGCACGGTATCCAGGTATGTACCGAGTCTATCCATTATCCAAGTGCGGGAGAATACCCTGCACATATGGCGGCTATCCATTACTAACGCTCTCCTGTCTGACAGCCCGATGGATACTTGACGGAGGAGCGCAAGGCCGCCGAGCCTGATCAGGGTTTCAGCACCTTCTTCTCGGAGACTGGTAAGGAAAACCACCCTTGTGCCTTATAACACTCCATTCACACGTTATTGTATCACAGGCCAGGGAAAGTATGTTCCCCGTACCATCTACTGCGATCTCGAGCCCAACGTCGTCGATGAAGTCCGCACCGGTACCTACCGCTCCTTGTTCCACCCCGAGCAGATGATTACTGGCAAGGAGGATGCCTCAAACAACTATGCCCGTGGCCACTACACTGTTGGCAAGGAATTGATCGACCAGGTCTTGGACAAGGTTCGCCGTGTTGCCGATAACTGCTCCGGTCTCCAGGGTTTCCTCGTCTTCCACTCCTTCGGTGGTGGAACTGGATCTGGTTTCGGTGCCCTTCTCATGGAGCGTCTGTCCGTCGACTTCGGCAAGAAGGTCAAGTTGGAGTTCTGTGTTTACCCCGCACCTCAAACTGCTACCTCCGTTGTTGAGCCATACAACTCCATCCTTACCACCCACACCACCCTTGAGCACTCTGACTGTTCGTTCATGGTCGACAACGAGGCTATCTATGACATCTGCCGAAGAAACCTCGGTCTTGAGCGCCCCAACTACGAGAACTTGAACCGCATTATTGCTCAAGGTATGTTAAATGACGACGGAAACCCATCTTTTATGCTAACCTTCGCTAGTTGTCTCTTCCATCACTGCCTCCCTCCGTTTCGATGGTTCCCTCAACGTTGATCTGAACGAATTCCAGACCAACTTGGTCCCATACCCCCGTATCCATTTCCCTCTCGTTGCTTATGCCCCAGTTGTCTCTGCTGCCAAGGCATCCCACGAGGCCAACTCTGTGCAGGAGATCTCCATGTCTTGCTTCGAGCCAAACAACCAGATGGTGAAGTGTGACCCGCGCAACGGAAAGTACATGGCTACTTGCTTGTTGTACCGTGGTGATGTTGTTCCAAACGACGTCCATGCGGCTGTTGCTACTCTCAAGACCAAGCGTACCATCCAATTCGTCGACTGGTGCCCAACTGGTTTCAAGATTGGTATTTGCTACCAGCCACCACAAATGGTTCCTAACGGCGATCTGGCTAAGGTCAACCGTGCTGTGTAAGTCTTACCATCATTTATTTACTTTCTATTCAACTACTGACATATCATAGCTGCATGCTTTCCAACACAACTGCCATTTCTGAGGCCTGGTCCGCTCTCTCGCACAAGTTCGATCTTATGTACTCCAAGCGTGCTTTCGTTCACTGGTACGTTGGTGAGGGTATGGAGGAAGGTGAATTCTCTGAGGCACGTGAAGATCTCGCTGCTTTGGAGCGTGACTACGAGGAGGTTGCGACCGACTCTCTCGAGGGTGATGAGAGCATTGAGGCCGAATACTAGATCCTGCCCGTGCTAAGTGCTATGCTATCTCTTGTGGGGTCACATGCTTAGAGGTCAGGTTCGGTATGTGGTTCAGCGGTATGATGTCGTTCGGTGTGATTGGAGCTATGGCATGTTCAGCGAGGCTTGCATAGAGCCGTCTTTCCTTTCCAATGCGGATTTGGCGAAGGATTTTCTATTGATCAGAATGATAAAGCTGTACTTCTTTGTAAATCGAGTACCGTAGTAGTAACCTTCGTAGAACAACCGTTCATAATCAGCTTGCGCCCACGCTATTAGTTGCCTCGAATCTGCGTGAATAAACACAACTCCTCCCAATAGGCCCAATAATTCATTCCACGAGCCTTGTGACCCGCACGCCTTCCCAACCTTTGAACGTATGTAGGGCCGCAATGGAGCGGACTTGGGTTGCATTCGTTGGTGGTTCGCTGGGAACGTTAAGTCCGGCGAGCCGCAGCAAATGGATGGACAGCCTCCTCCACTCCCGCGAAAGGACCTTAGCTCGCTGCATCAACACCCAAGCTACCTCATTAATTTGCATTTACCCTGCGAGTCGACGACATAGTGTGAAGCCGTTTCGTGATAGACTGAGCTTCAGCTATCTTCGGCGGGCATATCTACAGCTTTATTCAACTTCCACATCGAATAATCTCTTGATCGGGCAAACACTAGGCCGTCCTCGTAGGAGTCGAAGCTGAGCGCCATGGCCGAAGATCCAGGTAAGAGCTTGTCTATTCCGCTTGCCACCTTTGATGCGGAATTCCGGAATGGGGAATTCTGCTGGAGGCTGGGATGACCGAGGAGGAGATTGACAGAGGGCTCAGACTTGAGATTCAAAATGCTGACTGACGCGTTGGTAGCGGCGCCGACTCTCAACCTCACGCCCGAAGAGAAGCGAGTGTTCGGCCAACTATTTCGACAGGCAGACACAGAGGGCCTTGGAGTTGTGACTGGAGAGGTTGCCGTCAAGTTCTTTGAGAAGACTAGACTTGAACCTCGTGTCTTGGGAGAGGTATGTATTTCTTATTGCGGCCCCGTTGTTCAACAGGACCCTTGTTGTCAAACTTGATACTGATGTATCCTGCCCTTTAGATATGGCAAATCGCAGATACAGAGAATCGGGGCTTGCTCACGCCTGCAGGCTTTGGGATTGTCCTGCGGTTGATCGGACATTATCAAGCTGGGCGGGAACCTACCCCCGAGCTGGCCCTCCGTCCTGGTCCTCTTCCCAAGTTCGACACAAGTGCAGGAATCAGCCCTACGGTTCAACCTCCTCCCGGTCCCCCGCCAAATGCTCTGCAACCGCAACCAAGCGGATCCGGACCCATACGAGTTCCTGCTTTGACTCCAGACAAAGCGGGCCAATATGCGGCGCTATTTGAGAAGTCAGGAGCGCAAGGGGGAGTGCTCCCGGGAGAGCAAGCAAAACAGATATTCGAACGTGCAGGGCTGCCAAATGAAATCCTGGGAAGGATCTGGAACCTTGCGGATACCGAACAACGCGGAGCTCTACAGGTGAACGAGTTCGTGATAGCTATGCACTTGCTAGCATCTTTCAAATCGGGGGCTCTCCGGGGTTTACCAAACGTTCTCCCCGCTGGTCTCTATGAAGCAGCGGCTCGACGGCCTGGAAGTCGCCAGCCCTCAGGTGGTATGCCAGCTATTCCAAGGCAATTCAGCGGTGCCGCCGGTGCTGGGCGTGCGGGTAGCCCTCTCGGCCGCTCAGCATACACAGCTCCTCCGCAGTACCCTCAACCCACAGGTTTTGCCAGCGACTGGGCGATTACTCCTGCGGACAAGGCTAAATTTGATGGAATTTACAATACTCTGGACAAGACCAACAGAGGGTTTATTACAGGAGATGAAGCTGTGCCATTTTTCAGCGAATCAAAACTTCCTGAAGAGGCTCTAGCACAGATATGGGATCTTGCGGACATTAATTCAGCTGGTCGTTTATCCAGGGATGAATTTGCAGTCGCTATGTACCTTATTCGACAACAGCGAGGCAAACGAGATGGACGCGAATCTCTACCAGCCACGCTCCCTCCTAATCTAGTTCCACCAAGCATGCGCAACCAAGTCAGACCTGCTCCTCTGACGACGGCACCAGCATTCGAGAACCCTGCACCAACTTTACCCAAGTCGGCGGCTGAGGATTTATTTGGTCTTGACGCTCTATCTTCGCCTCCTGCTCCAGCACAGGCACCTCAATCAACAGGAGGCTCGAATTCTTTTGCCAACCCAATCGCCCCTAGCTCACCAAATCACGGCTCTCCACCACCATCCACCGTCTTCAAACCATTCACCCCTTCTTCGTCATTTGGGCAAACCTTAAGCCATACTGTAACTGGAGGCTCTAACAACTCTGGTCTATCTCACCAAAGAAGCTTCCAGCAGCAGCCATCCGCTACGGAAGATTTGCTGGGTGATAATGACCCAGAAATTAGCAAGAAACTGACAGACGAAACTACCGAACTTGCGAATCTGTCAAATCAGGTTGGGAACTTATCAAAACAGATGCAGGATGTCCAGGCACAGCGAGTTACGTCTCAAAATGAACTTACCCAGGCAGGCTCCCAGAAACGTGAATTTGAGACGCGGTTAGCTCAACTTCGTACTCTGTATGAGCAGGAAGTGAAAGATGTCAAAAGCTTGGAAGAACGACTTACGGCCTCTCGGAATGAGACAAAGAAGCTCCAGACTGAAATTGCTATGATTGAGGGGACATATCAGGACCTTCAAAATCAGCACCGTCAAACTGCCGCTGCATTGCAAGCAGACCAGCAGGAGAATGAATCTCTCAAGGAGCGAATGCGAGCAGTTAATGCTGAAATCGCACAGTTGAAGCCTGCATTAGAGAAGCTGAGGTCAGATGCTCGTCAGCAGAAGGGCCTGGTTGCAATTAACAAAAAGCAGCTAGCAACCAATGAAAGCGAGAGGGAGAAATTGAAGGCGGAGGCAGAAGAGCTCAATAAGAGCATCGAAGAAGACACAAAGACACTTGCAGCGGCAGCGGCAGCCAAAACTCCAAGCCCTCCCCCTGTCGCAAGCCCTGCACCTTCAACTATGAGCGCGAACAACCCTTTCTTCCGCCGTCAAGGCAGCACTTCGGAAACTTCAACATTTTCAGCCTCGCCCGCTGCAACTCAGCAGGACCGATCATTTGATAACGTTTTTGGTCCCTCTTTTGGTGCTGCTGCCGCTTCTAATGGAGGCCCCCCACCAACAACATTCCGACAGGATAGCGAAACTCGATCCCCAACTGGTACATTGACCTCAACTCTCCCAGTTCGTTCAGCATCTGGTAGCGGGAGTGGCGTACCTTCACCATCGGCCTCTCCAAGAACCACCAACCGAGAGATTCCTCAAGCCTCTGACCCACCGCCTCCACCAGAATCGAGGCAAATAAGTTCAAGTTTCTTGCCTTTCCCTTCAGAACACGATGAATCTCTCAGTTCATCTAGGCAAGTCTCCGCGCCTAATAGTAGGTTTGGAGAAGGATTTTCCAGTTCCGATACCCCAACGAACTACACCGGCACAACACCCGCAGGTTCTTCTCCAGCAGGAGGTCAATCCGACACCACTAGAGCAATTTCTCCTGGAGTTGACCGCAAGTCAAATGCCTCGCCCGCCGCTAATGAGCCGGGAAGGGACCCGATACCGGGGGCCTTCCCTGGAGAAGGTTCCGACATTGTTGCGACACCTACTGGTGGTAGCACTCTAAGTGAACAGGCTGCAGCCGATCCATTCAGCAGAGAGCCAACACGTTCTGCAACCGCCAAAGATGACTTCGATGCTGCCTTCGCTGGGTTTGGAAACTCCAAGTCGCAAGAGCGCTCAAATACTGGAATTTCTTCTAATGAAGGTTCGGTTGCCGCAGCATCTTCGGGCCTGAACCAGGAATTCCCACCCATAGCAGAGTTGGATCATGATGATGACAGTGACAGTGCCAGTGAGCGTGGAGGGTTTGATGATGATTTCGCGCCTCCATCTCCAGAGCATAGCAGAAAGGCTAGTTCTGGAATGCAACCAGCGAGCACTAATAGAGATGGCGCGGGGGATGTTCTTGGGCCAAGTCTAGCACAGACATCGTCTGCTAGGAGCATTGGTGCCAATCCGCCTTCAGCCGGTGCTCAAGCGTCACCACCGTCGTACGACAAGGCCGTGACTCCGGGCGAACAGGCATATTCAGACGTGCAACAGTTTGCTGGTCTTCTCCCGAAGCGTGAAGATCCTACACCGTCGTCACCTCCAGTGACCTCTACGGAGAACGCTTCTGGAATATCCCAGTCTATAGGGGGACAGACTCAGTTTGGAGGTGCGCAAATCACATCGCAGCCAGTCCCTCCTGCAAAGGCGCCTGCCGATGATGATTTTGATGATTTTGATGATCTAGAAGATGCCAAAGAAGGAGACGCAGATGATGATTTCGCGAACATCTCCGTCGACAGATCTGGTCTGGATGATTTCAATCCAATGTTCGACAGCCCTCCTCCTCCTCCGAAAGGCCCTGAACACTCCTCTCACGGCACCTCTGGCTTTGGGGTAGGCAGTGCCTTTGGAGACTTCACCCAATCACCAACCCAATCAGCGCAACAGACAGTTGCAAACACAAACACTGTTCATGAAAACCATGATTGGGATGCGATTTTTGCGGGTCTTGATGGACCTGCCCCAGCGGTCACCTCCCAACCTGAGCCTCCCAAGCCCGTAGGCAATGGTACCGCTACCACTGGGACGGCGAAGGAGAGACCACAAATTGGCAGGGCCCTCACAGAGTCTGGGGTCCATGATGACCCTATCTTGAAAAATTTGACCGGAATGGGATATGCCAGGAATGACGCCTTGGCTGCTCTGGAGAAGTATGACTATAACTTGGAAAGGGTAAGTTCCAGTAACTACAGATAAGGTTATGAATGGTCGGCTGACGTAGAATTCATCAGGCTGCGAATTACCTTGCCAGCCAGTCGTGAGCGGGGAGGAGAAGGGAGGTTTCGAGGGCGGTTAATTTCGAGATCGTGCATAGTCCAATGTCAGTCAATAATGTATTTTATGACAGCGTTCAGCCAGTAAATGTTCACTCGTTTTTCTGCGTTGCCAGTTTCTCCGGGCGGTTTGAACTCGGTGCGTTATGCTTTGAGAGAGGTTACAGTAACACTGTCGAAGTAAAAGCGGTGGCTTCTCAGTGATCACCAACTACAACGTACAAGGTGCTATGGAAATGCGGAGGTCTTGAATCCACAGCATGCCGTCTCAGACACGCATGCAATCTATGCTGTATTCGTAGCTCCATGAATCTGCGGTTAGCCTATTGATCCCTGAATTAATAAGAGAGTTAAGTACGTTTACGTGGGCAACCAAGTCCAAAGTATACAGTGTATAAAGCCTAAGCAGAGATATAAAAAGAAAGGAAGGAAGAGAGAAAGAAAAGAAAGGATGATTCCTCAGCGGAACTTAATCCACGGCCAGAGTGCTTCTTTATTGAGTGAAGGGTAGCGACATGTAATCGTATGCATTGGGCAGATGGAAAACCGACACCTTGGCGTTGACCCCTCCTTAACGGCTACCCGCGACCACGAGACAGTTCAATCTGATAAGAGCTCTTCCAAGCCCGCGATATTGAGAATTGTGAGGGCAGCTCTGAAATATCCCACCCAGTTATCTCTTGTCTTTTCTGCCCCGAAGCGTGCACGTCGGGAACAAGGCTTCGAGGTCGGCCAAGTGACGTTCGTCGGCCAGGGTTGCATTGGCGACGTTTCCGCCTTCATATCGAGGCATCCGGCGGTCATTGCAAATCGTACAGTAAGTAATCTGGTCTGGCCTACACCACCTTCGACAGCTCCTATAACCCACTCCACATTGCTTCAGCCTTGGCGCCTGCGAGCAAATCCTCAGCCCGGCTTATCCACCGTCTCTGGGACCTCCCTACGAATTTGCACGTCCGTCCGCCGAGCGCCAGAGCCCGTCTGGCTATCCCGGGATTGCGGCCCCTCGAGCTGGGAACTGACCTCCCGAGATTACATGGGTTCCCCTAAGATCCATCCGCTGGACAATACTCACCTCGAATCAATCACCATAGTCTCTGGCTCTGCCAGGTGAGGCCCGCGAACATGGGGTTTCTTGGCGTCTACAAGGCTCTTTACGACTACGTGCCTCAAGGAGAATCCGAGCTTGCGATCCGCGACGGAGACATCCTCTATGTGCTAGAAAAGAGCGGAGAGGACGACTGGTGGAAGGCCAAGAAGAAGGCGTCTGGAGATGACGATGACGAACCCGTTGGGCTGATCCCGAATAACTACGTCGAGGAGGTATGTGTCGGGCTCCGGTATCTGATTCAAATACACATGTCTTGGGACTTGGGATACAGTGGAAGGCTACGGCTTGACCTCTGTCTACAAATACATGCATTCTCCTCTGAGGAATCTAAGATGTGTGACATTACTGACCAAGATGACAGGCACGTCCGACCCACCATGCGCGTGCGCTCTACGATTATACAAGGCAGACCGACGAGGAGCTCTCATTTACTGAAGATGCTCAACTGGAAGTCTTTGATACATCCGATCCAGATTGGATATTGGTCGGTCTCGATGGGGAATATGGCTTTGCGCCTGCAAACTATATTGAGATTCAAGAGCTCCCGTCAGAGCCTCCGCCACCAAGCCTTCCAAGGAGACCTACAGTTAGCGAAAAGGATAGGTCCCAGCACCAATCCGAACCATCTCCAGTCCAGAGCCCAGCAGCAGCCATAGCAGGTATCATGAACCAGCGGCAGTCGGCTGCCCCGGCAGCGCGTGCTCCTCCCCAATTTACCCCTGAAGCCTCTGATGAGGACGAAGGTCCGACACCAGCGCTGCCCGCTCGTCCAGTTTCGCAAGTCAGAGCCCCAGAGCCCATCGATACGTCTTATACTCCGAAGTCCCCGACATCGCCGCATGGTGTCATGGCCTCTCCACCGTACAACAGAGCTTCTTATAAGGGGGGTGAGGATGGAGCTCCGGTCCGTTCACAGGGAGGTTTCCATATGTACAACATCAATGAGATGGTGTCCGTTATGGGAAAACGGAAGAAGATGCCAACAACTTTAGGTATCAACAGTGCTACAGGAGTAATCATGATAGCTCCTGAAAAATCCCGGGATGGTCCCGAGCAAACGTGGACCGCCGAGAAAATGACACATTATTCGATCGAAGGCAAGCACATCTTCTTAGAACTAGTGCGTCCTAGTAGGAGCATTGACTTTCATGCTGGGGCGAAGGATACAGCTGAAGAGATCGTGGGCGCCCTTGGAGAGCTTGCAGGGGCTGTAAGAGCTGAAGGACTACGGGAGGTAATACTTGCAGGATCTGGCCAGAGCCAGAAGAAAGGGCAAGTGCTATACGATTTCATGGCACAGGGAGACGACGAGGTTACCGTGGCAGTTGGGGACGAGGTTATAATTATCGACGATTCGAAGAGTGAGGAATGGTGGCAGGTTCGACGTATCAGGAATGGCAAGGAAGGAGTTGTCCCAAGCAGCTATATCGAGATCACAGGGACTATCGACGCGCCCACTGTATCCGGTATTAATGCCGGAAGATCGACTGTTGCGCAGAACAGGCTCGAGGAAGAACGACTGGCAAAGGAGTCTGTGAGGGCGTCACGAAGAGAGGAAGAGATGAGGGGGTCAGAGGTAGGCCCCGGAATGCGATTACCCGAAAGGGGAAGCAGTTTAATGGCTGGAGACAGCGGTAACATTCATGGCCAACAGAGACGTGAACACGGACGAAGTGATAGTGGTCAGGCCCGAGCTTCGAAGTCAAGTGAGTATTTCAGCAAACCCAAGTTTGACCAATCACAGTCTGACCTGAATAGAACCCGATCCAACCAAAGTACGAACCTGGACCGATCGTTCAAAAACCTTCAGCGTCGAAGCGCAATTCTTAGCCTTGAAGGATGGCAAGATCAATCTTCACAAAGTCAATGGCGTCAAGATTGCCGTGCCGGTCGGGAAGATGTCTGTTGAAGACCTGGAATATGTCGAACGCATCACCGGAGAATCCTTAGATAATGACAAGCCACTACTAGATAGGAAACGATCTCGCCCGGGTGAACGCTCCAGAGACGACTCTTCCAGAATTACTGCTGGTGCTACCATTGAGAGGCCCAAGAAGCCGGAGTATGACTGGTTTCAGTTCTTCCTGTCCTGCGATGTCGCTGTTGGGCTCTGCGAACGGTATGCACAGACATTCGCCAGGGATTCAATGGATGAGAGCGTACTATCCGATGTTGATTCGACTGTCCTCCGGACACTTGGACTGCGTGAAGGAGATATTATCAAGGTGATGAGGTTCCTTGACAAGAAGTTCGGGCGAACTGGAAACAAACGAAATGTTAGTTTCGGTGGGGAAGAAGTCATTACTCCAGACGGTGAATCTCCCGCTGGTCTCTTCTCTGGACCTGGTGGCACTTTGAGAAATAACACTCGGAAAGGTCGTCCAGCACCTGCTGTGCAGACTAGCGATGTGGTTGATCCCAAGGCCTTCTCTCAGGAAACTCCGAAGTCAGCAACCCACGAAGGTGTTGCTACACCTATTGCCTCTGCCCCTGTTCCGGAAAAGAAGGACCCCGTTCGAAACGGATTTGACGATGACGCCTGGGATGTAAAGCCTTCGAAGCAACAGCCAGCGGCGGCACCTAGCCCAGCAACATCCGCACCAGCTCCCGCTCCTGCTGCGGCTCCGGCTCCGGCCCCCGCTCCTCAGCGGCCTACTTTGACTGGCTCGATGCAGGAGTTGTCCTTACTTACGGCGCCTCTTGAGCCTGTAAAGGCACAACCTACGGCGCCACCAGTCTCACAACCCCAAATCATGCAAACTCCACAGCCGCAGCCGCAGCCACAGCAACAGGCTCCACCAGCAGTTACGCCGTCGTTCTTCCAGGGCATTGGTGGGCAACAAACGGGTCTGCAACAGCAGCAACAGAATACTACACCAACACAGTTTACCGCCCAAACAAATTTCCCACAGAACATTGCTCGCCAGAGACCTGCCGCTCCGCAGCTTCAAACTCAGTCCCAGGGGTCACTCATGATTCCCGCTCCTCCCAACCGACCTTTATCAGCGCCGCAAGTAAATCAAAACAGCGGCTTTGGTTTGCCTCCTCTCCAACCCCAGAGCACAGGCATACAAAACTCAAGCGGATTCCAGTCTCAGATTGCTCCGCCAGGTCAGAGTTTGGAGGAGTTGAGAATGCGTCAGCAGTACACTGGTTTCAACAACCCGCAAAATGGCATGCAGAACATGAATATGATGCCACAGCCTACCGGCTTCCAATACAATGGGATGCAGCAACCAAACCAACAGCAGCCCATGCAGCAACAACCCATCCAACAGCCGATCCAGCAACAACCAATCCAACAGCAGCCAATCCAGCAGCAGCCTATTCCGCAGCAACCAAACAGCTTTCAATACAATGGGATGCAGCAACCAAACCAACAGCAGCCAAATGGATTTCAAAACCCTCTGCAAACTGGTATGCCGCAACAGCAGTTTATTAACAATGGAAGCCCATTCTCCGATCCTCGACCTCAACAATTTGCACCCCTTCAGCCGCAGCCCCTTCAGCCACAGTCTACAGGATTCCAAAGCTCGTTCGGGCCGCAGCCACAGCAGCAATTCCCGCAACAGACTGGAATCAACTCGTTCCTGCCTCCTGCTCTACAGCCTACACCCACAGGTATACAGAGCAATGGCTTCAATTCAACCTTCAACCCGCCTCCAGTTCCTCCCATCCCTCAACAGACTACCCCAATGCCCCTCGTCCCTCAAAAGACCGGTCCACCTCCACCAGTGAGATTTGGAGTTACTGGCGATACAAAGAAGCTCATGCCCCAGGCCACAGGGCGCAGAGCAAATTTGGCTCAAGCTAGTAAGTAGCCCCATGCAGTTTATCCTCGGGTAGAATAGTACTAACTGTCTGCAGCTCCGCAAAACCCCTTTGGTTTCTAAATGGCGAGCCTGTATATTCTTCCCTGGCTGGCGAATGTTTCTTCTGTAGAATAGGCATAGCTAGGCATTGAGGTGTCAATAGTTTCGGAAACCCTTGCCCGTGTCCTCTGCTCGGTTTTGCCGGTTGCCTAGGGCTGTAAATTTTATCTTAATGCATGAACATTGCCGTCCCCTTTGTTTCTTCTTTTTCCCAGAGACGGCTATGAGAATGGGGATCAATCACGGGTTGCATGTCTTCTTTAGCGTCCAAATGTCCAAGAGCAAATGATAAATTTCCCAAGTCTTTCCGCGACGATGATGTACAGCTGCATTTAAGTTCCCTTTCCCCCGCAGCAATAGAAAGAAGTATGCATATAAAATGAATCAAGATGCCTAAAAATACCCTTTCGATATGTGGACTAGGATGTGTATGTTGATCTTTCTGAGCTACAGTACAATCAATCATATAAGCAGGAAGGATCGATTAATCGACTTTACCCTTTCATCTCAAGAGAAACCCCTCGTGTCGCATGCAACCCCCACCGAGTAGAAGATCCCTACATCATCAAACTCTCTCTTGAGAAAATGAAGAGAAGAATATCAAGTAAGACAGACATAATGAACGTCTGTATTATATGTTAAGCACGCGTTTTTGTTTGTTTGAAGACCTTCGGTCCTCGCTGACTGTGCTCAACGGTGCGGAGTGCATAGGAAGGAAGGAAGTCGAGCTACCGCGCTTTATTTTCTCTTGTTTGTTCGTTCTCTCTTTCTCTTGATTTGTATTTGGAAGGTGTTGGTGTTATTACAGAAGTTATGCCCGCAGGTCGCTAAGCTATCTAGATACCTGGTGTTGTCATATCCCAAGTGCTATTTCAGCTCCGTGTATGCGTGATATGGCAGAGGATATGATCATCGTCACGGGACTTAGGTTTCGTGTCGGATGATATATGTATGCATCATGGTTGATGGGTGTGTATGAGGGATAGATGTTGTGAGATGGTAGGGATGGTTGTGAAGCAAGGGTGATTGATAACTTGATAAGGCAAATAGGGGGAACTATCTCAAGCCCGCGAAATCACCTGAGTGGTCGGAATGAAAGAGAGGGAAGAGAACATAATGCGAACATAGTGCCCTGCGCATTGCATAGGGATTAGTGAGTGAGTATGTAGGTATGTAGACGTGATTATCTCGATGGTTTTCTTTCTCCTTACCTATTTCCTTTCTCAAGCTGTATGACGATCATAGGTATATATATATGATCTACAGAAGCCACAGTTGGAAGTAGGATGGCGGCTGGATAGGCCAGAGTTTCATCCTATAGTGGTTCTTGCTGGATTCCAGAGGAACAATGGGTTGAATGTTATAATCTGTGTGTGGAAATGGCGTCTGTCGATGGGATGGGGCTATGCCCGTACAGAGTGTGTACATCGTACTCTGTATGCTGTACATGGCATAGAAACATAAGCGCTGGGAAGATCCAGGCCCAGTGCCTACGCCGCAGCCAGCATGAAAGATCATCCTCTGCTGACCCCCGAGGCGGCCAGATGTACTTGGTGAAGTGTACTGTCTACAGTACAGTAGCAGTGCAGTAAAGCCAACACCTTGCGATTGACATATCAGGATGTTCCATGAAAGGGTTGTGGTCAATGTCATGGTACGATATGTATTGTACTATTGACAACCATCTGGCAATCCCGCAGCCAATCATGCCGCGCACATCATGGCACCAACGAAACCAGGGATCTCAATCGTATTTAAGCAATTGGCTGTCAGGGTTCGACTCGGGGACTGTGCGTACGGGGTAGAGCGTGGAGGAGGTTGCGATGGGCAAAAACCAACATGTTGGTCTTGGCAAGGCTCTCTGCTGTGCCGTTTCAGAAGAGCCAGGATACGGAATGTCACTGGGATGGATCTTCACCAACATTGCTTCAACGAGACGAATAGCTGATGTTGTCAGTCTCTATACAGGGGGATCATTGATGCGTACATACATATCCCGTAGCATTATGATTCGTCGTTCATCTCTCCTCTGTCCCAGGGGTTCGCTAGAGATGACATGGAAGCCTGAAGTCTCAGGCCCCAACATCAGCCTGGTCAGCGCAGCCCCGTGCACCGCCGCTCAAAAGGTAATAATAGTTTCGATCCTTCAGCCTCCAGCTTCAGCCCTCAACTCCTGAAGCAGCCTTCGTACAGGAACCGTCCACGGTGTGGAACCTCTCTTCAACGTCTTTTACTTCTTTTACTTGTATTTCTTATCACAGCGCAAATGCTTATTATAAGTATAATATCAGTATGCCATGAGGATCAATGATCCAAAGGAGGCCCGTCAGTTGTCGAAAGTCTTCACGAATGGCTGATCAGCGAGTGCTCTGGGCCACATCTGACGGGCCAGCTTATGGCCCCCTTCCCTGCCCTACAGGGTATAGATGACTGTATTCCAAGATGTGGAAAGTGCACCGTACGACAGCAAGGATCTGGTCCTCCCGCTTCCCATCACATTGATATGCTCCGTACCAGTTGGAACTGGGGGCTCAGCGTGCCTTCAACCCCCCTCCATCGTGTTGGAAGTTTCCGCTACTTCATTGGCGGGCGGTAGTCGCTGGCTTTGGTCGACATTTATGAGGCTTAGATTGGGGGAAGATCGTCAGAAGATGCTTTGAACACCGTGCAGTGCGACGCGATCCCACGGCCATCGCCTCCTCCTGAAGAGAAGGCTGGGCGCATATAATATTTCTCGGCGTCGACTCCTTCGAAGACTGAAGCGTATGCTCTTGTTCATCCTTCTCCACAATACCTTTCTCACCTCACTGTCGCTTTTGATCCCGTCTTGGCAAGTTCCATCATGGTAGAACGGAAGGATAGTAACGTGACCCCCAAGCTGAGGCTTGTGGGGAGCCCGGTGTTGTCAAGGGCGAGTTCGAGAATGGATACTTTTGTGAGCGCTGAGGCAGGCAGTAATACAAAGATCGCTCACACGGAGAGTCAAGAGAGTGCGTGCACCGGGGATGAACTCCCGGTCTTCGAGAGGCATGAGGAATCAACAGCCATCGAACTATTCTACGACCTGTTCTTCGTGGCCAACCTGACGACTTTCTCCAACCTTCACGAGATCAACAATGTCAAAACGCTCACTTCCTACATCGGCTTCTTCTGCATCTTATGGTTTACCTGGTGTCTAACCAGTCTTTACGACATCCGTTTCGTCTCTGATAGCTTGGTCGCTCGACTTGCCAAAGGTGCTCATCTGGGGGTGATGGTTGGTTTGGCTGTCTCCGGTCCTAAATTCGACACGGAAGAGCACAATCCAGAATTAAAGGTCATGGGTATGTGCCACTTTCATCAAGATTTCATATTAGTCGCTGACTCCTTCAACAGCACTGATTCTGATGGTTTCGAGATTCGTCCTCTGTCTGCAATACTTGCTAGTATTATACCATGTCCGAGAATACAAAAACACCAAACTTCCTCTGGCTTTGATCAGCGGTACAAAGTTTGGTGCCGCCATCATCTACTTGGGAATCAGCTTGTAAGTTTCTTCATGTGTTCTGGAGGTGGCGTCCACTGATAACAGTTATCCAGTGCCTTTGCGCACAGCAATCATGCATACAGGGCATTCTATGTCATTGCAGTAGCTGAAATGCTCATCAACATCGGAGTCTCTTCTCAATGGAAGGTCGTTACCTTCAAGGGGACGCACTTGATCGAGCGCATGAGCCTCCTCACTTTGTATATTCGTAAGACCACTAACCCTTTGAACATTTCCAGTCTTACTAACGTCTTGAACAGTGGGCGAGGGTGTTATCGATATCCTAAAGAGCGTTGTGAAGGTTGCTTCCCTCTCTGCATTCAGCCTAAGCTCCAACTAACGTACGAGTAGATCTCCTCAAACCAAGCCCATTGGACATCTGCAAATATTGGAGCCCTCTTGGGTGGGATCACCGCTATCGTGAGTTCGAGTGTCTCGTTTTCCTCTGGATTATAAAAGGCTGACCCTTTTATCTGTAGTATCTATTCTACATGCTCTATTTCGACACTCTTAATCGCCACCATTTTGGTTCCATTCGCCAACAGATCTGGTCATTCCTCCATTTCCCCTTTCACGTCGCTCTTGTGCTCTGCCTATCAGGCATGGCACAGTTTGTCATTTGGCAGAAGATCATGGAGGCATACATGTAAGCCATCTCTCAAGTGATGGGGGCCAATTTTCTCTGCTTTCTATTCTAACTGTCTACCAGGCAATTCGGCCGAAATTTGACCAACACTCTGCGCACATTCGCAAACAGCGACGGGTCAACGAACTTTACAAATCCAGATGATCTCATCAGGGTTGTAAACAGTACGATTCAAAACATCTTCGCAATATATCCACCAACGGACAATACCACTACTCAAGCCGAGGTCGGGGAAACAGTGGGAGCTCTCTCCGAACAACTTTCGCTCTTGATGTCCAATACATCCACAGACGCCAACTATACGGGTCTTGAAGACGCGGTTGCCGAAGTCGGATTCGTGGTTCTGAATTCCATCATGGATACTTACGGATTCGAGGCTCCACCGCCAAACGGGACTGAGACCGTTTCCGATAAGACCAACGCCGAGCTCGATACTGCCTCCCTCGTGGTAAGTGGCTACCCTTCCTAGACCCTACAAACCCCTTACCCGCAAGCACGATATAACCAAGACCTCATCCCCGCTAACCCAAACCTCCCACATCTCTAGTTCGAATACTTCTTCATCGCAACCGGTCTTACAATCATCATCATGGGCATCCTGGGCCTGGTCAACGTCCGCGTTTATACCAAAGGCTCCTGGCTCCGTTTCGCCACCCACATCGTATTCGGTGTCGCTCTCTGCCTCCTCTCTATCCTCGCCACCGCCAACGATGGAGATGGCGCTGTGGTGCTGGCTGAGACCGCTTGGCCTCTACCCATTGTCGCCATTGTCGTGTTTGTCGGTACGTTGTATCCAGCTATCCATCCTATCTATCCCTCCCCCGTAGACATATCAAGTAAACATAAAAGTGCAAAATCCCGCTGACGATAACATAACAGTACTGGCAGTGCACCACGTAAGCTGGGAAGGGAAACCAAAAGCTAATGGAGAGAAACAATACCATTTCTTGCCCCGATGGAAGCCAAACTCCAGATAAGCATGCTAGGCATGAGAAATGCTGTCTTGAGCGCCATTCCGAGGTGCTTTTTTCTTTTCTTCCCCTTTTTAGTTTTTCGTTTCTTGTTCCGGTGGATTGACGGATGGAGGGATGGATGGAGAGATGGATATATTAGTTTCAGAAGCTTCTCACTTCGTAGCATGACATGTGGAGGAATGGTATAAGGAGAGAGGTATTTGGAAGAGTTCTCACCTCTTGAAAAAATAAGGCATTTGGTGGGAGCTGTATGATGTATATAGATGAATTCTTACGAAGTTATGAATATGTGCAAATATCCCGAGATGAGACGTGATGCGGTTGGTTTCCTCCTGCCGGCCCGCTAGAATTATCTATCACTCGGGAAGCAAGCAAGCAAGTACTCTTTGATTCGGATTCCCGAGTTTCAGGGATATGTACCTGTTCCAAATCAGAATCGACCATGGGGCCCAATAGTGAAGTGTCGTGGTTCTAGCACATATTCATTTCAGATATTTTTAATATGCATCCAGAGAACTCCCTTTCCGCAAAATGCAAAATGCAAAAAATCCGAAAAAGAGGGATAGACATCGTTAGGGATTGAAGCTCAATACAACCTGAACAGCCACACACACACGAGACAACAGTTACGCCAGAATTCGCCGACCCAGAAAACCCATGCTATACAAATCAATCAGCAACCCCTTTACCCAGAGAGAGCCCTACACCCCCCCAAGTCACGCGAGCGGGGGGACGGGCTCCTCCTCCGCGACCTTGCGCCGCCGGACCTCGGTCCCCTCTACATCGATTATGACCTTCCCCTTCGCGCCGGCGCTGATGGTCGCGGTGGCCTTCTCCCTCCTGGCGTCCTCCTTCGGAGGCTCGAAGCGCTTCCGCACCGTCTCGACCATCTTGGCGAACCAGTAAAAGTTCAGGGTGTTGAGGACGACGTTGCTGCCCAGGTATATGAACGCGAGCCACAGCGGGACGAACTCTTCGCCGGCGAACTTCATGGTATCGCCGTAGATAGGCACGGTGGTGCTGTTGCCGTTCACGGCGTCTAGGTGCACGTCCGATGCGGCAGGCTTGTGGTTGATTGCCGCCCACATGTCCTGGTACACGCGCGCGGACTGATAAGTGCCCCAGACGAGACGGCAGCAGAAGAAGGTCGCGAGGAGCATGATGCCGTTGTAGAGCTGGGCACGGGAGCCCGTCATGTCGAGCTTGTCGAAGAACCAGTGGAAGTTCAGGAACGGCGACGAGAGCTCATAGAGGATGAAGGTGCAGCCGTAGTAGTTGACGAACGGCCTCTGCGGCGAACTGCTGTTAGTAGGCGTTTGCGAGAGTTGCGAGGGGCTGGGCGGGCCTTACGAAGCCAAAGGAGAATACTACGAGCGCACTCACGGCGTGCGCCAGCATGCCCAAGCCAAAGAGATTCACATTCTGGAGAGTGACCATCAAGTCCCACAGGAAGTAGCCGGTAGCAAGGCCCTGGATCATGCCCGCACCTCCAGTGTAGCCCCATATGCGCTGTTTCCAGTCCATGGCCTTGCGCTCCTCATCCCACAGCATTATGTATAAGGCGAGGGCATTGATGGTGCAGCTCTGGAACAGCGAAACCACATGGACGTCCCAATTAAGTTTCCGTTTGGGCGACAGCTTGCCATACTGGCGAGGGAAGATGCGCTTCGAGAGCTGGGGCGCGGCGACGAGGTTGATGAAGGTGTAGGTCAGGAAGGATATCAGGACTTCATGGATGTGGTAAGGCAGGGTGGGAAGGTTGAAGCGGTTAGCGAAGGGCTCGATTGCCCTGCTGAGCCATGGTATAGGCGGGATGGGAAACGGATCGTGCATTGCAGCATATGAAGCTGGAGGAAGAGGTGAAGCAGAAGAGAACTCTTAGGATGAATAGGAGGAGGAGAAGAGAAGAAGAGAAGAAGAGAGTCAGACAAGTTGGCGGACGAGGCTATTTATATGATCTGCAGAGTGGTGATAGGTCGGTCGTGTGAGTTGGGGGAGTCCCAACGGATCGGGCCCGGATAAACGACGGGGAAACGTCGGGAGAAACTGGCCGGTTCAGGGGTTCAGAGTTCAGAGTTCACAGTTCACAGTTCAATCTTTACTGTCCACTGTCGTGTGCGGTTGTATATGTATTTCTGCATCTCTGCATCTTAGAGATTCTTGCCATCTTGTACATCTTCTGAGACCGCTGTCAGGCCAATCGATAGCTCTGTAGGCAGCTGAGCACGCAGGGTGGTGAATATGCCGCTGACCACAGCACGTGAACCGAGGTCATGACTACCATCAACGACTGACCGTTTTGCCATGAAAGATTGTTACCCGGTCATTTCCTGCATCGTAGACGAGCTCCTGCGTCGTCTTCCTTGATCTGAATGATCTGGATCCAGTACCAGACTGGCTGCCAAACATGACAAAATCCGCAGGCTGCCCGACCCGAGGCTCGAGATCAGTTGATATCAAGGGGTTTAATCCAATAGCCGCTTTAGCTCTGGTTGATATGCATTGCTACCGGAATCAGCTGGATGCTCCCTCAAGTCATCGTCTTGGACGTACCAGTAATATCTCCGCGTCTACCTTGGTGCCAGCCTGATATACCCCAACCCCAAAGCTCGCGAGGCTGAGGGGATCACAGCTTCCGTGGGGGGTAAAAGCATTGCCGACATTGTTAATACCAAGAGCAGCATTCAATCCATACTTCTGGATCATCTGCGGTACTTGGAGCGTTCCTCGAGGCCTCTGGCCACCCCCAGAGCTTGCAGCCGGCCTGCCCATCATGAACATATCTGACGTCGGTAACCCGACAAACGATACTGGCAAGTTCTGAATCTTGCGGCGTAGATCTAACCAGTCTTCTTCCTCGAATAGAGTGAGTCGAGTACAGTGACCAAAGACTATCGTTCTAAAATCCGGGGAAGCCGGGTCCGATGGCCACCCTATACTATGTAAAAGCCCAATAGCATGTAGTATGGAACTCTCCTTACTAGGATCTAAGTTATAGTCGATATGGAAGTCCAAGTGCAGCTTATACTCTTTGGCTGTGCGTATGGCGAATTCCATATTCTTTATCTGCATTTGAATGTCCCCTTTTTCCACATAAGGGGTGCTCCCTAGAGCTTCAACCCCGGGCTTCCCCACAGCTTCCTTCAGCAATCTGATCATCGCCTCTCCTCCGTCCTCATAGCTGAAGATGGGATCCTGAGCAAAAACGCAAATGGAAATATAGCATCGATCCATGAACTCATCTCTGAGCAGCAAGCCTGCTTCGAGGCACTTCAGGCCCACGCCTTGGTCGACCTCAACGAAGGCTCTCATGTGAGTGACTCCGAAGCTGATACTTTCTTCTATCAAAGCGCGCCCTCGTTCCGTGAGATCATCAAGCTCAAATCGGGATTTTGCCTCGCCTGTGACAAGTAGAAGGCGTGAGATTGAAAGCACTGACAAGAAAAGAAATTCAAGAAAACATACTTGTCAGTTTCATGGCTTCTGCAAAATCCCCATCCTTGATCTCCAAATCCGCATACTTGGGGTGGGACAGTAAGAAGCATTTGTCCAGATGGATATGCGGGTGACAGAGAGACGGTGCTAGAAACGGGCACTCTATGTCCCCAGAAGCAGAGGGAGTCTGGTTCTCCTGGATCGAATGTATAATTCCATTTCTGCACTCCAGATTCCAACGACTGCTCGTGGGTTTGCCCGGCATGCGAACGTTTTTGAGGACCAAAGCCTCCGCGTCGGGTGCTAAGGGAAGAGACATCTTGTCCATGTAATTTATAACTATAGCAAGGGAAAAAGGGGGTGACGATTTGGAGAAAATAGAGCAGGATCTAGGTATGTACGATTGTAATTCGCATTGGTTGATGGGGATTGGATAAATGGGGGGACTAGATGATCAGATAAGATGAGATGGGTGAAGCGACCCCGACCTGCGAGCTTCAACTCCACGACAGATCTAGCGATCCCCGACAGAACACTTCCACCACCAGTTCTTCAGCTTCGAGTGGTGCGCAAAACAAACAGAAAACACACAATGGCAGACCCAGTCTACGAACTACTCATTCCCTACTTCGACACGCCCTCCCCACGACCTGCGCCCTCCTCTAAAGACCCCACGACGGCCGCCTATCTAAACCGACTATCGACGCTCCCCCTCTCCTCCCTCACGACCGATGAGCCACAATCGCTTTCGCAAACCTCGCACTCCCTCCTCCTCTCCCTCCAATCCCTCTCGAAACGCTCCCACCGCTCCCTCATCACGTCCGCCAACCACCTCTCCACTCTCTCCCGCACTCTCCCCGCGCTCGCCCACTCCGCCGCCGACCTGCGCGATGCCCTCCCCAAGCTCGATGACGCCGCCATTCACTTCTCCGAGACGTACAATGCGCGCTCCGAACACCCACTCCTCTTACGACGTCGCCAGGCTCTCCTCCTATCCCGCAACGTCGACCGGCTCTCCGACATCCTCGATCTCCCCACGCTCCTGACCTCCTCCATCTCCGCATCGACGACCAACGCCTCGGCGCCCCTGAACTACGCCGCCGCTCTAGATCTCAACGCGCACATCCGCCGCCTGCATGCCCTGTATCCGGACTCGCCACTAGTCGCGGCCGTGGCCGCCCAGGCTGAAGAAGCCATGCAGGAGATGGCCACGAGTCTCATCGGGGGCCTGCGGACCAGCGGATTGAAACTGGCCGCTGCGATGCGGACGATCTCGTGGCTGCGGCGCGTGGCTCCCGAACTAGGCTCGTCGGCGGGGACGGAGCAGAGCAGGGACGGCGCGCTGGGCTCACTATTCCTGGTCTGTCGGCTGGCGAACCTGGAGCAGATGCTAGGCGCGCTGCAGCCGTTGCGAGAGCTGGCGGATCAAGAGACGGGGCGGTCACGAGGGGAGAGGACGAGAGGCAGATGGGAGGGCGGGCAGCAGACGGAAAGGTATCTGAAGAGATATATCGAGATTTTCAGAGAGCAGAGCTTTGCCATCCTCTCCATGTACCGCTCCATCTTCCCCGCACAGGACAGGGAGAAAGAAAAAACAGAAACCGCTGCGCCCGGTGAATCGGCACAGTCTGATGATGATGATGATCCTCTCCAACCACTGCCTAGCGCCCTCGCGACGTTCCCGCAGAAACTGGTCAGCATGCTCGAAGACACGCTGCGCACATACCTGCCGAACGTGCGGGACAAGAGCAGTCGCGACAGTCTGCTGACGCAAGTGCTCTACTGCGCGGGGAGTCTGGGTCGTCTAGGCGGGGATTTCAGTATGATCCTTGCGTTCTTGCAGGAGCGGGGGGACGAGGACGAAGATGAGAATGAAGAAGAGGAGGGGGAGGAGGAGTGGGTCGAGATCATTAGGAAACATAGGGTTTTGGCAGGGCGCCTGGAATTGATGGTTGGTGCTAGAGATGGATAGATTGGATAGCTATAGTTGTAGCTAGCTACTATTGTATAAATATAATATAATATAATGTGAAGAATGAAGAGATAGATAGATGTACATCATCTACCTACCTAAAGTACCTACCTGATTGTCCCCTTACATCTCTATCTATCCATCCAACCAGCACCCTCTTCCCCCCCCCCCCAAATTCTAAAAATAAAGACAAAACCAATCCAAAATCCAAAATCCAAAATCCGGACCCCTCCCTTACTCCTCTCCTTACTCCCTACCTCTCACCTACCTATCAAAAACCCCATACTCCGTACTACAGCCTGGCATCCCCTCTCCACCACCAATCATCAGCCCTCTAATTCCAACCCGAACTCTCTGATTCGTTTATTCATTCGTCTCGCTTCCGTTTGCGATGTATCAGCCTTGTGTTTTGCTTATAAGTAAGGTAAGGTTGGGAAGGTAAGGTAGGGAAGGTAATGTGAGATTTTCCTCTTCTTCTTTTTTAATCCTTTTTTGGGGGGATTCTTTATGTTTTGGTGTTGTGCGCTGCTTTTCTTCTTTTCTTTTTACGTCTGCCCTTCTGTTTTTGTGATTATTGTGTTTCTATGTTTTGGTTGGGTTTTTGGATTTGGAGTTTGGGGATGAATGGATAAATAGGGTAGATGATGTCCCTGATTCGTCGAGTGGCGGGTTTGATTGATTGATTTGATAGATATCACAGGGCGATGAGTAGGGAACAAAGGAGGTATATGTGATTATCTTTTTGGATTGAGAACTCGCGCTTCGAGCTGTCCTCGTCCTTGTTCGTTTAATCATGATATGAATATACATGGGCATGTTCACGTGTGTTCGTGAACAGGAGACGTGAACATGTAAATGTCGAGAGATCCAGAACGCCCAACGCCCAACACCAACGCCAATGCACCTATCCCATATGTCTCATGCTTTTTCGTCCGTTTTATTCTCTATTATTCCGAACTTGTGCCGGCCGTTGGGACGGCATGTATCCCTAATGTTTTTTCTCTTGCTGTCTTGTCCTGGCTATTACTTTCGAAGAGCCCGCTGCTAGCATTGCTCTCTACTTTGATAGACCCATCATTAGACTCCTCGTCTTCAATAGGCTTGGCCTTCATGAATGGGAGGTGGCCTGTTGTTTCTTTGTATCGCATCAGGAAGAAGCCTCCGATGACGACAATCCAGTAGCAGTTGTACGAGATCACAGAGCCGTAGGTTGCAGAGTTCTGCCAGCCGAGAAGGGCGTTGAAGATACCCCATCCACCACCTCCGTTCAGCTCTGGGTTACCGAACTAGACATTCGTTAGGCAAGAGGCACACACGGTCGTGGCTAAAGAATCTTACATTGATGTGCCATACGCTCTGGTCGATGTCGTATGATCCCGGGCCAGATCCGGTCTCGGCTGCATCGCCTCCAGTGGCATCATTCCATTTCTGGGCCTGGAAGAACCAGACGGCTCTGGAAAAGAGACCAGCAGCCACCAAGTATAGGAAGCAGGTAGAGACGATGAGGAAGTATTGAAGTTTGGATGTCGCGCCACCCCTAGGAAAGGTTAGGAGACAGAGCGAAATATCGGCCTACGCAGACTTACTTGTAGATCACATATCCGACAGCAGCTCCGGCGATCAACCCAACCACAACGGGAAGGGGCACAGCGCTGGCCGGCGCGGAAAAGGAGACGCCGGCAATGAAGACGACGGCTTCCAGGCCTTCTCGGAGAACGGTGATGAATGGGAGAAGGAACATGGCATATTTCTCACACCATCGCTTGAAGGCCCCCTTCCTGCGGACGGCGGTCACAGTTTTCTCCTCCAAGCTCTTCGCAAGCTTGACCCGCCATTTCTCCTGCATCTTGGAGACGCGGAGAAGGGCAGCCCCAAGGATAGTAATGATGACGGTGGCAACAATTGCGAAGGAGCCCTCCCAATAGTACTCGGTGCTTGCCCATTTATCCCTCCCCAGGCTATAGAAGGCCCCGATCAAGCCGCCGCCGATGATCAGACAGATTAGAAGACCACCGAAGGTGCCATACCAGACCTACAAGAGGGTCAGGGGAGAGGGGCACGAAGCAGGCATTGGACGCAGGCTTACCTGTTTGACGAGTTTCTTGTAGACGACCATGTCTCGATTGGGGCCATCGAGGGTCTGCTTCAAGAAGGCCAGCAGGACGGAGACGATGACGGCGGTCTCCAGGCACTCTCGGAAGACGACGAAGAAGACGGGGATGGCGAAGACTTGGACGGTCATGATGGGCGATTCTGGTGCTGTGATGCGAGGGGACTGAAGAGAATTGAGGAGTATGGAAGGGTGATTAAGAGGCGGGAGAGGTGGGAGAGGCCGAGAGCAGACCTCCCGATGTGGATGGGGGAAGATGACGATAACTCTCGACGCTGAGTCTGGCGATGATGCTGTCGATGACAAGAATTGGCGCACCTCGGCCTCTTAAGAACAAAAGTGGTGAGACTCAGATGGTGGGGTTGGGGGGGTGAGTGGGGGGGGACGAGGATCAGATAATGCACGACGAATCAAGCGGGCGCGAAGAGTGGGTCTCGGATCAGATAATGACGCTACGGGCCCGTAGATGCCCTAAAGTCGGTAAAGGTAAAAAGGCACCGGGTAATTTTAGGATTCAGGGCGAGAGAACAGAAGCGGATGTTGCCGGGCCGCGCACGTGTTTGACAGGAGGGAGAGATAAGAAGAACAGGATGGTGAGACGAGAGAGGAAGCAAAGAAGCGAAGAAGCCAAGAAGTGAAGAAGATAATAAGACAGACAGACGAATGGAGAAGATGAGAGCGTTCTTCTTACCTAGGTACATACCCGATGAGACAAGACACCAGGCCTGACACCGCAAAGATGCCCGACCCCAGAGCCAAGGGTTCCCCCCGAGAAAGTGACAAGTGAGGAAGCATGCACGATGCCCCATCTCGCCTAGCGCCATTGAATTTTTATCAGATGGCGCGACAACCTAACAGCAGCCAATCAGCGGCGACCAGCGACAACCAGACGGTCCAAAGCCTCGGATCCAGAGCTGGCCGTCACCACTCGGCCCATCTGATAAGAAATTAAGAATAAAGTAGTGTTACGGCGGTGGAATGACAGCTGACAACAACAACACCAACGAGGGAAAAACCCAACAGACAGGAAGCACCAAAACACATGGTACTGTATATCTTATCAACGCCTCCAGTATCCATCTGCTTGTCTGAATCTCGCATCTCGCATCCCGCATCCCGCGCCAATGCCACATATATAACCTTAACCCGCTGATCGGCATTTCCCCCGGCCATGACACGCTCCACGGTCCCACGGAGTAATGCAGCTAGCTAGGGAATCCGGAGCAGACTCTCGGACTAGCCAGTCGCCTGATCACACAACCATAAATAATAATAATAGTTGGTCATGTCGGCGCCAGTGGTAGCTTGCCAAGCGTGGTGCTTCTGGGGGCATCTCCACTGAGATCTAGAAAGCCAGAGCGCCTGCGTTGTTTTGTTCATCAGCCTTTTCCCAGGAGTCTTTTTCCAGTTGTCCTTCTTTCCCAAGAGCTTTTCCCGAGTTTCCTTTGCCAAGAGTCCTCTGCCGCCGGAAGACGTCCGCGAGAATTATGAGATCTGCCTTCCAGCACTCTTGGCCCTCTTAAGCTCTCTCTTCCAACCTCCGATCCCTCCCCACTCTAGAAATCTGTCAGAGAGATTCCAATTATATCGTCCCCCGAATCCCAAGTTGCCAATTCGAGCAAATCCCCTCAAAGGCCCCCATGTGTGAAGGCTTGGAAAATCCCATTACTTAGTCATCACCCTTTACCTGCTGATCGCAGCACTCGAATCGCTCAGAATGGCAATATCATTGTTGTCCTTCTCTCCACTATCGCTGCTGCTGCTGCTGCTTCTTGCTTTCGCCGGCATCTCAGAAGCTGCTGTTGTGACCTATGATTTCAACATCACTTGGGTCAGAGCCAATCCTGATGGCTTGTTCGAGAGACCAACCATTGGGATCAACGGGAAATGGCCCTTGCCCGTGATGACGGGGACGGTTGGCGACCAGGTCATCGTCAATGTCGACAATCAACTGGGGAACCAGTCCACCACTCTCCATTTCCACGGTCTGTTCATGAATGGCTCGACCGAGATGGACGGCCCGGTTCAGGTGTCTCAGTGTGGGATCCCCCCCGGCTCTCAATTCACCTACAAATTCAATGTAGGTGTGCTCCAGAACGCCCGCATTCCAACGGAGTCCAGCTGCTAACCCGGCCCAGCTCACTCAAGCAGGCACTTACTGGTATCACTCCCACGACAAAGGGCAGTACCCAGATGGTCTGAGAGCGCCATTCATCATCAGTGATCCTGATTTTCCATATGAATATGACGAGCAATTCGTCCTATCCGTCTCTGACTGGTATCACGAGGAGATGCAGGTTGTGATCCCAAAATTCATCAACAAGGCAAACCCCACAGGCGCTGAGCCTGTCCCTCAATCAGTGCTGTTCAATGATACGCAGAATCTGACGGTGCCTATCCAACCCGGAAAGACATACCTATTCCAGGTTGTCAACATCGGTGCTTTTGCCGGCCAATATATTTGGTTTGAGGGCCATAACATGACCATAGTTGAGGTCGATGGCGTCTACACTGAAAAGGCGGAGGCAGAGATGATATACGTCGCTGCTGCCCAACGCTGTAGCTTTCTGATCACGACTAAGAATGAAACGACAGCCAACTATGCCTTCGTTTCGAGCATGGATACTGTAAGGCGTTCCAATAATAATCCATCTCTTCCCTTGCTATTCTAACGCTACCTAGGATCTGTTTGATAAGATTCCTCCTGGCCTGAATTGGAACGTCACCGGGTGGCTGGTCTACGACGATAAGAAGCCGCTACCAGCTCCAGCACTCATCGATGAATATAATGACTTCGATGACTTCACCCTCGTAGCATATGATAAGATGCCTCTGCTCCCAGAACCCGACAGAGTGGTCACTCTCGATGTGGTCATGGGTGTGCTTGGGAATGGCAAGCCATAGTACGTATGATATCGCTGAGGATGCGCATCCATGCTGATAAACACTTCAGCGCCTTCTTCCAGAACATAACCTATGTTCCCCCTAAGGTTCCAACATTGTATACTGTGATGACTACTGGAGAGGACGCCGCGAATCCTCTTGTCTATGGGGAATTCTCCCATTCCTTTGTTCTCGAAAAGGATCAAACCATAGACATTGTTGTGAACAATAATGGTAAGCCGTCGCTGTCCTTACGCTTTTCCGAGTCTAATTGATGACTATTTAGACACCGGAAAGCATCCATTTCATCTTCACGGCCACAATTTCCAGGCTATCGCACGATCTGCTGAAAATGCCGGTAACTTCGTGTCAACGAATACCTCTCAGACAAACTTCCCAGAAATCCCAATGCGGAGAGACACCTTCGTCTTATATCCCCAGGGCTACATTGTCCTACGATTTAAGGCTGATAATCCGGGTGTCTGGCTTTTCCACTGCCACATCGAGTGGCACGTAGATCAGGGTCTGATTGCCACCATGGTTGAGGCGCCTTTGGAGATCCAGAAGATGGTGACCCTCCCTCAAGATCATATCGATGCTTGCGTAGCTGGAAACACCCCGTATGCCGGCAATGCTGCCGCGAACACCGTTAACCACTTAGACCTGAGGGGTGCCACCGTGGCCCCGAAACCATTGCCCGGTGGTTTCACAGCTCGTGGTATCGTCGCACTTACCTTCAGCTGTATTTCCGCAATTCTTGGTATGGCTGTTATCGTGTGGTATGTCTTTTTTGCCTCCTTAATGAAAATAACGTAGGAGCTAATTGCACCCCCCCCCCAGGTACGGCATGGTAGATATGGGAGAAGCGAGCAAGCAGTCCGAGATACGCCGCATTGCAAAGATGAATCGCGAGGAGGCAGCGGCAGCAGCAGCGGCAGCGGCAGCGACGGAGATTAACGAGACGGGAAAAACAGATTAGAAATGGTTTGAGGGCATATCATTACACATTTGCAGCCAGAGCAGGGAGTGGCTACTGATATCTTTTGTCATTGAAATACAGGTAGGGAGGCAAAACGGCAATACTGTACATAGAAGGTTTTAATATCGCGCGGGAATAAAAAAACGAAAATCTATCCGATAGCAGACAGCCGTCGCCAGCCCTCCACTTCACCAGCTTTGAGACGGCGATACAACTTGCGCATCTTCTCCTTCCCTCGATCCTTGATCCTATTCATGATTACAGAAAATGCAGAGAAATGCTGGTTAAATACGTTATCATATACCTTAGATAGTAGGGAAATAAGGTGTACCTTGCGGCGGAGGTACAAGTGTTATATCCGGATATTTATAGAACCCGTAAACGCTACCCGGGGGGATATCCCGAAACCCGAAGTTTGCACCTTCGACAACCATCCGCTTTTATCTCTGCTGCTTCAGTTAACATGTTTTTTGGAGTCCCGTCTCCAGTCTTGCATCGATACTTCCCACGCAAGACTTCTTGAGGACCGATCTTTCTCATGTGTTGTTGATCGGAGTCGAACTCCTCGCCCTCGTTCTCGAATATCGCGACTCTTCTGTCCCCACCCTCGTTGTATTGTACCACGCCGGTGTCTTCAACCTCCCTCCTTTGAATTACGTCCGATGGCACGATCATTTGCTATAGTTACTTCTCGATTGGCTTTCTGCCAGTTATTGCTGCGACGCACCCTGTTCTGGTGAACTTCCCGATTGTCTTATATTCCAACCATGGCCGCCATTAGGTCTTCCTTGCGCCGGCGGCGATGGTCACTAGCAGACACATATGGTAGATATATGCCTTGAATCTGGAAGAAGAGAAGACGCAATGCTAACAAGACCGCACAGGCTTCATAGCAACCTATCTCAGCAAGATCGAGCCTCGTGAACACTACCCGCCTGTTGTGCACCCAGCGTCTCTAGGCCAGACGCGCGCCTTTCAAACTTCACAATCTCGGACGTCACGTTCAAATCATGGCATTAGAGCCGATAATCTACATAGGCCAGGATCGGCGGGCAAAGAGTCTTTAGCTCGTGGCCAGCAGAATCATCTAGGAAAGAGATACTTCCACGATTACTTCGTCACGAACCTCCCTTCTTCCTCCCTCCATCCCGACTCTCAATCGGCTACCGGCCCTCATCACAAATTGCCTCGCGCAGCCTCTATTCCCCATAATCCAGAGTCAGGACCCTCTCCTGCCGCAGCTCCGCCAATGGTCGGGGCGTCGCGTGAACTTACGGTCGTACGAATCCCGCTACGGAGCGCAAAACATCATTTTGGAGTCTCGGTTTCTCGAGGGTCACGGCCATACAATGAAGATACATATCAAGCGGGAACACTTGATGTTCCGGCTTTTGCGAAGAGGGCACCTATAAGTCTGAGTCGTTCAGGAGCGACAGTCGTCGGGGGAACGTCGGCTGATAGCGCAAGGGGCGATCCACAAGTCTTCTATTTTGGGGTCTTTGATGGGCATGGTGGGAACGAGTGCAGTGACTTCTTGAGGGAGAGGTTGCATAGCTATATTGAGAATACCGCGGAGCTCTTCGAGCTTGGATCGAGCTTGAAGAGCAAGAAGGGGCGGGATGTCGGAGGCCCTAGCGCGCAGCATGGTGCGGAGAGTGAGCTTTCATCTAAAGGGAGGGAGAGCCTAGGAAAGGTTGTGGTTAAGAGCAAAGAGGAGGTTCAGGAATCTCTGAACCTGCCACATCGTGGTCAAGACGGACGGATGATCAACCCACCGGCCAGTCCAGCTCTCGGGAGCGAGAAGCCAGTGGCCGCAGGGTCGAACAAACCAAAAGCAGTCGAGCTCGAGCGATCTCTGGTAGCGCAATGGAGAGAAACAGTGGGAGGATACTTCCGCCGCTTCAGGCCTGCATACTTCTCCATGCCATCCTCATCCGTGGACGACCCGCCCAGCGATTCCCCCGTCTCCATGGAGGCGGTCCTCATGTACGCCTTCCTCAAGGCGGATCTCGATTTCGTGGTTGCGCAAGCCCGCAAGCCCGACCCCGACAGCCCCAGCGACAGACCCCTCAACGCCGACGACATTCTCGGCGAACCGGCGCGCATCACCGACCACCAAATCGGTGGGCCCAAACGCTTCATGGGCGGCTCTACGGCCTCCATCGCCATGATCTCCACGCCGACGCCGACGCCCTTCTGGCACCCGGCCTCCCCCTCAACCCTCATCGTCGGCCACGTCGGCGACACCCGCATTCTCCTCTGCGACACGGCCACCGGGCTCGCCAAACCCGTCACCACCAACCACCACCCCAGCTCGCCCATCGAAGGCAACCGGCTCCGTCGCTACGCCGCGACCTTCGTCACCGACTCGTTCGGCGAAGAGCGCATGTCAGGACTAGCCAACACGCGAGCCTTTGGCGACATGCGCTCAAAACGCATCGGGGTCTCAGCAGAGCCCGAAATCCTACGCCTCGAACTGTCACCCGCCGAGTACAGCTTCCTGGTGCTGGTCTCGGACGGCGTGTCGGGCACGCTCACGGATCAGGAGATTGTGGATATCGTCAAGGAAGCGAAGACGCCGGAGCAGGGCGCGCGCGACGTGGTCGGGTTCGCGACTGAGGTTAGTAAGGAGGGCGATAATGCGACGTGTCTAGTGGTTCGGCTTGGCGGGTGGGAAAGGAGACTTGAGGGGGGCATGGGGGGTATGGCGACGAAGGAGGTGAGGGATTTTAGGAGGAGGGATGCGTTGGATCCGAGAAGGGGGAGGACGTAGGACGGGAAAGAGGCTTTGTATATGTTGTGCGTGTTGGGGGCGTAGGAGCTGATGATTGATATATTTACTTATTTTGCTTGCTCCTTTGTTTGTGTGTTTGGTTTATCTGCTTGGTTGGTTGGTTTGGTTGGTTTGGTTTGGTTTGGTTTAAAGAGATATGTATATAGACATGTACCTAAATGATGAATGAGTATAAGAATGAATGAATGAATCGATACCTTACCTTACCTTACCTATCTACCTAGCTACTTTCTACATCTATGAATTAAGGTACATACAAACTTGCTTACCTTACAGTAAGTAAACACTAAGCGAGCATCCAAAAAGGGGGTCTCGTCTCCTCTTCATCTCAACCTCAGCATTACATAAGGTACCTAAGGTACTTACCCCTTTTCCATCCAACCTCACTAATTGGGAATCATAGGTCCCCAAGGACAGAGCTGCAAATCTCTACATGTTGTTATACAAAAGATGACATTAATAAGCTTTGTAGCGCTGTGTTACCCTACTCAGTTATGTACAAGACGCTATAGTACCTATAATACCTTAAGAAGCCTCAGGCGCTAAGCTAAGCATTCATCATCCTTCCTTCCTTATCTCATTCATCAGTTTCCCTTCCCCCATCACACATCTTATATCTCCCTTTCTTATCCGTAAATGAAAGACACAAGAAAGCAAGCAGGATCATTGACTGGCTGATGTAGCTTCTTCGATGACTTCGCAGCCTTGAGAGAAGAAGATGCGTGCTGGTTTATCGTAATCGTTGGAGATGCTGTAGAAATTACCTAAGGGTGGGAAAGGGAAGTCAGTAAATGTGTGAAAAAAGGAGAGGGAGAGGGAGAGGGAAAGGGAGAGGGCAGGGAACAAACCGCGAGGAACTTGCCACATCCCGCCTTTGCCGATGCGGAATGCGTTGCCGTTGACGGTGACTTCGACGCGGCCGTAGAAGACGAAGAAGACCATCTGCATCATGCGGGAGTTCTTCGGCTTCTTGACGGCTCCCGGCGGAAGGTCGACCATGCCCGAGCCGAAGAAGGGGAGGCTGAGCGTCTTGGCGAAGCGGAACGAGGCGTTGGCTACGTCCCGTGTGATGATGGCTGCTGATGATAGAGCGATCTCTTCCTCCACCTCATCTGCGTCAACTCCAGTCGGGTCTTCTGGGTCCCAGGTCTGTATCCCGCCTACGAAACGGCCAGGTTCGATTTCCCAAGGCTCCGCCTCGTCGTCTTCGTCTTCAGCCGCCTCTGCTGCAGCTGGCTTCTTGCTCTTGCTTGGCTTACGATGAGATTTCTTCGTCCGTCGCTCCTCGACCTCATCTGCTCGCACGACCCCTTTGATCCTAGGCAGCAGAAACTTTCCGCCATTATAATATTCATTTTCGTCTTCTGAGTACTCGATCCTCTCGTTTTTCCACCACGCAACCGGCTTGATAGAATTCCGGCCCGAACGCGTTTGCTTGAAGGCATTTCCTTCCATCGGGGTCTCGCGTCGGAGGATAATCAATCCGCGATTATTTCTGGGCATAGGAGGCCCACGCTGAATCTCTGGAGATTCCGCCTCCGATATTGGGGCCAATTTAGACTTCTTAGCTGTCGCTTTAGGTTTTGGTTTTGCTGCCTTGTCAGCAGTTGTCGCTTTGCTGGCCTTGCTAGCCTTGGCTTTGACTGCAGGCTTAGCAACAGACTTAGCCCCCTCAATGGACCGCCTGGATCTCTTCGAAGGTGGTTCATCCTCATCTTGCTCCACTTGCGGATTAGAATCTCGTTTCCTTCGGCCTTTTCCTTTCTTCGGGGGCTCTTCCACAGCCTCAGACTCCTTAGCCTTAGCTTTTCCTCTCCCCTTCTTTGTTGGTTCAGGCTCCTGTTCAGGCTCAGGATCGGAGGCTTCTTGTGGTTCGTCAACTGGAGCATCAGGTTCTTCATCATCTCCACCAGTTGTTACTTGAAACGAGTCTCCTTCATTCCCAAGACCATTATTATCAGGCGCGTCAGTAGTATTATCCTGGTCATCTTCATCGTCGCTGGTGGAATTTTGTCCTGCTGATCGTATGCCCGTAGACTTCTTTACAGGAGCTTTCGAATCTCCTCGCGTCTGCGGCGTCCCGTTCGTGATTATGGAATCTGATGCATTCGGATCGAGATTGTTACTCGAGAAATCTAATCTCCGTCGAACTAAGGCAGATGATGAAGCTCCTTGTGATGCAGCACGGGTCGGGGAAGAACCAAGGCCCAGTGACGGATTTCTTCTTGCTGGTGATTGTAAGAACGTTTTAATCGGAGATTTGGAACGGGGCGGAGGCATTCGCATACTGGCTCCTTGTTTTCGTGCTGTGAGGACCGAGGTAGGTTCTGGGATAGTGCCTGAGGGAGTTTAGCATCTCGATCTTTAACAGCATTTGTAGCTCGAATCACATACTCTCGCCCACATCCATATCCGCCTCACTTGATATTGTCGCATTCGCATTCCGGCCATTTCCAGCCACTTCTTTACCTTTCTCTGGTGAGGAGAATAGGCCATCTATGGGTTCAAAGCCATGCTCATCTCGGATCCCGGTATCAGCAATTGTGAGGCCGGTTTTCCTATTGATATATTAGTCGCAAGACATGAATCAGGTCGACATCCACCCACCTGCCCTGAACTCCCAAGTTGAAGATGTGCGCATTCTCGCGCGGTTTGCGCTTCAGCAGTGCTGGTTCTGGAGCCATAATCTATTCAAGGGGATACGCGTTGAGGGCGATGCGGATGAACAGTGCCGATTTTGGAAGGTAATAGAAAGTCGCAAGGTTCAAAAGTAACAGCTGACAGGATCGCAAATCACGCGTAGATCAAAAGGAGTAGAGTGTCAATTCGTGGTGAATGAGTTGCGAAGATGTTGGACGTGGGGTCGCTGGTCATTGCCAGAGTTCTGATCAACATTCACGCGATCCGCTAAATCCAGAGACAAAGGACACATTGATGCCTGATTTAGGAGGCATGAACCCTGAGGCTTTGGACAATGAACTTTCAACTCTACCTATGCAAAAACCACTTGCAACAGGTCTTTGTCTAAGGTATATCTGAGTTCTTGCCCTTTGTGCAATCTCAAAGAGAATTTATTGGAAGAGATCTGAGAGTTCAATCTCACACTAATAATACACCGGACTGGGAAACCGCCCTATGCCACGTGACTTTATATTCACGTCGCGTCTCCCCATGTTGGACGCGTCAACCGCCTACATCTTTGTGAGCTTTAGTTCTCACTCGCAACTGTTGCTTTCCTGATCACTCTCTACTTGCTGCAGCCACAGCAACTCTCAAAATGGCAAGTTTACAAGCAGAAGAGGATGTTGTCGCCCTTGAAACCCCTGCCTCAGATGTTTTCATCGCCCCCTCAATCAACCACGAAGCACTCCTTTCCGGTGCCTCATATACCCATTTCTCTGCCGTCCCTCCGTCACTTCTCCCCACGCCCAATCCTGAATCTCCAGAATCAAGCGAGACATCAATACCTGGCCCAGAATGCGTCTTGGGGGTCGACGAAGCAGGACGGGGCCCAGTGCTAGGACCCATGGTCTACGGACTCCTCTATCTCCCGCTCCCGCTCTCTGATCCCCTCCTCCGCAAAACCCACCACTTCGACGATAGCAAAGTCCTTACTCCAGCGGTCCGCTCTAATTTGATGGAGAAGCTGTGCACGCCAGGCACCGATCTCCACGCCCAATGCGGATGGGCCGTCGAGGTCATGTCTGCTAGGGATATTGGCGCAAATATGATGAAGCCTACAGGGACCTACAATTTGAATGCGCAAGCTATGGATGCGACTATTGCTCTGATAGAGGGAGTTTATAAGAGGGGTGTTAACGTCAAAGAGATCTATATCGATACGATTGGGAACCCTGCAACATATCAGAAGAAACTGGAGCGAGTGTTCCCCACGGCTAAGGTCACGGTTGCGAAGAAGGCGGATAGTTTATATCCTTGTGTCAGTGCTGCGAGTGTTTGTGCGAAGGTCACAAGGGATGCGGCCCTGGAAGTCTTATATGAGAGCTATGTGAAGAAGCCTGATGAGGACGTAGAGATGGATGGCACCACAGTGAAAGCAGAAGTCGCCGAAGAAGCAGGCTGGGGATCGGGATATCCTTCAGATGCAAGATGTACGTCATGGCTAAAGAGAAATATGGATCCGATTTTTGGATGGGGGAGCGAGTGTCGATTTAGCTGGGGGACTGCAAAAGATATGCTAGATGCGAAGGGTGCTGCTGCAAAAGTGGACTGGCCGGTTGAGGAAGATGACGAGATGATGCGAGTGACGGATTTCTTCAGCGGCGAAAAGGAAGCTGATGTTGATGAACTTGGTTCATGGTTTGGACGACCTGTTGGAACAAAAGTTTTTTAAACATGCGGTTTGATTAGTATGGGTAATCAGGGAGGCATATAGCGGCGAACTGGAGTTCATACGTGGTGCAGGTTGGATATACTCTTATGACTGATCTGATCCTTATTGAAAATCAGGGAAAGGCGTAGGTACTGCTTTAGGGCATCAGCAAATAGGCCACTGAGTTGAGTAGAATACTCAAGAAGAAGGTTTTATATTACTCGTTATTGGCTGGAAGTTGAATCTCATGAGTGCTTTGAGTGAGATTCAAAACCGTACTGTGCTTAATATCACCTCAGGCTAAGGTATACCCAGTGTTGAATGGCAGCAGTGAACCTCTACTGCCTATTCGACAATATATCACCCCCAAAACTAGAGGTCCTGCGTTTTAATCGACCGACCTATCTTTCCGTGGAGGAACCAAATATATGTCGGAGCCTGTACGCCCAGAGTAGGAGGCGTGGGAAGCCTCCCAATCAGTCCCGGGGAAATTCATATACTGACACAAGCGGTCTAACACATGTGAACGTGTTGTGGAGCGTTGACTAAGAATTCATTTATACTCGTTACTTCGCAGGGTATGGGCACTATGTGATGTACTACCAGATATACTGTGTACACATGCAAAGCGACAGCTTCAGGCACTAGATATCATCATCTTCATCCTCTCCAGTCGCTCTCCCCTTGCCTCTGCTATCCAGTATGCTGAGACGAATGCTTTCGTTACCACTGCTGGCGTTTGTAGCCGTTGCCTGTCGCCCACCATCTGCATTATCCAAAAATTCTCTGAGCTTTTCTTTGCCGATTTCGATAGCTTGTGCTGAGGCTGCATTTGCCATTCGTAGAATTGGGCCCCATAGGTTAAGTGTGTAAGTCACGTAAGCCGCGACTCCAAGGAGGATAAGCATAATGAAATAGGCGGGATTTCGAAGGACTGGGGATTGTGTTATTAGCCGCACATTCTTTACAGAAGGGCATAAACTCACCAGCGACGATTTCATTCCATCCCAACGCCAGAAGAAGACCGTAGAAGTATAGTGGAACCTGTGCCACACCGCCAATGGCACTGCGTTTTGCTTCCACATATACGCCATCGGCGGTCTTCTTGAATCTTACGACGAGATCCTGGCGTTTTGCTTCACTCAGAATCGACATTTCCTCTTCCAAGCTCTTGCCTTCCTCCTCATCCACACCTCCAATGGGCGTCAAATCCTCTTCGTCCTTCGGGTCTACACTATCAGGTGCAGCGCCAATCCATTCGGGTAGCTCTGGAGGTGCATACGTTTCCGAGAGTCTAAACCTGGAAAGTAAAGGGATCAAGGTGAGAGTCGACTCTCTGGCTTTCGTGTATACTCCCTCGATATCATCTGTCGGACGCCATATCCTGGGAACACCAGCCTCGTCATACCGGAACTTGTCCTCGAAGTTCTCGCGAAGTTTCAACAATATATTGCCTTCCATGACCTCTTCGTCGATCTTCGCCCTTAACACCCCCCAACTCTTCCGCCTCAACCTCCATAGTCCAACTTCAATTTCATCTCCGCTAGCGTTGTAGCTTTTTGCTCTCTCTATGAAGCGAGATTCGGCTTCCTTGACAGTGGCGACGAAGAGATTCCATATTCTGTCCCAGAGGTCTTTCTCCGTAGCTGGTTTCTCACCAGATTCAGGAGCTCCGCTACCTCCACGTCCTGAACCAAGCTTATTAAATTCGAGGCCGACAGATTCGCCCAGTCTTGATCGGACCCATCTCTCAACGCGAGTTGCGAGACGTCTCATTTCCTCTTTTCGCAGGCGCCCACTTACCTCGTCCAGATCTTTCTCATACAGGTTGTACTGCTGCTTGAAGTTGGTCCAAGGTACACCTTCGATCGCCAAACTCTTTGCTTCCAGTTCAAAGTTCTCGAGAGCGACCTCTTTCTCTCGCTCCACGATATCAGCAAATTCATAGGATGCACCTTTCTTCTGGCCAGCCTTTACAGCAGCTACCACTGCATCGCTAAACGATGCAACACCTGATTTATGAGCTGCAGAGAGTTGACCTTGATACAATGCCTTCAGCCTTGTATCGATCTTTCCTTCCAACTCGACACGTTTCCTGGCATACACGCCCTTGTGATACCTACTAGCTTCAGTTTCGAAGGCTTTGATGCTCTTTGCACGAGCGGCTTTTCCGGACGCGCCCAAATCCTTCAATACTGAAGGTTGCCCTAATCTGACCCCTTCAGCTTGTTTCTCTTCGAGCGGTGAGATAGCATCATCAAAAGCTTCTAAAACTTCTCGTGAAATTTCGTCACAACGGAATTGTGCTAGAAGCTCTTGTTGAGTCGGAAGGTCCAAGTCCTTGTTGTTAACAATTTGATCCCAAACTCCTTCAGCATATACGGAGAACCCATCTGCAGGTATTCTCCGGTGGTATTCGGGAAGGAATACGCCCCCTTCAAGTTCTTGGTCGAAGTCCCCGTGTCTCGCGACTCGGTGACCAACTCTAAATCTTGTACTCAGCTTTGCTACCTCTGTAATGAATTTGTCTGGCTGTAAAATCTTGTGGGGTAATGCGGCAAACGCGAAATCGAAGTAGTCTTCTATCCGCGATTTCTCAAGTCCAGGAGGTTTCGAGAGGCTCGTCCATATTCCCGTCAAGTCTGCGATGAGGGTGTTTCGAAGGTTCGCTAGAGGAGTCGTTCCAATATGATCACGGATGACGAAGAATAGAAGTGATCGGGGGTTAGACCTGAGACGTCAGTAACCAGTATCAGCTCTAGGAAATCCAATACCCACTGCTTGTCCTTTAGAAATAACTGCATATTGACCTCAAAAACCGTTTTGAGCAATCCCATATTTGCGCCTTGGTATAGCCCGACCTGATGCTCCCAAATGTTGACAATAAGAACTTCGCTGGTAGCGAGAGCAAACAATGCGCTTTTCCTCTCGAAATCTTGGTCTTCCCCTCGTTCTCGGCCGTCGGTGCCCTCCACATCCATTACTAGAATGTTGTCCGCCATACCGTGAGCCTCTGGCCCTGCTGCACCTTCCCGCTTGTTCTTTGACATCCATATTCCCTTCGTGGTCTGTCGCCGCTCGGTTTCAGACATTACCCCAAATTCCGTGCCAAATAAGTGGTTAAGTAGGGTAGATTTCCCGGTAGACTGCGAGCCAAAGACTGATATAAGATGATAATTGAAGCCCGACTGCGCGGTCTTGGTAAGTTGGAGATACGTGTTGAGATTGGGGCTAAAGGGCTCTGGTCAGCAATCAAGACCATTGTCTCCTATATTCTTGCGTACTTGAACTGCTTTTCCTCATCAATGACCTGTATGCCATGCTCATACTGCTCCTTGGTCGGCGCATCGCCTACAGATGCAAAGTGACCGTTCATGGTCATTACTGAAGGCGCGGTTAGGAATCTTGCGGCAGCGGATGGTCTTATGTTGCCATTTGTATCTGACGATGGCATGGTGCGAGCAGACAAGCAGACGAGAAACAACACAAGTGATAAATACTGCTGGCTTGTGACGTGCGGTCGTGGTGGTGGTTACAATTGAAGGGCGCAGATGATCTGAGTGGCCAGCTATGTATAGCAAGTGCAACCGACTGACTTCCAACCTCGGGCAAAGCCGCAAGGCATTCCTAGACGAACCACCAGAGGCACATATCTGAATTTCACGTGGTCTAATCATCACATCTTGATTTTTTTACTGTGTCTATAATTTTGGATTGGTTGCTAGGGGATTATTTGTAATAAATGGTATATACCTATATTATTTTCTATATAGTATAAACAGAGATTAAGGTGTTCGTATCACAAGCGCAATTTAGGACGCTGTTGTTGAGAATCTTGGCCAGGTCGGGTTTTATATCTCAGCACATTGATCAAGCTCTTTACCATATTGTAAATTCAATCTTTCTCTTGCAGAGTCTAAGCAAATCGATAGCCTTTTTACCCTGGCAATCTTTGGCCATAACCCTTCTAGTAGCAAAGCAGGGAAGGCTTTGACCTGCTTGTAAGTATCATAGGTAGCCACAAGACAAGGCCCCCTTTCTTTTCTGAAGTCTTCAAAGTAAGCATGTAGACAGACCTAGGATGCTCTGCAATTGCGTTGTTTAAAAGTAAGAACAGAGTGACACAGCCTGTCTCTCGTTTGGTAATATCAAACGAGAGATGGTAATATCAGAAACTTAATCACTGCCAATAAACGTAGTAACCCGGTCAAAGAGAAGACTCAATCAAAACCGAAGTCAAGCATGGCAGATGGATTTCCGTCGGAGTCCAGGCTCCAACTGGTTGCTTGAGCATAGGGGTCAGAAGCTGAAGTAGCTGTGCTCTCAGAGTATCTGTTAAATCACCTCGCACATAGAAACCTATGGATTCGCTTTGAAGAGAACGTTCCGAAGTATAAATGTTTGTGTAAGCAGTAGAATCAGCTCCAGAACCATTTGTGATTCTGCTAGTATCCCTCTGTGCCCTCTGCTGCTTTCCGTTCAAGTTGCAACTACTTCGCCAAATTCGTAAGGGGGAATTCACATCCCAAAGAGGCTTCCTTGATCGCAGTAATTATTGACCATAAACGTTATCGGAGCGAAATCTGGTAAAATTTGTGCGTGACTTACGGACGATATCCAACGTCTGAGCTGGCCGCGTAATTGAACACTTGTTAGCTGGCTCTTGATATGGTCCTTGATTATAGGAAGAGGTAAGAAGATTTTGTGGTTTCTGCACTTGAGAGATACGAAGTGAGAATACAAGTTGCCAAGGACATTAAGAATGCTTTTGAAATCTTCGAATGATAGCACTAGATCAGCGCACAAAGATAGAGACTGCAAGTCCCTCGTAATATATTTTGAAGATGGCATTATTGTAGAAGTATATGCCTTAATTGGCTTATGTGCATGATACTTAACAAAGCTTGCCAATTTTAAAGAGACCTAAGGTTCGCTTGATACTCACGGCACTCAAGTGATCCATAAAGTTCGAGTGTGAGTATTGGCAAGACATAAACCACTCTGCTACATCAGGTATCCTATTTCTCGTGGGAACCCATGCTTAGTTATTATTTGCGCCAGAAGCAATCCACTTAGTCCAGCCATTCAGGGCTATATTCAGCCAACTTAGCAACCATAGTACTTTAGGTCTTCTCCTTGTTCTGTTATCTCTTCTGGTTCTTCCCCTGATACTTCTTCAGTGTTTTGCTTTATTTCGCTTCTTATCTCGTTTCTTCGACCGGCTGCGAGAGTGATCTTTTTTGGTTGACGGTGACTGATGTTTTGACCCGGTTGGCAGATCATCTGACGTCTTCTGCTAGTTTGAAAAGTGAGTCCCAAGTTGTGGTTTTGACTACGGTCTTTGGCAAGGAATGTGAGGTATGGGACGGGGATAGGAAAGTTGTGAGAAAGCACTTACATCAGCCTGTGAGCCCTCGGCATCCTCATCTTTGGCGCTGGACTCGTCTTCGTCTTCGGCTTGCTTCGCAGGTGCTTCGGTCGCCATCTTCCGCTTCTTTGCTTTGCCAAGTGAAGACCGCCCTTCCTCTTCATCACTACTCTCTTCCATCAGTCGCCGCTTTGCGCTCGTAGCTTTCTCCTCCTCATCTCTTGACTTGCTTGCTTTCAAGCCTTTTGTTGGAAAGAACTTGGCGCGAAGCGATTTATTATTTCGCTCGGCATCGCTGATCAGGAAATGAGATGGAATCGGCGCGCCAACTCCTAGATATGGAGGTTCGCTGCGGAATAGAGCGGCTTCTTCAGCGTCGAGCTCTTCCTGGGTCTTCTCTGGCTCTTTGGGGCGGGCGGACAGGGCGGTCCATGACTTGACAAGGCTGTCGTGCTTTGCAAGCGCCATTGCGATGCGATTCGAGATGACATCGAGGCCTTCTTTAGGGTCCTGGGCAGACTTGGTAGAGAGTTCTGGCGCCATGGTGATCTGCTGCTCCGGACTGCGTTGTGGGGTTGCGGTCTGCGAAAACAGCAAAGACGAGGGGCTTTTCAGACAAATCTTGAAGGTCTCACTTGGAACTGGAAATATTTACCCGCGATCCTGAGCCGCGCGTGCCATTGGTCGCAAGCGACCGCCGTACCTTATCCCGTCCCAACTCCCGTGCCATAGGCGATTCCTTCCGATCCGAAAGGACAATAAAGAAGATCTTGACAGGTTGACACTTCAACCAAGACCATCTTATCCTTCTTTCAATTGACGGCTTTGTTTTCATTTTTTCTCCTCTTGTCAAAATGTTCAAGCTCGCTCGTAGCCGGCCCTTTACGGCTGCTTTCCAGGCCAGCAAGGTACCGCGCTCCTATCGAGCAGACTCCGCTCCCTACTGACAGTTTCCAGGTCTACACGCCGTCGCGATTGGCTGGTGTTGCACAACAGAAGAGAGCTCTGAGCTTACATGAATATCTATCTGCGGATATCTTAAGACAAGTACGCAAGTTTCTATCAGCTATCAACGATACAAGCTCACAAATGTCCAGTATGGAGTTGGTGTCCCACAAGGTGCCGTTGCGTCGACAGCAGCCGAAGCCGAGGCTGTTGCTAAGAAGATTGGCGGCGATGATATGGTAATCAAGGCACAAGTCCTCGCCGGTGGACGTGGAAAGGGCACATTTGACAATGGCTTGAAAGGAGGAGTCCGCGTTATCTACTCGCCCACAGAGGCAAAGATGTTTGCGGAGCAGATGATTGGGCACAAGCTTGTTACAAAACAAACAGGTGCGGCTGGCCGTCTCTGCAACTCTGTCTACATCTGCGAGCGTAAATTTGCTCGACGAGAGTTCTACCTCGCTATCTTGATGGACCGGGCTTCCCAAGGGCCAGTTATCGTGTCTTCATCCCAGGGTGGTATGGATATCGAAACTGTTGCAAAGGAGAGCCCCGACGCCATCACCACCACATACATCGACATCCACAAGGGAGTTACAGATGAGATCGCCCGAAAAATTGCAACTGATCTTGGCTTCAGTGAGCAATGCATCGAGGACGCAAAGGACACCATTCAAAAGTTGTACAAGGTCTTCATGGAGAAGGATGCTACCCAAATCGAGATCAACCCGCTCTCTGAGACCTCAGACCACCAGGTTCTCGCGATGGATGCCAAGCTTGGCTTTGATGACAACGCCGAGTTCCGTCAAAAGGAGGTTTTCTCCTTGCGAGATACCACCCAGGAGGATCCTGAGGAGGTTCGCGCTGCTGAGTCCGGCCTTAACTTCATTAAGCTTGGAGGTGACATTGGCTGCCTCGTGAACGGTGCTGGTCTTGCCATGGCAACGATGGATATCATCAAGCTTAATGGAGGAGAGCCTGCCAACTTCCTTGACGTCGGAGGTGGTGCCACACCAGCAGCTATCAGAGAGGCATTCACCCTCATCACAAGTGACCCTAAGGTTACAGCTATTTTTGTTAACATCTTCGGTGGTATTGTGCGATGCGATGCCATTGCAAAGGGTCTTATCAGCACTGTTGAGAGTATGAATCTGAGAATCCCAATTATTGCTAGATTGCAAGGAACAAACATGGAGGCGGCGCACCAGTTGATCAACGAGTCTGGCCTGAAGATTTTCTCTATTGATGATCTTCAAAGTGCGGCTGAGAAGGCAGTGCAGTTCTCCAAGGTTGTGAAGATGGGTAAGTGTTCTCTCACAACCTTGAACGATCAAAACTAATACACATTAGCTCGTGATATTGATGTTGGCGTCGAGTTCTCTCTCGGTATTTGAGCGATGGTTACGCTTTAGGGCCTCTAATTCTAGTCTTGATTCCCTCGCCTATAGATGATGGGTTAGTATGCATAATGCATGAAGTTTCTGTACCATAGCAGTGTCTCTTGTTCATCTTCATAGTATATCAACAAGCCGCGTGCATTTGCAACAACCAGGTATGCAAACAGGTAGGTCCTTCCATAATTGAGCTAGGTTTATTGTGCATCAGAAAACTATCAATCAAGTACAGGCTTGGCCCACTAGGAACAAGCTGAGCCCGACGGCCCTTCCAAAACTCCAGCTCGAACAGAAATCCAAAACTCCCACCCCCCATCCCCCACCCCGACAAACACGCCACTCCGAAACTGGTACTGTGGCTTTGATTGCCAGTTGTCAGCTTTTGTCTCCAAACGCCATCATCATTTGACAACTTACTCAACTTGTTGAGGCTTGGAATGGGATCATCAACACATAGAGTGGTGGTGGCGCCTCGTTCCATCTCCCTCCATCATCCACATCCAAACTCCCCGCCATCCCAGGCAAAAACCTGACGATCTGGGTGGCCAAAAAGATCGCAACAACGAGCTCCCAGGTAAGGTTCCCAAACACATCCTTCCATATTTTCCTTCCCGTGGCCAACAACACCGTGGCGATTTCGGACACCAGAAACACCAGAAATCTGACAACCGCGAGGATGAAGAGGCAGACATCCAGGGTGAATTCGAACCACCTCTTGAGAGGCCCCGACGGGTGTAATTCACCGACCTCTTCATCCTCCGCGGGAAGGGGCCCATCCTCCCAGAAATGGAGCTGCTCGAGGTAGTATGCCGTGGGACCCTCGCGACGGGATTCCGGGCGTTTTGGCCACTTCTTAGCTGCGCGCTGTCTCTGCTCATTGGGAAGGACTTCGAAGGGGCGGTTGGGGCGGATACCAAACTCCCAGTTGACGGGGTCCATTGGCAATTGTGCCTTCTCTGGGATGGTGGGCAGGATGAATTGGTGGTAATAGCCAGGGACGAAGAGTGCCTTGCTTATCTTATGGTATTTATTGAAGGCATTGGCGTGGATGGCGGGAGTGCCTGGAGGGAAGGAGTATGAATTGGGCATTGAACCGTTTTGATGAAGAGTCGCCATGGCTGCAGATGTCTCAGCTGGGAAGCAGATGAGTTGTGTTTTGAAACGCTCCAGTGGTGATGCGTTGAATTCTGTAGAAGTTTGGTAGAAGTTTGGCTCGGAAGAGAGCAGGAAATCCATATTCGATCCCCTTCGGTACATGATTTACTACGCGAGTGCTGAGACAATAGGAGATAGGGGACAACGGGAAGGGAAAGCTTGTTCAATAGAAAAGGCTATTCAATATCTGCAAAGGACATTCTAGAGTACAATTGGAGCACCTTGTCTCAATATATGCGGCATGAAAAGAACAATAGTGACTCAGATAGTACCTGCGATTGCTTTCCTACTGACGATGTTGAAAACAGCGATAATTCATTCATTTGTTTTGTATTTTAGTCGCCAGTTGTAGTTTGTTGCCCACCATAAGGTGCATTACCTACCTTACCTTACGGTCCTTACCTACCATCTAAACATTACCTGCATAAGTATCTACAAATGGTCACGAGATTGGTCATGTGATGGCACATATAGACATAAGAATACCTTAGATAGAGATACGTTAGGCCCAGGTGTTTTTTTCCAAGTAAGTGGAATCAAAATCACTTCATGCATGATTGATATGTGAAGAAGGCATAGCGGGTTCTATAAAGAGCTTCAAGGCTACAACCGATCCGAGACTTACAGGACAAAGTACGAAATTCCCACATCTCAATCCCCATACACTACTCAGATATCGAGAAAGTAGGCAAAGTAATTGGCTTTATCTCATTCTTCTTCTTCCTCTCGTGCTGGCCAGTGAAATACAGACCTTAATGTGTGGCGCCCCGCTAGAACATAACCGAAGTATCCTTGAAGTTTTGAACCTACCTAGGTACCTACTCATTATTCTGAATAATTATCAAGACAAATACTTTTCAAGTGCACGAAGATGATATTGTATTTGGTGTGTTGGGTGTTGATGATTCCCATCGTCTGCTGCTATGTGACGAACCTCCAGGTTCCAGCCACACCTACAAGCACACAGTCAAACCGCAATGCCCATCCGTCGTCTCGGTTTTCCCCAACTACCACCGCCACCACCACTCAGATCCCAGCTTTCAGTCTGTACCCTCATGCATACCTGACGTTGCGATCCCGATGGATATGTGCTAGAATATCTCATGCGCATTGCCCTTCGACGCAAGGACGTTGGGAGCACGAGGAGTTGACTGACCTGCCATGTCTCTTATGTTCTCCCCCCTATTTTCTCGAGTTCCCCTACTCCAAGTTCACACGATGTTACTACAGCATGTTACAGATCAAAATATTGAACTTATAAGTGGCCGAAGAGCTTTCGGGGTCACACCAATTTGCGTTGCATAGCAAGTGCATGCATGAACTCCACGTTACCCTCGTGGATTTATGTACCCCGATTAGTTTCGAGGTCCAAATGATTTATATGTTGCTTGCCGAGCGAGCCCGCAAGTCCAGTATGACAAACTATAACAAACAAGGGTGTTGTGCCGCTGTTGTGGAAGTCTTATCAACAATACGTCCCGCCATTGCGGACCCGAAGGTGCAGGCTGCCGCCCGCTCATATATGTGTCCGGCATTGTGTCGTGACAGCATTGAATGATGTGCATCTGTTTGCTAAGACCGGGGAGTCCACTTAGCCGTGGTCGTTAACATCACCCTTGCTCATGTTCGTGTTGTCGGTTGTCCCACAACCAGTTTCATATAAAGCATTCGCTGTATGGTTTCTTCTTTCATGAATTTGCAGATCTTCGTTGACTGTTACCCAAATGCTGAATGTATTCTGTACATCATGAATATGTCAAATGAGGAGGATGAGATCGTGCAAATACTGCCGTGCTATTCGATAATAGAGCGTCGAAGTCGTCAGGATAATCCAAACTTCCCCTACCGAGTTCAACCCCCTATACATCCAATACGTGGGGGTCACACGGCAGTACGGCATGGCGAAAATTCCAATGATGCCGTGGACCATCACGGGGGTCAATTATTGGTGATGAACATGGACGTCACGGCACCTCACATTGTGCATAGTTTATATGGAGAAAGTGCGGAAGCAGGTTATTATGGCCCGTCTAGTAGATAAAGAGAAGAGTGAAAGCTTACCAAAAGGAACAGGATGTTCGGATGGTCTTCAATATTCATCCGCATTCTGCAAGAACTACGCAGAAGAAATGGCTGCTAACCAAAGGTCCTGGTGGAACCGGAATTTCCGCCCACACTATCAACCTCGCCAGTCCACTGAGATATGGGAAACTGCGGATAGGTTTCCAACCTCAAGTCGACCGATTTGTCCTTGCAGTAGCTGTGTATCGCCTCGAGACTCAGTATCTATCTTCGATGACGTTGGCCAACCAAGATTCCGTGATTCCTACGATGAACGGGACGCACTTGGCCGAAAAGTCAGAGGCATCACCCCCAGAGGCTGGTTTCGAGGATCCCGGGGACCATGGAACGAAAGTTCAACCGCCATTCCTTTGACTGGCGATTTGGCCGAGTTGGACACCTTAGACGTGGACCTGGCAGCAGAGCATGCTCGCATCACCACTGAGCTTTCAGCCGTCCGAAAGCTTCGGCGTTACCATTTAGACATGATGGTCAGCGCGCAGGCGTACAATGATGGTGTAATTGCACACATCTTGCGTGGCCATGAAAGGTTGAAGGTACAAGAAGGAGGTCTGATCAGTCAGCTCGACGACATCGAACGAGGAATGGACGATGTCGATACAACCAATGCGTCAGAAACATATGAGTTCTCCAACTTCAGGCACGAATCAATCTTGCCAGACGAGATTTACCCTCACAACAACCAGCCCAACATCTTTGCAACTCCGGGGGTATATTCTCTCAATACATACGATGACCATCTGAAGGATCAGAATCCAATCTCTGACCTCGAGGCAGAAAAGACACTCAAGCAATACAACCAGAAATGGCTTGCTATACAAGAGCGGTCAAACAAACACTCGCTTCCCCCTGGCGGCCTAAACCTCATACCTTGGCCCACAGAATCGCCGAACTTTGACCATCACCACTTGGACGTGGAGCCTCCAGGAACAATACCCGGTGAGCTAGGCAAGGAAGAGTTATGGAAGTGGAACACGTACAGATTCTTTTGCTACCTGTTCGGGCTTATCCCTATCTACCATGGCCAGAGGGAGACAGGTGACAACTTCGGGTTCATGTTCCCAGAAACAAGCACAGGAAGGAAGGAGGAAATCAGCAAGGTGAAACGCTTGCGTCAACAACTCAAATTGGAGAAGGTTAGGTGGCACGAGGATAGGATGACCGCTCTCTTCGGAGCGGCCGCAGCCACTGACGACCGGGTCAAGGCCGTCTGGGGCGCAATCATGGATTTGAGAGCGAAGGTGGACCAGGAGTTGGCTGACACGCCAGATATGTAGTGCGCTCGAGGTTTGGGAAGGGTTGGGCTCCTATTCTTCTTCTTCTTCTTCTTCTTCGCTTTTCAGTTCATCACTAGGACATAATATTATGCCCTATATCCATCTATAAACTGCATGAGAACCTTATTGCAACAGCGAAACTCTTCTTCGTCGATAAACCCTTCATTCTTAACGCACTTCAATCAATCCCCCCCACACACACGTTTAGCTTTTCCAGAATTCGCTACTGAAAAATATCCATGCCATGCCATGCCACAAGTCTCCTAGGTGACAACACGATCGTGATGAATTCCTTGGTGAATAAAATCGTGCTTTTGATATTATTCTTCTCTAAGTCCTCATCTCATCCCTTTTATCTTGTCACCCATCTATTATTGGAAAGCGACTTGCCCATCGGTCATTTAGCGATTCCCCCTCTTTCTTTGCCCTTTCTTTCCACAAGCGGCGCAACCCAACGATCATGGACCCGATTGAACCGATCGATCGATCGATTATCATCTAGCAAGCTCTCAGAATAGGAATATCCTTATAATAAGCAAGCAAGACTCCGACCCATAGTACCTTTGAATCCCTTCTCTCCTTTTCTCTTTTCGTTGTACAGGAATTCATTATTTCCCGCGAGAGAGCGGGAGCGAAAGAGAGCGAGATAGGGAGAGAAAGAGAGAGATAGACAGATCGAAAATATATATATATATTTTTATAATTATTCTTCTTCACTCACGCACTCACTCACTCACTCAATCCGACACAGTACCACGAACCCACGATAAGGGGGTATGGAGTTTCTGTCGATACATGCAATGAAGTTAATTATCCAGATTTTTGGTATCTCCCTCCCTCCCGAACCAAATCCAGTCAGTTCCAAGTTTGTCGTCCTAATTTTTCCTTCCTTCATGCATGGGAGAAAGAGGTCCGTCCTTCGATACCTTCCTCTTCCTTTCCATCTCTCTTTACTATTATCCTCGACGATTAAAATGCTAAATGTCCTCCGTGTTTTTTGACGGGGTGGCGGGGCCTATTTCTACAATGCAAATAAATGCGGGGTTCCGCACACTCCGGTTTGTCTGGCTCATGTACAAGAATATCATATGAAGGAGGAAATCAAAGCCTCCGGTAAAACGGCGAGGAATGATGGGAGGTTATCCAGACGCCGATAATTTCGAGCCGATGATTTGCACTCGGCTGTCTATTGTAGCCGTTTCCTCTTTCTGTCTTCCTCTCTTAGCCCCTCTTCGTGTTCTTCATCCCGCTCGGCCGTCTCCGCCGGGTTCAGAATATGAGCCATGCTTCCTCGTCTCGTGGGAGGTCCAGAGCTATCCTTGAAAAGTCCAGGAGGCCCTTTATCTCGCGATCCGCTCCATGTCCAGCTATTCAGGTGATCCGCCGTATTGCCGTTGCCAAATGGAGGAGTTGTAGGTCTCGAGGTATCATTCCTGCCTTGAGAGGCATTCGCTAGGGAGTAGGAGCTGAAGCTGTCACGAATTCGCTGGTCCTCACTCACCGTGGTCGGCCCACGTTTCGGTGACGACGGCCATGCAGAGGAAGATTGGCCAGAGGCGAACGGAGACGGGTTTGCTTGCCAGCCTTGGACGTTGCGGATATCAGCCGAGGTATGACGCCTGAGGAGGTTTGAAGGTGGTGACGCTGCGGAAGCAAGAGGATGTGGCGGTGGAGGTGGTGGCGGGGCCTGAGGGCGATATGAGTTTGGCGAAGACTGCGACGGGTTCGCTCCAATCGAGCCATATCTGCGTGGGGTGATGGAAAGGTGTGACGGGACGGGTGGCCGATAGTAGTTGTTCCGCAGGGGAGTGCCCCCCATTGCTGGTGGTGGTGCTCGACGCGGATCATCCTGTGGAACTTGACGGGGAGAAATAGGCGCATTATCCAGGGAGAGATTAGAGAAATACGGCCGGCTGCCTGAGAAAGGAGGCTCGGGAGACTCTTCCATCGAACGGATGACCTCGACTTGGCGCTGGATTTCTGCTTGCATATTGATAACTAGTTTTGAATCAGCAAGGTTCCAGGAACAAAATATGACGTGGACTTGCCATCACGATGTATCGGTGAATCTGGGCTAGGCGCGAGCGAAAGGATTGCCCTTGACATCTCGTGATTCAGCTGCAGCGACCGAGATAGAGCTTCCAGCACGACCTGATTCCGGACATGCAGGAATTGCGAATTATCCTCGCTTCTCTGAAGCCTTGCATGCATGTCGTACAAAGTATGTTCAAGATTGGTCAATCTCGACTCCGTCGAATCTTGTATCCCATGTATCGGCTCTGCAGGTGTGCCTGGCTGGGAGAGCGGTACTTTTGGAGCCGAATATGAATCTCGATGAACCAGAGCATGTCGTGACGCTCGGCGTTTGATCTCTCGAAGACCGACAAGGTCGCCGCGCTTGAAGTTACCGTTGCCGTGCTTGAATTCCCACAGCGGGGATTCAGGGGAACCGGTGTGAAAGACGTCGCTAACTTTGGGGGCTATTAGCGTTGGCGACCTATGCACTGTGCTTGGTTCAACAAACCTTTGTGAAACCCATACATATTCAATTGTCGGACAAAAGACGATATATTTGTGTGCTTGAAGTATTGCCTGTGTAATGTGAGCAAGGTTCTCGGCCTCGAGATGGTTGCACTCACGAGAGGACTTTCGAGAAGTCATTGGATGGTGACATGACAAAACTCTCAGCGGAATTTGACCATGATATTAAATGTTGAATACTTTGATCTTCTAACATGCTATCGATTCGTCAGCACTGGCGCAACAGATACACCTCCAGTATCATCATGCTTACTTGTAAAGCTTATGAATAAACGCCGTCTGGACAACCTTTGGCTGCTGGGCACCAGCTGCCGCTGCCGCCGCAGCATTTGGTCCTGCTAGACTGCCTGTATTTGGTTGATCGCCCATGCCCGCATGCTGCTCATGGTTGCCGTTTGTCTCGTTCTCTTCACTCGTCCTGGCCGGAGGGCCCATCGTTGCTGTCGCAGGAGGTGTGATTTCCATTGGATCCCCCGGAGATGGGTCAGAGGTCTGGGCGTTGGGCGCCTTGAGGATGGGCACGGTTCGAGCAGGCGTTTGGCTTGGATCTGGATCGCTCAAGAAGGGACTCCGTTGCGCTCGCTCATCCGATGAGTCCATCGCCGTGCTACCTGTGAAATGTTAGGCTGTTCTTGCGCAGAAGGCATGGCCACGCTGCCGAGTCGATGTTTTGATCGGCTTCACAGAGGGGGGGAGCACACCTCATTGCATCCCGATTGACAGACGGCTCTTGAATCTGCGACTTTTGAAGATGAAGGGAGCTCTTCTTTGTCCTCTGCTATTGCTGATATGCAGCTATCCGCGACAAGGTTTCCCGCAAGCCCGGTTGCCAGTCAGCCTCGCAGCACGACCCAGAGCTGCTGCAACTCTGCGAGTCCCAATTGGAGGTTTGCGACCGAAGCGATTGCGATTGATGAGGCAGGGCACAATGGGGGCGCCGCAAGATCGCGGTGGCGGATGCTTCTGACAGTGTTCTGGCCGTGTTCTCTCTCTCTTTCTCTCTCTCTGGACCGGGTTTGGGGGGGGAGATCTGAGGCCAGGAAGAGAGTGTTTTCTGGGTGGGATATGTGTGTGAGCCGGTAGGATGGTCAAGTAAGGTATACAGTAGTAGTATATATTATATTTTAATATATTTACGGTAGCGTCGAGAATGATGTAGGTGCGGTCCGAGTGGAGCTAGAATATATTAAGTAAATAATATCCCTGATCGGAAAGGGGCCGACCACTAGCACTGTGCACATCCATATCCCGGGCCAACGCCTACAGCGGTTTGGGGGTGTGGGTTTATCTAATAAGGATGGGGAGTCTGGGCCGATGTGTATATATATACGTATATATTACCGAATATGCCTGACCTTCCCCAGGTGATTTTATGTCGGTGCTGACTTAAGATATGCGCAGGTACCTCAGGTGTTTATTTACTTTTGTTTATCTCTGGAGTCCTGCATCTCTCTGCTCCCATTCAGTCTTCGCCCCGCGTTCCCCAAGACTTCATGATGCACAGAAGGGCCTGTGCAGTGTGCAGTGAATGCCGGATGCTTGAGAGAGAGAGTGAGAGAGATAGAAGGATCCACACATATACAACGGCCCCCACCGCTGATCCAGCCAGTCTGACTCGTCCAAGACCGGGTTCAACGGGTCCATAGGCGGTGTGTCTGTTTCGGTAGTTGGGTGTATATGTACCGTCTGTACTAGAAGGCCGATGGAAGAATCTATTCATCTATTTGTACGACGGGGAAAGATCCCTCGACCATACAGCGGAGACGTGTTCTTGTCCTTCTCTCTGGGGTGTGCATGTAGATAGACGCGTCGTGGCATTATACATCCTTGTCGAGAATGCCCTCCTTTCGGTACCATAGATGTGATTCCATCCACCTCTCACCTCCTGTCAAAATGCCAGTGCCTGCATAGAAGATCGCCGCATAAACTCGAACCTCGAGAAACCACAACCAACTACCCGGGAACAAGTGTTTGACATAGCTGAGCATCATGAATAATACCCTGACCGCGGCCTTGGGAGCATTGCGGCACGCGGATGGCAAGCCCGACGTACTGGCACGAAGGTCCGAGTGAGTAAAACATTTCAAAACATATTTCTTTTCCTGTCTCTCGGTCGTATCCATGGCTCTATATGCATCAGCGATCTGGCCGCTCTCAGATCTATTGAGCCCTTGGAGGACTCCGACATGTGACAGAAGTCACATGTGGGATATCTCTACACCCAGCCAACCCCTTTTTCTAATCAACGGGGAGTCCCTTGATTGTTGGAATGCATCTTCCCTGACAAGGTGTCTACTGAAGACTACTCTTTTTTCATCACTCGTCCCATGTAGGTCTGAGGATCCTAACTTGTCTGTAGGTTGGATGACCTCATAGACCATGGCTTGTCAAGCTCAGAGATACGACATCTCCGAGCTCGACTCAATGCCATAGGCATGAATAAGGATATCTGTATGCACCTGCCAATAGAGCTTCTAATGTGCGTCGTCGAGCACCTTGATCTAGAAGACATCATGAAAGCCCGCTCAGTCTCACGAGCATGGAACGAGAGATTCTCCTCCCCCGATTTCTGCCTCGGCGTCATCAAACTGCATTTCCGGTCTACGTGGGAAGCATCCTACAAGTCCTTCGACAGTGAAGCCCAGCAGCTGGCAAAGATGTCTCCCAGCAAGTGGCTTCCACGCGCAGCTGTGGATCGATTTCGGAGACGTCGTGGCCAGTACCGCTCCGTAGAGTGGTATTTCTCTGAGGGGGCTTCGAGCGATGATCCTGTGGAATCCCAGTATAGCCATGGCAGGGTAGCCTTCAAAATAGATACCCCTCCCATTGTTGTCTTATCTCTGAACCCAGACGCATCACCGCAGGTGTTTATGGATCCTGACCGCCAACCCATAGGGCCCTGGCTGCTCTCAGATCAATTCTTAATCGCGCAGAAATCCCATCCGTAAGTAAGATGCCACGTATCAACTTGATAGCTGGCAATCCTTTCAAGATTTGGCTAAAGTATGAGTAGTAAACATACCGTTATGGCATGGGATTTCAACCGCAACTATATGGGGAATGTGCGACTTCCAAGCAGTATTCGGCGAATGTCCGCATATCACGATAAAGTAGGACTAATCACCGAATCTAACGAAGCTCTGGTCTGGCACATTGGAGGACCACTCAAACAACTCGATACAGCAAACGTACAATCGAAGCTTAGCGGGTTTCCAACTTGGGGTGCATCTACCATACTTTTTCACCCGGTGAGTTAGAGCAAGCATCCCTATATCCGAACACCACAGACTCAGTCCCACAAGTCTATTGTAAACTACCTTCGCCTGCTGATACTGACTATAAATCTACCCAGATCGACAAAGAGACTTCGTTTGTCTTCTCCCAAGCCTGGAAAGGCCCAGATAGTGGAGACAACAGCTACACAATCCGATTAATCGTCGAGGAATTTACCAAAGAGCAATCTAAAGGCATCTATCACGTCGACATCATCCACACCGCCCCAGCCGATCCTCGCAGGCCACAGACCACCACTTTTGATCCCGGTCCCTTAAGCATCGTCGTCGATGAAGACGGACGCTGCAGTATAGGATGCAGACCGCGACACGACCAAGGGTATCCAGGGCCGGACATCACCGCCCTGGCGCTCTTCGACATGTACGACAAGAACTTCGATACTCGCCATCCTTACCTTCCTGACCTCCCTGGCGGCAGCATGCGAAGTCTCCGGGAACAGATTACGGACATGGGCTTGGCGAGCTTGAAAATTCAGGGCCGGAACGATATAGATGAGGTGGGGCCTATATACACTGTCGAGGGCGATGATAGATTCATCGTCCTCTTTGGACAACTTGGGTGTGTTGCAGGATGCTTTGAGAAAAGCGTCTCGATACCAGGAGTGTGTTGGCAACAGAGCCTGGAACGTTCGGCGTCCTAAGTCAAGAGATACTTAGTCTGATACTTTACTTGGTTCAAGGGTAAAAATAATTGGAAGATGCTCCTTACTGGAGTCAGCTGACATCACATATTGTAGTTCGCGCCCCAACATCCTGATATATAATCGTCTCCCACCACCGGATAAATCGGGGTAATTGTAGTAAATTCATTACAGTGTGAGTCTACTACAACCCCAATATCATCAAAGTTTTGACATCATCATCTCTAGATCCCTTCATCTATCATCTAAGCACCAACGCTCTGCAAGCTCTTGACCAGATCCACGACGCTCTCCTCCAGACTTCTAAACTTGATACCAAGAACATTCACCGTCCTGCTATTATCGAACTTGTAGAGACCTGCAGCGGGATAGTCGCCTCCCTTGACATCCTTCGCGGGCAGCTCCTTCTCCAGAGCGGGGAAGTCTTTGCGGATGAGCTCGCAGATCTCCTTGTTGCTGAAGTAGCCAGCCGTGACGAAGAAGCGCTTGCCGGCTGCCTCGGGGAGCTCGATGGCCTTCACGTGCGCAAGAGCCACGTCGCGGACGTCGACCCAGAGGTAGGTTCCCGTCTCGGGGATCTCCTGCTTGCACTTGCCCTGGATCAGGTCACGGACTCGCTGGTTGGAGGTGTTGAGCGCATCGAGCGAGTTGAGGTAGTGGACGATTGGGCCCAGGACTAGAGGTGGGTTGATGGTGGACAGACTTCCAGGACGTCAGTATGTATGAATGGTAGAAGGAAGATCCGACTGTTAACACCTCGAGTTTTCTTCACTCCCTGGTGGTAACGAGTGTCCGTGATCGGAAGAAAAATCAAGTTGACACTTACGTGAAGTTTGGCTTCTCCTTCTCAACGAACTCCCAAGCAGCCTTCTCGGCAAACGTCTTCGAAGCACGGTATCCATTCGACGCGTTCTGATGGGCCTGTTCGAATGTGATTGGGTTCCAGTCTTTCTCTGAATATGTGTGGTCGGGAATGGAGTTGCCCCGGGAGCCATCAACAATCGCTGCAAAGGACGATGTGATAACCACATGCTTCACCGTCGGGGCATTCTTCTTGATAGCCTTAAGGACACCTGTTGTACCATTGATCGCCGGGTCCAAGAGGTCCTTCTTCGTATCCGTAACGTTGAAATGGAACTGCAGCCCAGGAATATCAGCCATTATTCAAGCACCCCCCATCTTATATCCCTCTCTCTCGCAGTTGAGGAAAACTCACAGGTGAGGCAGTATGGATGACAGCTTCCAGCCCGTCAATCTTCACCGCTTCGTCAAAGGCCCCCTCCTTCGCGATATCTTCGACGATGCGGAAATCCAACTTCGACGCTGGGACATTCGGGTGCGCAGCTTTGATCTTCTCTACTTTCTCTTGGGAGCGGACGGTCGTCACGACGGAATGGCCACGCTCGAGGAGGATATCGAGAACGTGTGCTGCTATGAAGCCGCTACCACCTGTGTTGCTTGTTAGCATTTATATATTTTAATAACACCGTCGATTCGGGGTAAACGAGGGGAAATCTTGAGACTTGCCTGTTAATAGAACACGAGTCATTTTGAAAGGAAGTTGATTGAAGGTAATCGGGGTGATCTGGGGAGAGTTTGGAGGTTGTTTTGGATCTTTTAACGTCGCGAGGGGTAGAAGAGGACCCCTCCAAGACCCCTGCACTAGATTACAAATCAAGTTTCGGTAGATATTCGGCCGACGCATACCTGTACCTACAACATGTACCTTACGCACCATGTACCTTAGCTGGGTATACTCTAATTACTTTTATTATTATAATAATAATACCTTGACAGATCAGGTCCTATATCTTCAGTAAGAGATTCGAGTTCAAGAGATAGATACTTCGATTTGGAAGGCTCCCTACCTCAAGTACCGACGCAAATAACCGGGAATAGGTAAAGGTACGCATCATCGGGTCGCTTATCGCGTCATTCAAGTCCAGCGATAAGAGAGCCGATTGATTCTTAAGAGCCTTATGGCCTTAATGTTGCAAAAGGGGATATTCCAAAAAGGGGGGGGGGGGGGAGGTTGAACATCCATCGCTACGACGCTGCCTCTCCCTATACTTGTGAACTCTTGACCAGAGTACTGCTCAACCGTTCTTGACTCTTTCTGCTGCATCGGCATCAAGCCACTGCTTGGAATGGTAGATATCTCATCTGAAATGCAAGTCGGAATTGCAATTCCACGGGATTGCATGACTGAACAAAGATCTGGATATTCCCTGGCACATAGCGCCAGTCCCTCCCCTGAAAGATGCTAGTCTTCGATTCCCCGGATTTACAAGAAGTGGCTTGACAACTATACACCCCTTGGCTTGACACTAAGGATTGACAGGAGGAGCAGGGTCTTGTTATGCGGGGTGCGTCTGAAGCTGGGGTCCACGCGGGGGTGTGTGTACTGCTGCTGAGTACCTAGGACTTGGCCCAGTAGAGGGCGCTAGAATAGTGCCCGTCCTGCGCAGGACGGTCGTGCGGAAGCGGAAGTCCAGGGTCTTGTCTGCCTGTCTGCTCTGTACCGTGTACGTACAGGGTATGCTGTGTACTGTAAGAACGTGGGGTAGAATTGAAACCAGGGAATCTGTTTATAGACGTATCCTCTGAAGCTCTCCTTCCAAAAGAGAAAAAGTGAAGCGAATAACTAAATCAAAAGCGACCCTTTGCTTGTACGAGCCTTTTCATGATGGCCACATCGACAATGTATCGGTGATAGGAAGTGAACAAAGCCGCCATCACACCAGCAACTCCACGCCCGGAGCCTGCCGGAAGCGATCAGTTCCTAAGGCTTGCAGAGCATGTCAGACGGGAGAGAGTCCGCAGCATCGTCTTGGAGCATGGCCCTCCATACATCAACTGTAGATTGGATGCTGCGCCATTTCTCAGTGTCGCAATGGCTAGTGGGTAATCCGGCTTTCACCCTCTATCTTCACCTTCAGTGGACTACAGTAAAGCATGATTCTTAAGAGCTAATAGCTCCGGTACGGTGGCCACTCGGCCAACCCAAACGTGACGGCACAATACGGAGAACGAGCCACGCTCAATCGAGAAAGAGAACCGCGTGGGTGAATGCGGTGTTGTAAGTTTGCTTGAATGCCACTGTATTCTCACGACCGGACACTTCCCGCGTATACAGTTCTGTTGTAAATAAGAGCGAGAGATTGTAATCGAGACCAAGGCATATGAGGCGCAATTCAAAAATTAGGACGTATTACAAAAGGAATCTCAGAGGAGAGGAAGCTGACCCGCTGGACAAACTTGAAAATAGATGTCAGTATCCGAATGCATAGGATTCTGATGCATCTCATAGGCTTTGCTGCCATTGTACCAACTTCGAGTCTTCGAGAATCGAGGGTTCCTTCAACAGCCAAGACGCCTGCATATCCAGAGCGGCTTCGGTTCTATGAACTCTCGCAGAAGAAGGCCTACTTTTCCGGATTAGAAAACACTAAATTTGCAGATTGGGTCGAGAGAGAGAATGCTCAACAGCAAGGAATTGACGTGACGGCAGATTGCTTGTAGTTGGTGTTGAGGTTACAACGACTTGCACGGGGTAGCGGTTGAATTATGTAATCATAAGGGTGAGAACCGATTGGGTTAATTGTGTAATGCAAGCTATATATTTTTATTTTCACTGAAATCTGTCAACAAGCAGCCAAGCTTCTAGCTCGGCAAGATCATGGCTTCTGTGGTCCAATGGTTAGGATTCCACCCTTCCATTAACATGAGTAAGGTGGAGGTTCGTGTTCGATTCACGGCAGTTGCATATCACATTCGTTCTTTTTTACTTTTTTTGCCCGCCATATTTCCCTTTTCCGGGTTTTCTCAACGTCGCCGCAGACCTTTTTTCTTTTTTCTTGAACTACGGATTTTTAAGTTTATGCAAGCAGCCACTGCATAGTAAGGGGGAAGGTACTGACTAAGCGGATTATGGGTCTTCTATTGGCTAGAGCAGCAGGTACATGCATCATGTACGGACATGCAATCACGTTGATTGTGAGTACATACATATGTACCTACATGTACCTACCTAGGTCCTGTACAATACACAATACGATGATATATCATACCAACTGTCATTTAGGTACCTAAGTATACATGATGTGCAGCCTTTATATGTAAAAAACCAACGGTCTTGTATGTTGGTTGTCCCACTCACCTACTAGGTTCAGGAACAGCATCAATTAATTACCTAGGTACTTCGCAACGGTACTAGCTGACTGCTCAGGCGCTAGAATGCAGAACAAAAGCCCAAGGCAGAGCGTAGGTAATTGCACTCCTCCAGTGATTACTGTACTTACGCTGCCACCGTACTCGAAGCAGCAGGGCCAGCAGGGCCATGGCCATGAAAGCTCGACCCCCTCTTCCTCACCGCAAAAGTCTGATTCTGCCAGTCGCGCAGCAAGCTCATAACGACCTGCAGTCCCCGATTACCACTGTGGAACGTCTGGCCCATCTCGCCCAGTGCCTGCAAGCAGACGTGGAGGCCATCGCGGGCGGTACGCGCCAATGTCCCCGAGTACACGCAGCAGTCGTGAGCGTGGATGATCCCGGCAGTCATCACGACGTGCACGGCTTGGATGTTGATCTGCTGCAGGCCCCATTGGCGTCGATAGAGGACCAAGAGCCGCGAGATCTCGGACGCCGAGTGCGTGCATGCGGATGCGGCGTCTAGGGTTCCTGGTGTGGGTGTGGGTGAGCCAGGGGAGCTGCGGATTTTGGTGATGAAGGGCCGATGCAGAAGGATCATGGCTTCGTGGTATTGCATGCTAGATTAAACGAACTCAGTCAGGGGTAGAGAAGGGCGCGAAAGGAGGATTTGGGGGGACACTATAAGTGGAATCAGAAGACGACGTACTGAAGCTGTAGCACCATCGGAAGGTAGAGTTTTCCCTCGTTCGAGCGCCAGTCTTGGCTTGTATCAACATGCAGCGAGTGTGGAAGCGAGTCCTTCCACTGCTTGAGCTCCGCATCAATTGCGACGTAAAACAAGTGTGCGCCTGTCAGCGATTCCGGTAGGCCCGTGTAGCTATTGTTGACTCAGCATCTACAGCGGTGGTACGTGAATGAGAGTAAGAATCGGCATTGTCTACGTACAGAGTGCTCGAGATCTTGCCCATCTTGATCGCCAAGCGCGTGATATACATCGGCACGATGTTCGCGGCGCTCAGATCTAATCCGGGAGGGAGCGGTGGTTGCTCCGCGCGGTCGACGTAGTATTCCCATTTATAGCGAGTGGGAGGTAGAGGTTCGGGAATGTTATGTTGAGTGTTGTTCATGGGGAACGGACGCCCGCTGTACGAACTCCATAGCCTGCTCAGATGTCAATTTGCTGTGCTGGGAGGGATGTATCACCTGCAAAAATTTACAGTGTCGTAATGGAAGTCCAGCGAGGAAGGAGAGAAATGGAGAGAAAGGGTAGGAAGGAGGAGAGAATACGTAGTCCTTACGTGGTTGCCGAGTATGTGGCCCAGAATATGTTCCTCCGCAGCTCAGCAATATCCCCAGTCGTGTTGGTAGAATTCAGCTCTACCTGCTCATGCTCGAGGTTGAGGTGCAATCCCAAGTCGGTGAGAACTTGCACTGCCATACCTGTACGCTGTCACTATCCAAATGGCCACATGAAGCTTGCTCGCCTCCTCACCAGTATATATCCAGCCTGTTGAGAGTTAGCCTACCGGAAAGGAAACATCTTCATTAGGGGCACTGCCTCTGGAATCACGGGCTCTAGCACCTTCATGTGCGGACAAGATGAGTAGCGCCTGTGCGGTAGCTAGAGTAGGGCTGTCGATCTCGATCTCCAGCAGAGCTTTTGCACGGGAGCCAAAGAACTCTGCGGCATCGTCGTGATTCCCCGGGTGCTGGCGTGACGAATATGCTGCGCCAACTGCCAGTCTTCATTCCCGTTCAGGGAATTGTCAGCAGTTGGATGGGAAGAGTGATTAGGATGAATGCAACATACATAGCCATGGCCAGCGTTGGTGAATAGTACGGCGTATCATGCCCAGCTTCGTACACTTTCTTCTCCCTCATATAAATCTCCCTGTCAATCTCGATCAATAGTGGGTTATGCCATGCAAAATAGAGGTTTGTCAGGTGCTCCTCATAAGCAGCGTCGCCAGCCCATTCAAGGCCGCGCTGGCGTAGCGCCATGTCGCCATCCGTGCGGATTGTGCAGATGGATGGCTCGAATAGGGAAAGCAGTCCATGGTTGATCATGTGCAAGTTGCTCGTCGCGCCGTAATAGCGTAATTGGCCGTCTTCTGCAAACTGTAACTGCCCCAGCCGACTTGCTAGCTGCGCCGTGAGCTCATTCTCTAAAGTTTCGTGTTTCCCGTCATGGTCGGTCGCGCTGTGGATTCCAAAGGATGGTGGCGTCTGGCCGGAAGTGTCCGAGTTCGTCCGAGAGCCTCCTGGGCGACATTGGCGTTTGGGCGAGCGCGAATCTCTGTCCGTGACGCTGACGAACGGCCCATCATAGGGATCGTCCAGGACCGTGATAGTCTCACCATCAGCACCTGCCTGCTCCCCTTGCAATTCAGATCCAACCGGGTCCAAGAGTCCAGAGCATTCTGCTATCTGAACCCAGTAATCCATATCTGATCCGCCATAATGGCTGTCCGTCTGGGGCCAGGATGCATTCTGCAACTGTCCTGGATTTGCTCCCGATGTTCCAGGGGATACCCGAGACCCGTAGGAAAGTTGATTCAGGCTGGTGCTAGGAGATGACACAGTTGCTGGTGGGTTGCTCCTCCTCGCTTCAGTGGCCCGATGGCCGGTCAAGAGCCCCTCAAGGCCATCCAAACGTGAGCTAAGTGCATTGATAGACTTCATGGTTGAGGAGGTCCTGTTTTTAACCTTATGTGTGAACTGTCTGAGACCAAGCATGGGTGGCGTTTTTCCGACTCACCTACGGCGGTCATCTCCAAAGACGCAATCAATATCGTAAACGGAGCAGTTCGAGCATCTAGGCCGATCGTTGTTACACTGGCAGCCGTCAGACAATCATCACGTGATATCCCCTCGACAGACCCGGAATTGCAAAGCCGGACACATACCTTGATCTTCCTCTTCCTGCAGGCCAGACACGCCGACGACGAGTACCGCCGCTCGCCACCACGACTATTTCCAAGCATGTTGAAGGGTAGGTAGGGAAAGCGTGCGTAGAGGGTCAGAAATCAGAAAACCAGAAAACCAGAACATCAATGAATTGAGATGCATCTCTATGTAAGTAGGGGGGTAAATGTCTGGTTTTGAGGTTCGTTGTCGGCTATTGCAGTGGGATTTAACGTCAGGGGGTCCCGGCCAGGATCCTGCATACTTGCGGGGTGCACACTTGCGGGGTAGTGCGGAGACGAAGTCTCGATACTTACGGGGGAGCGTTACTGGATCGTTCGGGTGGCGCTGCCGCTAGACAGTTTATCCAATGGAGACATCAAGAAGTCGTAGGAGCACCAAAAAAGCTCCCCAGATGGATGAATTGAGCGTCTAATGCCCACGCTGGTCCAACCATGGCTGGTCGCTGCTCGAGACGTATGCAAGTGATAAGCATTGCTGGCTCGTCGGACGACATTGAACGAGTACAAAATAGTACATACCGAAAAAAAGAAATGGGAGACGACGGTAGTATATAACCGGAGAAGCCGAGCCATCACAGCAGACGGCGGACGCACCGAACCAGATTTGCCGCCAGAATACAGTCTGGAGTGGCACAGCATGTCAACTAGTCTCATGGGATGCCACAACTTGCCTTGGGGCACTGGCCTCTATGCGGACCATCCAGTGAGCAACAGAGTTGGGAGGCGTGAGGTATGGTCTAGGCACTGCTGGAGGACGAGCGGTTACTTGGCTTTGGGGACCGCGGGCGCTCATATAACCGAACAGCAGTGGGAGCACAACTGTACTTGCACACAGTGGATCTTCTACTGAGATGCTGACAATAAAACCCTTGTTGGTTTTGAGATTAGAATTCTAGCCTCACTAGTTAGAGCTCGTGATAGTCTCAAAACACCTCACACATCAATATCTAGGTATATCCTGCATCGACGTTGATAACCTGCGGCTGATTAGCGCAAGGAACACAGAGAAATGAGAATAGAACTTCTCACAGAAGCCGTGATATATCCCGCTTCTTCACTCAACAGAAACCCAATGACCTTGGTGACTTCCTCAGGTTGTGCAATCCGCTTTAGTGCAGTCTTCTGAATCATTGCATCATAGACCTCCTTTGAAGTTCCTAGAGAATGCACCAACGGCGTATCAACGACACCCCTGCGTTGCTGTTAGACTGGACTGGCAAGTCTCAAAGCAGTAAAAAGCTTACGGCGCCACTGCGTTTACTCTGATCCCTCGCGTTCCCACTTCCTGCGCTGTACACTTGGTCATGCCAATGACACCCCATTTCGCAGTTGAGTATGGCGCATTGTACGCAAAGCCGTATAAGCCGGCGATGCTGGCGGCATTGACAATCGAGCCGGTACCCTTCATGTAGCGCAGCTCCGCGCGGATGCTGTTCTTGACGCCGTTAAGATTGGTCGCTATCATCATGTTCCAGTCCTCGTCCTCAATGGTATCCATCGCGTAGCCCTTGCCATGCAGGCCTTGGTTTCCCACGTAGCCAGCCATATTGGCCGCGCCGTCTAGCCGCCCGAAGTGCTCCGCTACGGCCTTGACTGCCTCGTCCATGGCCTTGCTATCTTGCACATTACAGGCAATCGAGAGTGCCTTACCGCCCAACGCCTCGATCTCGGCGAGGACGTTGTCGGGTTTCCGCAGATCGAGAAGACCCACGTTGGCGCCCTGGTTAATCAAGAACAGGGACGTCGTGCGGCCCATGCCAGAGGCAGCGCCCGTCACAATGAATGTTTTGCCCTTTAGATCTCTGTACGACATGATTTGTTGAGTGGACTGATCAGTATTCCTGGGAAAGTCGCCGTTTCTACTTTCTGTGTGTTTTAAGGAAGGCTCAGATGTAATGGATGGGCTTTAAGTTTCCAAGACACCAGTACTTTACTGTGCTTAGTTGCCCTCGGGATCTTTCCTCATGGTCAATGCACTTGCAATTTTCGGTATACGGGAGTAACGGGATTTACATCTCCGTAGTACCGTCCCATTTCCGCTACATGGAGAAGGCGAACCCGTGAGGGAGTGGAATTCGGCACACAGCGGGAGAAACGCAGCATACGGGCTTGAAACCCGAGGAATCATGTTATCCGAAATGTTGAGGAGCAGGGCAGCTATCTATCCCGGTTTTGGATGCCTTACTCTTTGAATGGGATAAGTCAAAGGTTATTGAGGAGCGTTCCACGAGAGAAGCAGAGAAGAACAAGGAAACAGAACCGGAAGGCAGAAGAGCAAAATGGGACTTCTTCACGATTGCGTCGTTCTTGCTCAAGAGTATTGGCTATACATTTTCACCTTCGGGCTTCTTCTTCGCCTTGCGCGCAACCGTTACAAGCCTGTTCTCAGAGACATACCTGGACCTTTTCTGGCTTCTCTGTCCGACCTTTGGTTATTCTTCCACTGCGTTCGCAGGAAGGGAAATCAAGACTACTTGCTTCACCGCAAGTACAACACCCCTCTCTTGCGGCTGGGTCCCAACACCGTCTCTGTCTCAGATCCAGAGGCGATCCGCATCATCTATGGATGGAAACGTGTCTTCCCCAAGGTCCGTAGAACGCGCTAAAAGCCCCCTCATTGTACACGTACTGGCCAGGGCTAATTGAGGTTTAGAGTCGGCTTTACATAAGCCAGTTTCAGACCAGCAAGACGGGCGAAGTTGTCCAGAACCTCTCCTCCGAGATGGATGAGCAGCAGCATGCGAGGCTTCGCCGGCCCGTTGCACACGCCTATGCGATGAGCACGCTGGTGGAGTTCGAGCCGCTAGTGGATTCCACGTCCAAGGCATTCATGAAAATTGTTAATGAACGATTCGCCAAAACGGGGGAGGTGTGTCCCCTCGATCGGTGGCTGCAGATGTACGCCTTTGACATCATGTAAGTTTTCCTTCCACGTTATTTCTTCCTTCACCTGCTGACGAGGTTGTACTAGTGGTGAGATGACTTTCAGCAAACGCCTAGGATTCCTAGAATCGGGATACGACGTAGACAATATGATGCATTATACAGGCCAGGCAATGGACTACATTGGCATGGTGAGTGTCTGTCATCTGCGCCGTCATATGCACTACCTGACAAGCACATAGATGGGACAGCTGCCAACCATTGATGAGTACCTCCGGGTCAAGAACAAATTGCTCCGGTGGGTTCGGCCAACCGGAGATATCACGCGTTGGACCGTAAAGCAGATCCGGTCCCATCTCAAGAACCCGGACAGCTCGTGCCCAGATTTCGTGACACGATTTCTCCAAGCGCGCGACAAGTATCCGGAGATCATGAACGAGGAACAACTCGAAGAGTACGCCAACACCAATGTGAGCGCCGGCTCTGACACGACCGCAATTATCCTGCGCTCACTGGTCTATGAAATCTTGGTGCATCCAGACGCATACACGCGCTTCATGGCCGAGATCAAAGCCACATTGAAGGCGCGCCCGCAGGATGAGCACTACGACGACCCCATCCGCTGGAGTGAGGGGCTTAAAATGCCCTTCTTCCAAGCGTGCATCAAGGAATGCCTGCGCTACCATCCTGCGCTGGGCCAGCTGATCCCGCGCGACGTGCCGGAAGGGGGCGTCGAGATCGCGGGCAAACTCCTCCCTGAGGGCACAGTGGTAGGATGCAACGCATGGACCATACATAGGGATAAAGATCTCTATGGCGAGGACGCGGACGAGTGGCGGCCAGATCGCTGGTTGGACAAGGATGTGGAGCAGGTCCGGAGGATGGAGAACCTCAGCTTTGCGTTTGGCGGCGGCTCAAGGCTGTGTATTGGCAAGAACATCGCGATGCTCGAACTGACCAAGTTTATCACCGAGTTTTTCAGGAGATACGAGGTCGAATTGGTGGATCCGAAGCGCTGGAAGTTGCGCCCTGGCTGGTTGGTGGTCCAGACGGGGTTGGATGTGCGTTTGAACCCGAGGGACCCGCAGTCACTTCTCGAGTAGAGCTCTACTCAAGGATTCAAGGTGGTCAAGTTATTGAAGGTGATCGAACCTCGAAGTTCAACGGTGTAAGCAGGGAGTTGGCGTCTGGTTTTTGCTCCTATGTGCTTCGTCTTTGATTTTAAGGACGTTATGCAGGGAGAACGGAAATGCTGGAGGTAGGATCAAGGTTGCTATGGCCCCGCATAGTGACTATAATGGTAGGTCGTAAGCGAGGCGCTAGTACAGTACCTATCTGTCCCCCCTGAAAGGGGGTAGTCGATATCGCTTAATTAAGGGGGCTCATGGGGGAAAAAAGGGGCTGATCAAATACTCTTGTCATTGAACAAATAATTATTGATCTCATTATTAACAAATATTATTCTTTGCAGTAGCTTGGAGTCTAGAAAATCTCTCCTTCCCAGTGCTTGTGACATGGTACTAGTTTCTAATAAGATATCCTCCAAATATGGTACTTATCCCTAGATCTGGCTCTGATGAGCAAGCTTTTCCAAAAAGTAGATAGTAGACAGAAGAATGGTCTACCAAAGTTACCGAAAAAAATTATTAACGCAAATAGAGATCTTTGAATACAACCAGCCGTTGCTGAGTCGCTGACGGAACCTCATATCGGAGTCATAATTCATCTCCGTTGTCTCTGGCTTGCTGGCTCCGGAGGTTTGCTTGATAACAAACACATCTCCGACCCGACATTGACAATGCCGAGCCAACTCGGTTGGTAGAGTCCCGCAGATGGATTTCTCCAGACTACAGCACACGGTGCCACCACCCCGCCATGCCGGAGATGTATCGCCGTGGATAGATTTACCGAAGCCCGGACGCATGAAGCTTCTCAAGATCGAAATGGGTCCTATAAGTGATTTCCTAAGAATGTCTAGGGGAAAAGAATCTGGATAGCAAAGCCAACCACTCAACCCAGATCAAACTAGACAACAATGGCCATTGACACCAATTCAAACGGAGCAGACGGAGCATCCGAAAGACCCAAACCGATCGAAGCTACAGAAGCTTACAGGAAGTACCCTCTTGCATATGAGTTATCAAAGCTTCCATTTCTGGCCCCGCGCCGTTTGAAAGTTATTGTTGCCGGCGCCGGCGCCAGTGCTCTATCGTTTGCACATGAGGTCCAGACTGGCAAATTGAAAAACATCGATCTACAAATCCTGGAGAAAAACAGCGGTTTGGGTGGTACCTGGTTTGAAAACCGGTATCCGGGCTGCGCTTGTGATATTCCCGCTCATGCTTATTTAGTATGTCATACTGCTCCAGCCACCCAGCTATAAAAGTTCAGTCACTGACTATATTACAGTTTACGTGGGCTCCCAATCCGAATTGGTCACAATACTACGTGACTGGTCCTGAGATCCTGCAGTATATGGAGGATGTTGCGGACAAGTACAACCTCAGGCAATACATAACGACAGGCCGCAAAGTTGTGGGTGCGCGTTGGCTTGAGGATAAGCAGAAGTGGCAAGTCCTCAGCAAGAACACGGACGGGCGCCGCAATGTCGTGTCATCTTACGGCATCACCGACGGTGAGGTGGGGGACGATATCGTGGAAGAATGTGATGTTTTTATCAATGCCAGCGGTTTTTTCAATCACTGGAGATGGCCTAAGACTCCCGGCAGGCATAATTTCAAGGGCGTCATGGTCCACAGTGCCAATTATGATCCGGAGTTGGATCTGCGAGGCAAGAGAGTTGCCGTCATTGGAAATGGTAGCAGCGGGATTCAGGTCACGGCAGCCGTTCAAAAGGTAGCCAAGTCTCTGTCTGTTTACATGCGCCATCCCACTTGGGTCACAGCCAACCTAGGCTCAAAATTTATCCCCGATGGGATAAACCTCAAGTTCGACGAAGAGCAGAAGGCCTACTGGGCCAAGAACGCAGATGAATACCTTGAATATCGCAAAGCTGTCGAGAACGAGCTAAATGACGGCTTCCCATTCTTTATTCAGGGGACTAAGGCACAACAAGATGCCTGGGATTTCACTGTTCAAGACATGCTTCAGAAGCTGTCGCCAAAGCCCGAGTTGGGAGAAAAACTGGTACCTAGTTACCCGGTTGGCTGTCGGCGACCGACGCCTGGCACTGGGTACTTGGAAGCTCTTTGCTCCGACAACTGCGAGATTGTCTGGGGCGAGTTGGACAATTTCACGGAGAATGGTATCAAATCTACTGATGGTACCGAACGGGAATTCGACGTCATTATCTGCGCCACCGGGTTTGACATGTCGCTCACCCCACGTTGGCCCATTATCGGCAAAAACGGCGTCGACTTACAAAAGAAGTGGAAGGAAGATCCAGCTTGCTATCTGTCAGCTATTGCGAATGACATGCCAAACTATTTCGTGTACCTGGGACCGGGTAGTCCTGTCGGTCACGGCAGTCTTCTGCCGTCCATTGAGCGGGTCACCCTCTACATCTGCGACATAATCAATAAACTTCAAACGCAGAATTACAGCTCGTTCTTGCTGAGAGCCGGGAAGGCAAAAGCATGGCAGGCACATATGTTTGCCTGGCTGCAGAAGACCGTGTGGGGCTGTGGCTGCCACAGCTCCTTCAAAGACGGGACCGCCGATGGACCGTTACATGCATTCCATCCTGGCTCTCGATTGCATTATTTCGAGTTGCTGAGGCTTCCACGGTACGAAGATTTTGAATGGACGAGTCGTTGCCCAGAGCCAGAGCTGGAGTTTGCATGGTTAGCCAGCGGGTTTATGCAGGAGGAGTTGCATCACCAGGGTGAAGATAAGGCGTAAGGATTACCCGCCCCCTCTTACTTGCAAAAACTAATCGATGGCAGCTGGTACATGAACCATCCCAGTGAGGTTCTCAAATCGTTTGTCCCGCCTCAACTTTAGGAACCCATCCTCGAACTGACCTAGAAAGTAACTGTGAAGAATGATGCAACTATTCGCTGGTATATATAGTTAGGTGTCTATTACTAGATAGCCAAAATAAATATCATATCAATGCCATACCATACTATATATTATTTTATATATGCCAATATTGCAAATTCTGCAAATTGCCTAACTTCTTCTGGCTAAGGTCATATTACATAGGCAAGGTCTATATCAGACTACATCAGACTATGTTAGTATTGTTCTTGTACAAATAGAGCCGGACCTGCTCTAATAACTCGACCTTTACTTTGGGGACAACACCAAATTTTATTGGGCTCTGATCACATGTTAGACTAATCACTAGATCATGATAAGAGACCCATCAGATATTGTAGTGTGGAACTGGGTTTATATAAGAAGGATATGAAATCTAGCTATAAGGCTCAACGCTCAACGCTCAAGCAGCTCCGGGTTGCGCTAAGTACCATGCGCGATCTCCGCCTTTCTCTTCTATTTCCGTCATTCCAGTTCCCAGGTATTGGAAGCGATTAGGTGACACATATTCGATCTCAAAATCTTCCCATCGTGGCTCTGCCATCAATTCGAGGAAGTGCAGCGTGGATCCACACCATGGACCCCACACTTTCCCATCAATCTTGCCATTCTTATACCTGCATCTCTGTCAGCTCTATGTACATAATAACTTGGGAATAGCAGAGCTCCTAACGTACCATGATCGACAACCAGAGCTCCATACTAGATCTTTCATGAGGGCATCTTTGTGTTCTTGGAATTCATCGACAGCTTCCTGTCTCGGTGACAATCCCTTGATACCCTCTCGTTGAATCTTCCGAGCAGCCGCGTAAGCAAAGGAAATGCATTGTTCGAGGCAAGGGACAAGAGATCCATTCGCAAGAGGGAAGTTGGGCCCGCTAGTAACTTTTCGTACCAAACAAGCACTGGTTAGCAATCCTATGCATTCTACATGTAGGAGGAACATTCTTACGGAAATAGTTGGGGAATCCACTAGCAGCCACAGAGAGATAAGAGCGAGGTTCTTCCTTCCACACATCTCTCAAGTCTTTGCCATGTTTTCCAATAACTGGAAAAGCCGGACAGAAGCTTGTATCGAAGCCAGTGGCGCAGATAATGGCATCTAGCTTGAAGACTGTGCCGTCCACCATTTCAATTCCTTCTGGAACTATTTTCGCGATGTGATCAGTCCTGACCTCGACGTTGTCCGCAGAGAGCGCTTCGAGATAACCGTGTCCAGGTGTCAGTCTAAATGGTCAGTCTCTTCTATGTCCCAAATGATATAGCACTAGGGTTCTTACCGGCGACATCCAAAAGCAAAGTCAGGAATAAGCTTCTCGGCCAACCCCTCTTTTGTGAGGCGCTCCCTCATCCTCTTGGTAGTCACCTCAAATGCCACTCTCTGGGCTTCGGAATCTTTAAACTGCATGTCGAAGAAGTTATTCATAGCTCCTTCAATTTTCTTGCGATACGCCAGGAATTCCTGTGGGTTCTTCTCCCATGCAGCTTGTTGCTCCTCTGTGAATGTCTCATCCCTATTGCTTGCAGCAATGTCTTCCGCAAACTCGGGACTGATCCAGGTCTTCGAACGGTTGAAAGATATCAGGCTCTTAGCAACTGCTCTCTAGTTAGGAGATGTAAATGTTCGGAGTATAAGGTGGACCAACTGGGTTGTATTTTGGGTACAATCTGAATTGCAGAGGAACCGCTTCCAATGACTGCCACAGCCTTATCATTGAAGGAGTAGGATTCGTCCCATCTAGCAGAATGTGCCATGTGTCCCTTGAAAGTTTCTAGCCCAGGAATATCAGGCCACTTCCAAGTACTGGTAACCACATTAGCTAGACTGTCGCCGAAGAGTGGAAAGGAAAATCGTACTTCAAAAACCCACAAGCGTTGATAAAAACTTCAGCCTTGTCAAGGAACTTTTTACCCGCTTTGATATCTTCAACCTCGATCTGCCATTGTCCCGTCTTGTCGTCCCAAGTTGTACCTACCACACGGTGCTCTAACTTGGTATAATCAAAGACACCGTATGCCTTCGCACGACCTTTAAAATAGCTGAAGAGTTCGGGGGAGCCAACATAAGGCTTTGACCAACGAGGATTTCCTTCCCAAGAATACGTGTACGAATGTGCCGGTACATCGCAAGAACAACTTGTCTAGGTTAGCAATCTATTTCTCAAAGCTTTCCACCATAGAATGAATAATGCATACCCTGGATAACGGTTTTCAAACCAGGTTCCCCCTACATCCGGGTTTTTCTCGTAGATTTGCAAATCTACCGGTTGCCCAACGAACTTCTCCTTGAATAGCTTGACGGCAGCAATACCAGACACTCCTGCACCAGCTACAACAATGCGAATTGGTCTTGGTTTACCGAGGTACTGGCGGGAGTACTGGTAGCCCGAAGCGCCGTTGGTAGCATTGGAACCATTGACACCGTTGGAACTGTTGATACCATTGGAACCGTTCACCTCGGCCGTAGCATGATCGTTTTCGTTCGCCATTTTGTGTTGTAGGCTTAGAGCTTATCTGATAATCTGAGCAATCTCAAAGACACTTGATGATACAAGAAAGCCATCCAGTATGTCTAATATATAGAAGTCCTTGTACTCCGTCCCCCGCACTTCTTCCACGGCCCCGCACTACTGCCCCGGCTCCCCGCACTTCTGGTGTCCTCTCCCCTGCCGCGGTTCCCGCTCTCCGGTTGAAGGGATCATTATCAGGGGCTCGGAATCATAACTCGGCAGTGTCAGGTTTGCCGAAGAGGTTGCCGTCTACAATCAGGATATCATGATCCACCTGTGGCGTGACGGGACGAATGCAGCTAAAAGTCAGGAACAGTGTCCCAGCAATTATTAGAGGAGAGCTAGACAGTCCCCTGTATACTGTACATATTACCCAAATAGTGCTAGATAATACTTCTTTGCAGCAACGGAAAAGTCAATCAAGGGATGCACATCCGTCATACTAAGCGAGGTCCAAGGGGTAGTTAAAGGGGGGTGATTAAGAACTAGAGCCTGCAAGTAGGTTCAAAAGGAGGGGTAGAACGAATCTTCCAAAGTCATCATGCCCCCGGAATTCCGAATATGCGATCCTGCCTGTGTTCCCGAAGAAAATGTAACTAATGTAACCATTGCCTCGGCTCATTCAGCCATTCTTCAGACAACTCTCAATGACGCCTAGGAAACGATCTAAGACTCTTCTGCAATATGCGTAACAATAACTGGCGAGTGTATGCCCACTGAGTGGGGAAGGTTCTCCGATATCCAACCAGTATGATATATGCAGCTGCAATGATATACGCTATTTTCGGGGGTCTAAGCAAGCGCCTGAGCCTATTCATGTACCAAAAAGGGGATCCATCGATAAGACAGAAATCCTTGTAGTTTGGGAAGTATGCTTGCATCCAGAATGTAGATGCATGACTGGGCCAAGACGCTACGTTGCGCCCGAATCTGTTGATGTACCAATTCGTGCATCCGGCAGAGAACACGGTACCTTTTAGCTGGCATTGAATCGAATTAACCCATTGTTCTTCTGCAGATAATTTGACTTCAATGATCTTGGCACGGCGGTCTAAAATCGGTGCAATGAGCGTTTTTGCAACGTATTCTATCTGGACCTCGCATGCGAAAAGGGCAGAGTTGTGCGCTGGAAATGTGTTTGGTCCGAAGCTAGATTCGTATGATGTTAGTAACTTCACACCAGCAGAAGTCTGGCGTCTTACAGGATTCCAAAGTTTGGAAAATTATGGACGAAAGAGCCCATGTAAGCTTGGGCTCCGCGGCTTTCGTCCCACTGTTGCTTGAGGCTTTTCCCATCTGCTCCAAATATCTCCATCGGTGCTAGGAATTGCGCCACTTGAAAGCCAGTAGCCAATACGATAAGGTCAAAATCGGTCTTTACTCCATCTTCGCTGACAATGCCAGTCTCATCAAATTCTTTTATTCCTACAGGCACAAGCTCTACTGTTGGTGCGTGAAGTGACTGTAGGTAGTCTGGATCGAAGATACGACGCTTGCAACCCTAGAGATAATTAGCCCCGGAAATTGATTGGGGGAACCATTGAATATACGACTTTCTCTACTTACAAGAGGGAATTCTGGGACAATAACATGGTGATATTTGTTAGGCGTCTGAGAATAGATATAACGCTTTGCAGCATTCTCAACCTGCTCTCTTTTCACTGCCGCTCCCTCTCCTGGCATGTAGGTCGTAACCAAGTCGTCATTCTCAAGGAATAGCTGGAGCCGATGATATCGCTGCCAAAAAGGGATATACTTAAAGAGCCATTTTTCAAACCCAGTAAATGTCCGATTTGGCCGTTCATGATACCATTGCGCACTCCTTGCGTATTGTTTGACGTGGCCTGCTCTTCCTGCAATGGCAGGTACAACCTGTGCTGCACTGCAGCCGTTGCCAATGATTGCAACACGCTTGTTAGTGTAATCATAGCCATGATCCCATCTTGCTGTATGGAACATCTTTCCCTTAAACTTATCCATGCCTTGAAACTTGACATCGCGTGGGAAAGATATCCCTCCTACGGCAGAAATGAATATAGTGGCATGCCGTGTATACTCAATACCACTGTTGAGGTCCCGGAATCTAATCTCCCAATATCCAGCCCCCTTGTTCCAAGATGCACTGATACATTCCACGTTAAAGTTCATATGTTTCCTCAGGTCGAATTTATCCACGGTAGAGTTCATATCTAAAGACGTCAGGGGGGTGAACAGCTGCTTATCCAGGGGTTTCATACATTCAAGGATTTCCGGTTGGTCACACAGCTGTTTTGACCAATTTGGATTTAAGTTGAAGCTGAACGAGTATAGGTGAGTGGGTACGTCGCAGCCGCTGCATCTCTATGAGCAAATCCAAACTTGCTCTGGGATTTCGGACTGAGACTTACCAACCAGGGTATGTGTTGGTCAGCCATGTGCCTCCAACATCAGGGAGCTTCTCGTAGACGAGGAAATCGCAGAATTTCAGCTTGCATTTCAACGTATGGGCCATAGCAATGCCAGAGGGCCCCGCACCTATGATGATCACATTCGGGGTTTGCTGATATGTCGACATCGCAGCTAGCCGTTCCACAGATGCTGAAACTAAGAGGTTGGATTATCTGTATCGAGTATGACTTCACTGAAGAATGATTAAAGTTAAGGGAGTATGAAGGACTCTCACGATTGAGGTCCTAGCCGAGCGTTAGTCGCCCGAGGGGTGCTTTTCCCCGCACCCTGGCTATCCTTTCATGCCTCGGAATTCGAATCCAAAGATACCTCGCCCAGGATAGGTCTAAATCGAGATATGGTTTGTGCCAACCATAATTCCGTTCAAAATGTCTTTTCTTGAAGATGCTGTGAGCTGGCCAATCACCATCCATAAATCGCAGTATCAATCATGACACCCTTCGATTGGCTGGGGTAATTCCACGGGAATTGGGGATCACGCTTATCGGAATTGTCAAGCGCAACTTCGGGAAACATGCCCCGCGGTGTTGTGGGGTACATTGTATCTGTGCGTCTGCGGTAATAGTGCAGCAGGCCAATCATGTATAAGTAGGAAAATCCAATATGATGCACCGATTCTGGAGCCAATTCTCAACTATTGGGCATTTGTCGCCCTATCCACCAGTAGTACCAAGCAGGCAACACACTACTGCGTACGAAAACGACTCGGAATGGACCGCCAAGTATCAAATATATCCTCGGGCGAGTTCAAGAAGAAGCATCACCCCAAGGCCTATACGGTCTTCATATGCATATGCATGAGCTTCGGATCTGCATCCATGGGCATGGCTGCCTCTGTTATCAGCACGACGCTCGGTCAGCCGTCTTTTGTCAAGAAAATGGGTTTGGATGGTCCCCATGGCCAATCCATAGAGGGTGCCATGAACAGTCTCTTCTATACCGGCGGCGTTGCAGGTGCTATCTGCCACAGCTATGTAGCAGACAAATTTGGCCGTAAGGCATCTATAGCCATGGGGTCATTGATAGTCCTCATCTCTCAGGCCCTCCTGTGTGGGTCTGTTAATGCTGCCATGTTCATCGTATTCCGTTTCTTCTCCGGTTGGGGGTAATCTACCTGTCCTACTCGGCCAGTTTAGATCTGACCAGCTTTAGATCCTTCCAAAACATCTGCGGTGTTCCGCTCTGGATCAGCGAGATCGTGCCTCCACGAAATCGTGGCATGCTAGCTGATATCCACGCCATCTTCATCAATATCGGCTACACTACCATCGGCTTTGTTGGGGTAGGCTTTTACTACTATCAGTCAAAAAACTCATGGCGTGGTCCCCTAGGGATAACAATATTTCCACCTTTTGTCTTACTCTGCATCATCAACTGGTTGCCAGAGTCTCCACGTCATCTCATTTCCAAACACCGACATGAAGAGGCATGGGCAATCATTCACCGGTTACACTCCGATCCCAGTGATTCGACGGATGAGTTTGCAAAGCGCGAGTACTATCAAATATGCAAACAGATCCACTTCGACCGAACATTGAAGACTGGTTACTGGGAAATCCTTAAGCGGCCTTCATACAGGAAGCGTGCGTTGATATCAATGGCCCTTGCTTTCTGCATCATGAGCGACGGATTGATTACTATTCAAAGTAATTTCCATCGTCCGAATCTTGTCGATGGTCCAATTCTGATGCATTATAGATTATGGTGTTAGCCTTTACACCGGTCTGGGCTACACTGGCGTGGACTCCTTACTATTTCAGGCCGGCTATACAGCATGCTCACTCCTAACAAGCATCATTGCCATGACATATGTTGACCGCATCAAGCGGAATTGGCTTATGGCTTGTGGCTTCGCAGGCTGCACTGTGGCATTGACCATTTATACCGCTCTGGTCAAGAACTTTCTTGGTACAACGAACACGGCAGGTCAGTCGGCAGCCGTGGCCATGCTCTTTATATTTGTTAGTTCTTTTGAGCTAGGTCTGGACGGCCCCGAATTCTTCTATCAAGCCGAAATCTGGCCGAGCCATCTGCGGGCACAAGGAATGACCATATTCATGATAGTGTACAACGCCGTCAACATCTGCTGGCTTCAGGCTGCACCCACAGCATTCGCTAATATCGGCTGGCACTACTACATCCTGTTCATCATTTTTGCCTTCATGGGTGTCGTGGCTGTGCTGCTGTGGTTCCCGGACACGCTGCATAAGCCCCTAGAAGAAATTGCGGCTATGTTCGGAGATGACGATCTGGTCGTCATCTATCAGAAGGACCTGGACAATGCCCAGATTCCCCTCAAAACTATCGAGGAGATCATTCCCGGAATGGCCGCTGCCAAAAATGTTGGGACAGAGTCGGAGAAGGATGGTTTGCATGGCAAGGTGACAGAAGCGGAAAGTATCTCTGTGTGAAACATGACGGATAACATGTTGGGCTCATCGCTTTTGTTCAAAAACCCAAAAGTCTGCTATTTTTGACAACTGGTAAATTAAAAGTTGGCTTGCTTTTTTGACACAAGAATGAAAAAATTGATATTACCGACTCGCGATCCAAGCTGCAGAAGTGACTTTTCCTGTAAGCTTATCTCCACGAACTGCACTAAAGATATATTACCACACAAATTCTGTAACTCTTCGAATGTCGTGCGGTCCGCATCTCTACCCCTCAATGGTGGGTACATATTACATGTGGAGGAGATGTCACCTGCGGATAGGTCACGTTTCGGAAATGCAACTCCGTCCTTCCCCGCGTGCGGATCCGCAACATGATGGTGCGTCTTCCGAGGATATGTGAAGAGGAGAGTAGAAGAGCAGTCGGAAGGGAAGAGTGTCGGCAGATGATCCATGACTAGTGCTCTTGGGTTTCTTGTCCTGCCCTGAGAGGTAAACGAATAGGAGTTGACCGATCCTCCCGGTACTCTCTGCCGAGGCGAAGACCGGTTATGTGAGACACCCCCGCTTCCCCAGAACCGACCCCACGGGGTCCTAGCCTACCCGATATTAATAACCATAATAATTAGACCGGCAGACCCTGACACGTTCCACGTGGTCTAGAACAATATGGGGCAAACTTTCGGGTTGTCAACTTCTTAATACCGGAATTTCGTATGGTTTTTCTCACTTAGCAGACGGATACCCACCAATTGCTGTGCCCCTAATGGAAGCGCAGGGTTATAGGTTATACTCCTCATTGATGTATGAGCATATCCTTTGCAACTCATACAAAATACTGGTACACAGTCGACTCGACTGCTCCAATCAGCATCCCCACCTTCAAATCAGACGACGGCAAGATCTGTGTACAGACCATCCCGGCAACACCCTTCTCGCGGTCTGCCCACCACCAAGTGTTTGGCAGCCCGGCCCAATGGACAGTATTAGCGCTGCGTCCTGTTGCACCACGGTGCGGTGTGATCATGAAGGTCAAGCCCCATCCCTGAGCCTGGTCGAGCGGCTGCGGGTAAAACTCATCGAAAGGAGCAACGAGGTCGGGCTTCACACTCGAATAATGCTTCCGCGCGAAATTGGGAAGTTGGGGGATCTGGTTGGTGAACATATCCTCGACGGTGGATTCCTGTAGGATGCGAGATCCAGTTGTTGGAGAGACGCCGCCCTTCAGAAGCATCGCAAGAATTTCTGTTCGCGCCTTCAGTCTGACAGACTCTGGCGACGTGTGGAACTATCTGATGAGCTGGACTCACGGCAGTATTCTTGTGGGTTTGCAAAACATCCACCTCCGCCACTGCCGAAGCATGTTTTGATCTCCTTTGTATCAGCAGTAAGAGGACGGTGCATGAGATGATCACGGATTGATAGCGTGCCATCTGGAGCCCGTTGGTGCATGTAGGCTAGCTTCTCCTTCATTTGTAGAGTTGGAAACATGTTGATGTTTTTGAGGCCCAGTGGCTCGAATATATATCTCTGCATATACTCATTCAAGGACATCTTGGTGACTCGTTCCAGGGCCACACCAGCCCAGTCAATATTAATCTGTATAGAGTCAGTAATTTACCACGGTCATAGAGAGGGTTTTACTCCGTAGTTGAATTCTTCCCCCGGCTGAGCTATCAATGGCTGCAAAATATCAGAAACTTGCCCGGAGAACTCGTCATATCCAATCGGTCTGCCATAATCCGCAAGTTTCGAATTATAGAAAGTGTAGCCAAAACCCGCTGTTCAGATATTAGTCTCCGTCAATTAACAACAATCCTCCAAACAATGAGCAGAAAATCAGTACCGGTATGAGTGAGCAGCATCCGCAACGTGATCTTCCTCTTCTTTTCCTCCAACGTGCCATCCTCACGCAAAACCTTAACATCGCGAAGCTCAGGACATAGTTTTTCCAACTGCTCAGCATCATCCAACGCGAGCTTTCCCTGCTCTACCAGCTGCATCAGCGCAATTCCGGTGATCAGCTTTGTGCACGATGCAATCCAGAAAATGTTATCCAAGCTCATGGGCTCAGGCTGCCCTTGGCCTCGTTTTCCGGATGCATGCGCAAACAACTCTTTCCCGTCCCTGTTGATAATCACCACGGAAGCTCCTGGAATGCCATTGGGTTCGCAGCATGCAGCATTGATCAGGTCCTGTAGGACTTGAGTACCGTCGCCTTGGGCGTTTGAACCCATAGTAAGAATTTAGAATTGTGGAGGCGAAAAGGATAGACTCGTAGAACACCTTATGAACTCCAAGGGAGCTTTATGGTCGCACTCCTCCATCCTTCAATGCTTCGTAAAATTATGAAACGTAATGGCGAGTCCCGGGTGTGGTATTTCTCCGTCTTTTGAGGAACCTCGGAAATCGGAATTGTATTTCCAGGTGTAACCCAACCTTCTATTTACCGCAGACGATTGGTGGCTAATCTACCTACCCCAGAGAAGTGTCAATTCGAGAGGGGTTTTGGTTTTAAACCGCGGAGTAGAAGAGCATCTGCAAGGCCCCCCTCGCCGCTACTCTTCGACGCAACACTCTTCACAGCACCCCGACTCACTAGTCCTTTGCGCACTCCAGCCCTTTGCGGCAATTAGTGAAAGGGTTGGTAGACTCGTTAGAAACATTCCAACTATCACTTCAAGTTTTGTGCCAAGCCAGGAATATCAAGATGCAGCGCATAGTAGGTCCGCGCGCAATCCGTTCTGTGTACAGGCCTCTCAAGCCTCTTGGCATTGTGTCGTTGAACTCTCCTAGAGCTCTCTCAATCTTGCACCAGGACACAACAAACTTAAAACCAGTGAAGCAACCAGTCTCGACAGCTGCAAGCACAGGTGGCAACAGCAGACATGACACAAAAAGATGTGAGAGCACTCTCATCAAGCCCGGTCAGACAGGCTGGGCCCTTCCTGTGGATCTTTCAACCACATCGCGACGAATCGAATCGTGCAAGGGAAAGGTCGCAGTTGTGACAGGAGGCGCGAGAGGCATCGGAGCGCAGATTGCCCTTGGCCTGGCCGAGGCGGGCGCCATCCCGGTCATCTTCGACATCCTGGACGAGCCTATCGCTGCGGAATTTGCGCCAATTGTCCAAGCATGTCAACAGACCAAGTACTACCGCACCGATGTCTCATCTGTTGAGTCTGTCAGCGCCTCGTACAAAGCCGTCATCGCGGACTTCAAACGCGTCGACATATGCGTCGCTGCTGCTGGCCTTATCAGGGAGACACCGTTCATAGACGTGCCTCCCGCCGAGCTGGCGCTACAGACTAACGTCAATGTGTTCGGCGTCTTCAACACTGTGCAGCAGGCGGCCAATATAATGATCCAGCAAGGAACTGGCGGGTCCGTGCTCGTCATCGCATCGATCGCGTCGCACCGTTCGCTGCCAGACCAGCCGGCCAGCGTGTACGTCATGACCAAGTACGCAGTCCGGGGCCTGGTCAAGCAGGTGGCGGTCGAGCTAGGGAAGTACGGTATCAGAGTGAACTCGATATCGCCTGGCTATGTGCAAACTAAGCTTGCGCTCGACATTGCGACGCCGGAGAAGCTCGAGAATTGGAATGCGGCGTCGGCTTTGGGCCGTATGGAGAGACCTGATGAGTTGAAGTCTCCCGCAGTATTCCTTTGCAGTGATGCGGCAAGCTTTATTACAGGTCCTCCCCCCCTCTACGCCCCCTTAAACCCTTTCATGTCTCTCCGCTAATGCCATGATCAGGAGCGGATTTGATCGTCGATGGCGGTGTTATAGCGTAATACCCCATCTATCAAAGATGCGTGGTATTTATCCATGACTTGGCACATACAGTGACATACTTGCTGTTGGAACATGTTGGACTTGACAAAAATAGTAATTGAGTAAGGATTTAACGTACCAAATGAAAATGGCAAACCATTAAGCCTCATTGTATCTTCCCTGAAAGTGCCCATGATCCATCACCGGTCGGTGAAAAGAAGATCGGGTCCATTAATATACTATGAATATTGCCGTAATGATGTCCAACATCCGCCACAATCCTGCCTTCAATCTGGCCAGGCGGAGCATACCTATCCACAGCCTGCGAGGTCTCTGTCGACTTGAATCGGCATAGTCCTCGCGTTGCAGGTAAAAGCGGTGCCAAAATCAAAGTCTGGGTATGATGTTGCGCAGTGTAGGTCTATTACTCTTTTCTTCTCATGACCACGCACCGTATGTGAAGTATTGTGGTTGAATTAGAGTTCCCGTCGTCTTGCGGAGCGCGTATAAATCGTGGGCCCCTCGCTTAATTCGAGTTACCCCTATCCCTGATTAGGGGACTGGTCCGTGCAACGCAAAAAGTACTTCACCTCACTTACCTACCTACTTGACCTACCTAAGGTAAGGTGAGTAAGGTATTCAAACTTTTTAGCAAGTGGAACGAGAGCACGTAGAAAACTACTAAACCATTTGCAGGCAACCCAATCCCGGGAGCCATATTCAGCGGCGCGCTGGCAAAGAATGTCCATCTGCGTTTCTCTGCACAGGTCTTTGCCAGTTCCTCCAAGTCCCACAGCTTCCCGACTATCAATCCCAACATTGCCAATAAGTATTCGTGCAGCATGGGGGTTGACGGCGGCCATGCTTCATAGGTCAAATGATCCGCCGCAACGGCGATGGTTCTAATGCCACTTCAAAGCACAAATGGTGGGCGGATACCATCGTTTAGATGCTTCTTCCCCTTTAAATCGTCATGTTTTATGCTGTTATAGTATTGTTTCAATTCTGAAATTAGACGATTGCTTTTGCGGAGTTCAGCTTAAACTTCCCACGGTTGATGAGCGACATATAAGTTATAACAGCGTGTCCCAATGAGAGCCCGTCTGTGGATTGAAGGTTATCTGCTAGTCGTACTTGCAGAAGTCTAGCAGCGGCTCCAGGTCGATGATATTGTGCTCGGGGGCCTTGCGCCGAACGCTGGCAATTGAGTGTTCTCTGAACCCCAGTTTCGGGGAATTCTATTCCCTTCAATTATCTCTTCCCTCGCGGATCCGGCTACTAATGCTATTATGCTGGCGCCAGGAGAGGAGATCTAGCACCCCAAGCTGGTCTTTTTCGCCGGGTTTGTCGAAAACACCTCAGGAAGTTCAGGAACATCCTTTGCAGCCAACCCCTTCGACACTTTTCAGAGAACCAAAACATGGAAGCTTGCTATCTCCCTCCGATGCCTCCATGACGGTCAAGATCTGTCAATTGCGAATCTACTACATTTGTCATTCGCTGCAGCAATGGTAATGACAAAATGGATTCACCGAGCAAAAGATACTTGAGCGATGCGACCAACTTCCAGGTTGATCAGAAAGCCTCCGGCGATCTACCCAGATATTTCTACCATAGTGTACAAAGTGCATGGGGTGCAAAAAGTCGAAAATCGTCGCTGTTTGGAACAATAATGGACGAACCCCGCAAATTGGAATTCCGCGGAATCACAACAGCGCAAGAATCAATTACTCTTGGATTGCCATGCGAAACTCTAACATACTTTTTTACCCCACATTCCCCCACATCCCCCACAAAACTTAAAAGTATATCCCACGATTGTTTCAGGGACCGCAAGGGCAAAAATTGACAGACATACTTGAGAGTTCAGGAGAATGGGTTCGTTCTACAAGGGCTACTTGTCTACAATCAGTGGAAACTGGCTTCAGACTGGAGTTACACTCTGCTCAGCGATGACATTTCTTCTTTTTGGATACGATCAAGGAGTTTTTGGAGGTCTCATTGCCACGCCGCAACTCCTCAACGGTCTTCACATTGCCGCCAGCGACGCCGACACCCAAGGAACGGTTACTGCAATCTATAATATTGGCTGTCTTGTAGGCTGTCTTATCTGCGCAACCATTGGCCAGAAGTTAGGTCGACGGATCTATATAGTTATCGGAGGCCTGATTCTCATCCTCGGAGCAAGTATCCAGGCAGGATCGAATGGAACGGGCATGATGATTGCGGGTCGGGTAATTGCCGGCGTGGGCACCGGAATGGAGACATCTTTCATACCGATCTGGGTGTCTGAATGTGCACGAGCTGCTCATAGAGGTGCTCTCATCGCCATCCAGCTCTCCCTGGTCCTCTTCGGCCTGTCGCTGGCCTATTGGTTCGATTATGGCACAACGAATAACTTGACGGGATCAGTGGTGTGGCGGCTCCCTCTAGCCTTCCAAGTCGTCTTTGTCCTCATTATGCTCTGCACTGTATTCCTACTCCCGGAATCCCCTCGATGGCTATACTCCCATGGCCACCTCAAAGACGCTGATGACGTTATGGCCCGTATCCTACAAATTCCAGTCGATCACCCCACAGTTCTCGCTCACAGGGCTGAAGTTCTAGAAGCTTTGAAGATAGAGAAAGAGACGAAGTTCCACCTCAAAAATATCTTCTTCGATGATTCACCTATCAATACATCCTGGCGGATCTGGCTTGGTGTCATTGTCCAATTCCTTCAGCAACTCGGGGGTATCAACCTTATCGCCTACTACGCGTCCTACATCTTCATCCATAACCTAGGCAAGACGCAGCAGCAAGCCAGCCTACTCTCCGGCGGACTAAGTCTCGTCTTCTGGGGAGGATCACTGACGTCTATCTACACGGTAGAGAGATATGGCCGACGACCCGTATTACTGATCGGTGCAATCTGCACATCAATCGCCATGATCCTCTTCACGATCGGTCTAGCCCTCAACACCTACCACTCCCTAATCCTATCCATCGTCTTCATCTTCCTCTTCGAATTCACCTTCGGCGCCTCCTGGTGCATCGTGCCCTGGATGTACGCGCCCGAGGTGACGCCGCTGCACGTGCGACACATCGGGGCCTCGCTGGCCGTCGGCATGGAATGGCTCATGACATTCGTCGTGGTCAAGGTGGGACCGATCGGGATCACGCACGCGGGCTGGAAATTCTATCTGCTGTTCTGCATCTTCAACGTGATCCAGGTCATCTTCGTGTGGTTCTTCGTCAAGGAGACCAAGGGCCGCACGCTGGAGGAAATCGATCTGGTCTTTGCGAAAAAGGCAAAGAGGAGAGAGTTACAGGCGCAGATGCATGGTCGAGAGTTGGATACGAGTACCGATAGTAAGGAGGCTGTGGATGTGGAAATGCTTGAGACTGTGACGCGAGACGTATGACGGACGAATCATGAGGATTTAGATAAAGTGTCTCCGGCTTGCTACCATGGCTATATTCAGATAAAGCGCAGAGAACAGTCACACAAGTCGTTCTCTAATGAAAACAGAGAGCCTGTGTGTCAGAGGCACTGCACGGAGCCGACTGTCGAGTAGACCAAAAACATCCTCACGATGAAGCTCTACACCTACTTCAGCGCATAATATACATAAGGTACGTAATGGCGTATCTGGGATTTCTTTAAAGTAAATAAATCTATGCAGCTCTTGAGATGCAGAACGCAAATAGCCAGAAACACAAGACATGGTTCTCATGCGACGTCGAGAGCGAAATAATCTGAAACATTAAGAAACTATTCTGCTCGCGCTGCATGTACGAACACAGCTCTAGATTATATATAGGGGAAAATGACATTTCCACTAATTACACAATATAATCTCTGATCGGAGGGCCTCGATCTAGATAGACCGCGATCGTGAGAAGATTGGCCACGATATTATTGGGTGGCAACGTCGATACTCCTCACAAAATTATTTAAAAAGGAAAGTGGGCGCTGGAATGAGTACGTACAAATAAGAGGCTCTCAAATGCCCCCTTAACGCCAACGCTCAAATGAGTTAGGAAAGATGAACGAGAGGCGAGATCCTTTCTGAAAGGCCCCTGTCTGTTACTGCTGGAAAGCATATCCCGACTTCCCTCTGCCAATGGTCCTGAAGCTCCTGCCTGCGGCCATGATGTCCAAACGGCTCACTGTCGCAGACTTAAGATCCGTCATCCCTGAAAACCAGAATCCGACGATGACCACGAGGTAGCTGAGAAGGAGAATAGAGCCCTTGAAGTAGTTACTCTTCCCTTCGCCGTACATGTAACTGAGTAGAAAGACGCAGAGGATGACCGTAATCATATCCCACTGTGGGAAGATCAAGGTGAAGATGTGATCGGCGACATCCACCCCTTCCAGCCACTGCCCATTGATTGCGCTGAATAATACCAGAGCTGGGATCTGCAGTAGGCAAACCTGAAGAGCGTATGCTGATCCGATCTCCATGGAGAGCGCGATGTTACCATTCATGGCAAATGATATGGCATTCTATGCTTTTTGTCAGATGGCAGAGGGATATATAGGGGTGCAACGGGATCTTACCAGAAACTCCGTGGTGTTTGGAACAAGAGCAAACAAAGTTATTCCCAAAAACTTCTCATCGACTGCTACATTTTTGAGCACCACATCGACTGTGTTGACCAAGATCTCAGCGATAAGGGCATAGAGAATGGTGGCTACACACAGAATGACGGAACTCTTCGTTCTGCTCCAATTCGGTGCATCATGTCCCCCAGCGCTAGCATCAAGGGCTTCCGCAGTAGCCGCTTCATCATCCGCGACAGCTCCAGCCCTCAAAGTCGTCGGCTTATGAGATGACTGTGGGATACCAGTGACGGCAGAAGATCTGCGTGGACCTTTTGTAGCATCCCTGGCAGCAATTGCCGCTGCAGTCGCTGCTATTTCAGTAACTTCGCGAACAATATTAGTGTTTTGTGCTTCCAAAAGCCCGGGAAATTGAGGCTCGGTTCTCGGGCTGTCTCCCCCATTGCTTTTGGGCGGCACAAGATGTGGTGTTTGGGGCATCTGAGTCGATCCATCAGGCCCCATAGACTCAGAGGGCGAGTTGTATTGGCTTCCTTCCTCACGGTGACCAAGACCAACCTGCTTCAAGGACTGTCCTAAAATGCGTTTGTAAAGCTGCGAATCACGAATTTCCGCGCCTCGGGTAGCATCATTAGCGCTTACCTGCCTTTGCAGTCTATTATGGGGAGTCACGGGATGCTGATGACCCATGGCATTTTGCACCTCTTGCGTCTTCTTCTCTTCAATTTCATTGTTCCATATTACTGCAGCATGGGTTCGTAGTGTGAACCACAATCCGATTACGTATGAAAGGAAGAGAAGGGAAGCGGCAAACCAGCAGTATGGTCGGACTGCGTCGAGATAGAACCGGTCATCTAGAGCTGGGATTTGTGCGAAGTAGCAGCGGCGACAATCACGAGTGGGGGAGTCATCGGTGTCAACACAGGTCAGACAATTGAGCTCATGCTAAAGGATAACCGTTAGTAGCGTCCGCATACGAAGTTGCTTGTCAACTTACAGTGCCATAAATCTGATAAAACAATGTGGGGCCAAAGGCGGCGATAACTGCAAATAGAAGCATAGTGGACGTCACGCCTGCTGATCTAGCATTGAATCTTTGCGTCTTCCGCTTGATGGCCCCGAAACACATGGACAGGCCGGGCAAGAAAAGTATTCCGGCAAATATGCTGCCGATGATGCTTCCCTCTACAAGTTGGCCTTTACCTTGGTTTAGTGCGACGCAGTAGAGGAAAACCTCTACCAGGGTCGAAAAGAAGGCGTTAATAGCAGCACCGAGGCCCATGGAAGACTGCGCAGATATTGAAGCTACTGCCTGGCCAATGAAATATGCCAGGGGGATGATTGACAATAGTGCTCCCACAAAGATGAAGGCCGGATGCGTGATTGGCAGCTCCATACCCAGTACTTCAAGAAGAATCCAGTAATCAAAGATGACGAATAAGACGACACTCGTCAAGTTGATCAGGAAAATGTTTGTACCATCGACCGTATACTTCCAATATTTCAAGCCGACTGCGCGATAGGTGCAGACAAGGATGGATGAATTGGGAATATTGACTCCTCGAGAATAGTCCGTATCCGACTGGAAGGTCAATGCCAACGGGTGGCGACGAAGATGATAAAATAACAGCATCGTAACCTTACCCATAGGAATCCAGAAGACCAAAAGCCAACAGATACCGGACACAAGGAATAATAGGGGGGTGATCAGTCCATAGAAAAACAGGAAGAAAATGACGCGTCCAGTATTCCACTGGCCTCTTCCAAACAATCTCCTCTTGAAAGGACGATCAGTCGGTTCTCGCTGTATTCTTCCACGTCTAGTGCGACCCAAAAGGCTGTCGGTTTCGCTGGCTGTGGAATCTATACTCCTTCTTGAGCGTCCGACAATGGAGCGACTTCCTTCGGGGCCGAAAAATAGTCGCCCGTCTTCAATATCCCCGTTCTGCCACTGCTCATACTCAGTAATACTGCGTCCTTCGCCTTCATCTTCGTCAGCATACGCTTCGTCTTGCTCAAGTCGCACGAATTGCCCGAATGGATAAAAGAGATACCCAGCAAGGCCCCAGAGAACTCGACCATATTCAATCGCACTGGGGGCGGCGGCGAAGGTGAAGCACACAAGGGCCCCAACGAATGCAACGAATGCGAGCCACCAGCCAAAACAGATTGTCCACAAGATATTGAAGAAAAGTAACCAATTGCTGACTCTACCGCCAGGGGAAGAATGAATGTCCCCCTCGGCGGTCTTCTGTACCGATCTGTTCTTCTTATAGAGTGCCGGCTTCCAGATACGAATACCAAACGGATGGGTCTCATTTATAGCCTCCTGGCGATCCTTGAGCGTGAAGCTCTCAGCATCACTCAGGTTGTCTTCCTCCTCATCCTCTTCGTCCGGGGAATCATCCACGCCACGAAGTGTCCCTTCTCCCACAGAATCTGCAGTTTCCTCCTCGGGAATCGGATCGCCCGTAACGCTGTTACGCTCCGTCTCCGCTTCAGCTTCGGCTTCTTCGTCGTGAGACGAATCAACTCTCGGTAAAGTTGGCTGCTGCGGTGCAGGACGTCGTCGTAGAGAAGAAGCCTGGTGTCTGACAGAGCCAAATCCAGAGGACGATCCGCCAAGCGCATTTTGTCTGGTAGCTAGATCACCCTCTATCTCAGAAACATCGTCGTCTACAGAGAATTCTTGTCCACGATGGGGCGCTTGCACATTCGACGAAGCACGCCGAGGCATTCCAGGCTTCTTTGATCGCTGGCCGCCTCGACCACGCTCTGGTCCTAACATCGGCGATCTTATAGGCTGAGCCGACCGGGACGACTCCATATCGGTGGCTCTGTGTTCCGAAGGAGGCTGGGACGTCATCTGTGGCTGCGTCTGTATAGAACCTTTGATAAGGTCAGTCTCGCGGTTTAATAAAAGGCCGATAATTCAGATCAGTTATCGAAGCTGGGGCTATGTACCATATGACAGAGACTCGGGTCTGTGTCTGATTGTATCCGTAGACTGGAAACTCTCTGAAAGTCCCAGGCCTACGTCTTGGGAGCCCGATGATTCAAATCTGGCCAGAGGATGTCTGGTATCGGTTGCCGAAGTAGGAGTCGATACGGGCGGAGGATTCTGCGCCGGATCCTTCGCAGAGACAGCGCTGTTGTCCTGGTTTGAAGACATGGTCGCTCGTTCGTTATCTACAACGCGGGGAATGGCATCTGCGAGAACGGCGTTGATAAAAGGAGGCCGAAAGCTCGTCCAAGGTCGATAGGCTTGTAATAAGCGTTGTCGTTTTCCTCAGATGCGCTCCACGTCCTGCGCTCTGACAGCTGCTGAAGGGAACAAGAAAGAAGATGTTGAAGGCATTCGAGGCGTGGTGCATAAACAAACAGCGGAGGGCCGCGGGTCCTGGAAGAGCCTCTTTCTTCAGCCAAAATCGACTTCTGTCAGTGTTGGGCCGTAGATATCGTAGAGATCGGAGTCGAGAGACGTCAAGACACTGCCAGCTGTGTCTTTATCACGCGCACGCGCAGTGAAGCAGGATTTGGAGACTGTGTTTGGGTTGGTTGCCTCCGCTGCCAATATTGGAAGTTATTATTGGCTGACTGCCATTTACCAATGACAATTTCCTGGAGTTTCGCCTTCGCCCGCGCCCGCGCCGCCGGATCCCTGCAAGCGTCCGGCCAGCTGACCTCAGCAGAGCCTAGCTGGGTCACGTGCGCTGTGCATCTTGCCTTGACGCGCGAAGCTGAGCTGCCTTGGAGAAGCACGGCGACAGCAAGCTCAACACCTCTGTACACACCAACCCTGTACAGATCGACAACCATACCACACCCTCTCACGGGGACGCCATCCACACGCTCGGTGAAATCGATCCCTTTCCATCCGTATCCCGCCCGTCGACTTCTCTCGCCATAGCGCTTTCACCATGGCGCTCGACAGCTTCTTCCACAACAAGATCGAGAGCATGAAGCTCGAGATCATCCAAGGCCAAGCCGTTCTGCGCAGACTGGAAGCCCAGAGGAATGACTACAACTCCAGAGGTATGCACCCAAGCGCGGCATCTGCCAACCTGCTGCTAACGGTGCCACAGTGCGCCTGCTCAGAGAGGAGCTTGGGTTATTACAACAACCGGGATCATATGTCGGGGAGGTCGTGAAAGTGATGGGAACGAAGAAGGTCCTGGTCAAGGTTCACCCCGAAGGCAAATATGGTATGGGCAGCGAGGACCATGGTCAAAGAGAGATACTGACTAGCATCCAGTCGTTGATATTTCGGATAACGTCGACATATCCAAGCTCACTGTTGGCAAAAGAGTCACCCTTCTATCGGATTCTTACAAACTCGAAAAGATGCTTCCATCCTCCGTCGACCCTCTCGTATCCCTGATGATGGTGGAGAAGGTGCCTGATAGTACCTACGACATGATTGGTGGTCTGGACCAGCAAATCAAGGAGATCAAGGAGGTTATCGAGCTCGGTCTCAAGCATCCCGAGCTCTTTGAATCTCTGGGTATAGCGCAACCCAAGGGTGTTCTTCTCTACGGTCCTCCCGGAACCGGAAAGACTCTATTAGCAAGAGCTGTTGCCCATCATACCGACTGCAAGTTCATCCGAGTATCAGGATCCGAGCTTGTGCAAAAATACATCGGAGAAGGTTCAAGAATGGTGCGCGAACTTTTCATCATGGCGAGAGAGCATGCTCCATCTATTATATTCATGGATGAGATCGATTCGATTGGATCATCTCGTGTAGAAGGATCATCAGGTGGCGATTCCGAAGTTCAGAGAACCATGTTGGAATTGCTCAACCAACTTGACGGTTTCGAACCTACCAAAAACATCAAGGTCATCATGGCTACCAACCGTCTGGATATCTTGGATCCGGCGCTATTGCGACCGGGACGTATCGACCGAAAGATCGAGTTCCCACCTCCAACCGTTGAGGCACGCGCAGACATTCTGCGCATCCACAGTAGAAGTATGAACTTGACTCGTGGTATCAACTTGACCAAGATCGCGGAGAAGATGAATGGATGCTCTGGTGCTGAGTTGAAGGGTGTCTGCACAGAGGCAGGAATGTACGCTTTGAGGGAGAGGCGGGTGCATGTCACGCAGGAGGATTTCGACCTGGCGACGGCGAAGGTCCTCAACAAGCACGACGATAAAGAGGTCAGCTTAGGCAAGCTTTGGAAGTAGAAGAGCGGTGAGGGATCCACATGTATAACAGCACGAGATAGAAGAAATTCAAGGTGGGCAGTATCAGCACAAAGCACAGCGGCCTGTGGCCTCCAACCGTCGAAGAGCGGTCAGATCTTGATAGGTGACTCTGGTTGAATTGATCCCTTCACTTCAGACGGCATTGGATCCATTTTGAAAGTGTTTTCCCCCAAGAGTGGCGGGCTCACGATCCTCAAGAGGTCGGTCGGTTTCCATGGCCCAATTCCATGGGATATATATATCGACCCGCATCCTCTAGAATTACTGATATGGCGCTTGACGAAAGAAGGCCCGATTAGATCATCTTCCCCTCATATAGCTAATTTTTAAGTAATTGTTTTTTGTTGTTTTTTCTCCCTTTTTGCTTTTGGTGGTTCGTGCTGGGCTTTGCCCCTGCGGCGCGCAATGCGGAGTAGGAGTTCCCATATCGATATCTGGGGTAAACCTAAAGACGGCCATGCCGTCCCAGTATTTCTTTCCATCCTTCCATTCCCATGATGGCATAACCAGGGCGCTGATCCTTACCTCTTCATTTCGTCTCGGTATGCGCGAGCGCGGTCTGCGAGAGAGTGCCTCCCCCACGATGTGTAAGAATCGACGGAATAAATAGCAGCGAAGAAGACATAAAACATACAACAGGAGCCGAACGGAAAGTCGAAGCCGCGGGAGGTAGAACGCGCCTTCGTACGGGATTGTATACTGGTTTGTGGTTAGTGAGCGGATTGGCAGAATGACAAGTAGAGTGGAGAAGAAGCAAGGTTGGGGTGCGGCCCATGACGCACAAGCTTGCTCTTCGTATCCGCAGGGTAAGGTATTTATCAGTTGGGCCCTCAAGCTGCTGCGCTGCTTCAACAAAGACCTTACTCGTGAAGTAAAAGAGGATACATCATCGCTCAACTCGCAGCTTTAGGTGTTGAGTTCCTCGATATTGAGTGTGCTTTGTCCAGAGCAGAGCAGAGAAGCTGGAGCCTCGCTTCTCACGATCCTCCTTCCCCAGAATAACCCCGTCCTCAAGCCAGAAAGGTATTTACTTCTTGTCTATTCACTGCACTCGCCAACCATCCATCTCCCAAGGCCGTGGATTCACTAGAAGCTGACACCCGATCGATCTTGCGAATAGAAATAATCCCAAGATGTCTCAACAACTTCCCTACAGGCAATACAGGAAGCCATCGCGGCAAGCTTCGATGGAGTGAGTTTGCTGCGTGCTTGTTGAGCTGAGCTCTGCTAACCATGCCAGTCCTCACAACGACCTCAACCCGCACATTGACCACTACATTGGCATCGATGTCGGGACGGGCAGTGCCAGGGCTTGCATCATTGACTCCTCTGGCGATATCAAAGCTTGTTAGTGCTTCCCCGCGTCCCCCATCCCGCACCCCGCAATACTGACCTGGGGATAGTGGCCACTGAGAACATCGGGTTGTGGCAGCCCCAGAACGGCTACTACGAGCAATCTACCACCGACATCTGGAACTGCATCTGCATGTGCGTCCAGCGGGCCATCACCCAGCATAACATCGATCCCACGACCGTCCGCGGCATTGGTTTTGATGCGACCTGTTCCCTAGCGGTCTTTGCTCACGACACGGACGAGCCAGTGCCTGTCACGGGGCCGAACTTCGAAAACGACGGCAATGATCGCAATGTCATCTTGTGGCTGGATCACCGACCAATTGAGGAGACCGACAAGATCAATGCGACCGGCCACAACCTCTTGCGCTACGTCGGAGGCAAGATGAGCATTGAGATGGAGATACCCAAGGTTCTTTGGCTGAAGAACCACATGCCGCCTGAGCTATTTGCACGCTGCAAGTTTTACGACCTGGCAGATGCCCTAACGCACATGGCTACGGGTAATGAGAATCGGAGCTTCTGCAGCACCGTCTGTAAGCAGGGTTACGTGCCCGTTGGCGTTGATGGGAGTGTCAAGGGCTGGCAAGAGGACTTCTATGAGGCCATTGGCTTGGGTGATCTGACCAAGGATAACTTCAAGAGGATGGGTGGAGTTGACGGGGTGGTGAGCCTTTTTCATGATGTGTTTTTGTTTGGAAGAGTACAATTACTGACTTTGCATAGAATGGGAAGTATCTGAGTGCTGGTGAGTTGGTGGGCACTCTAAGTGAGAAGGCTGCAAACCAGCTGGGCCTGCCACCTGGCATTGCAGTTGGTAGTGGTGTCATTGATGCCTACGCAGGCTGGGTTGGTACCGTGGGTGCCAAAGTCAGCTTGAGTCCCGATGAACTTGATAGCGGAGTGCCCAAGAACGACATGTCACAAGCATTTAGTCGGTTGGCTGCAGTGGCTGGAACGTCCACTTGTCATCTTGCCATGTCCAAAGAACCCGTCTTTGTCGACGGTGTCTGGGGACCCTACCGAGATGTCCTCCTCCCAAATTACTGGATGGCGGAGGGCGGTCAATCTGCAACAGGAGAGCTCCTCAAACATGTCTTGGAGACGCACCCCGCATACAATGAGACCATGTCCATGGCAGAGTCCTTCAACACAAGCATCTACGACTACTTGAACTCCCACCTCGAGGAGCTGAGAGAGAAGAAGGGGGCGCCGACGATCTCCTACCTCGCGCGGCACTTCTTCTTCTACGGCGACCTCTGGGGCAACCGATCTCCCATCGCAGACCCAAGCATGACGGGTTCGATCATCGGCATCAGCAGCGACCGCAGCATGGACGGCCTCGCGCTCTACTACTATGCGACGCTAGAATTCATCGCCATGCAAACGCGCCAAATCATCGAGACGATGAACGAGGCTGGGCATTCGATCACCAGCATCTTCATGTCAGGCTCCCAATGCCAGAACAAGATCCTGATGGAGCTGATGGCGACTATTTGCGGCATGCCGGTGCTGATCCCGCGCTACGTGCACGCGGCAGTGGTGCACGGTGCGGCCATGCTCGGAGCCAAGGCGGCCAGCGCCGACAAGGAGGGCAAGACCGAGGACCTGTGGAGCATCATGGATCGCATGAGCAAGCCGGGTAAGGTGACGCGGCCGGGCAAGAACGAGGCTGAGAAGAAGCTGCTGGAGGTTAAGTATAAGGTGTTCTTGGAGCAGTGCAGGACGCAGCAGGAATACAGGAAGGTCGTGGATGAGGCCATTGAGGGTTGGGGTTCGGCTTAGGTCGTCGTCTTGTTGATGGTGTGTCGATGGACTTGGACCGCCCCCTTTCCTTCCCTCCTGCCCTCCTTGCTCTTTGCTTCATACCTCCGTAAGTGGGTGTTGCGCGCAAAAAAACGAAATAAAACAAAATGGTTAATAGATTAGACTATGCGGAGCATTGAGAAATTATATCATGGATTTTCTTTTCATTCAGATCATTCATTATTGATTAATAGGTAGAGAGAGAGAGATGCCAATCCTATCCTATCCTGTGGCGAACAACGCCAGCCAGCTCAACGCCTAAATCAATGAATACCTCCCTCCCCCCCAATCCACCCATCCAAAACCTAATCCCAATAAATTATCCATATCATAAGCACATACCACGTTTCAAATCCATCCATCCCTAAGGCCTCCGATCCCCATCCGTCTTCAACCTATAAGTATCCGCCAAGCCAGGAAACGCCTTCGCGAACTGCGGTCCCAAACTCCAATTCTCCAATCTTCTCAGATGCCTCTCAAACACCGGATTAATTCCCAACTCATCACTATCGGGACTCTGTATCAGGGCGTCCGTCGGTTCATAGGGCCAGTCTAGAGACAGGGTAGACGTGAAGGGCACGAAGAAGTTATCAAAGAGGTAGTCCCGGGGATTGTAGTCCCGGACCAAACGATCGCGCATCTTGGGCCACGGCAGATGATCGATCCAGGCGGGGTGGGAGGTGAAGAGTTGGGAGGGCCGCGGCGTGAACCAGGAGGGCAGCCGGTCGTAGTTCTCTTGCGTGGGGGCGATCTGCCAGCGCATGAGCAGGAACATGATGTAGAAGAGGGCGACTTTTTCGGGGAGCGTGGAGAGATCGGGAAAGGTGGCGAGGATGTCGGTGAATACTTTGGAGAGGGGGTGCGCGTGGATGCTGCGGGCGGGGTTAAGGAGGGAGGAGACGCTGGGGTAGAGGGGCCCGATAAGCTTGGGGATCGGGACGCCGTCGGCGGCAAGCTGTTGGCGTTCGTGGAGGAAGTCGAGGAGGAGACTGTCTAGGGGACAGGTGGGAGGTCCATTTCGGATCGGTGCTGAGTGCCCGGCCATCTCCTCTGGGCCAAGATTGCCATTGAAGTTGGTATTGTTGCTGGTGATAGAGTTACTTCGATGTGACGGGCTCTCCCTGTCTGATTCCCTAGGGATCTGTTGGAAACTCGACGGTGCTGGTACTCCATTTATCCCATCGGGGATCTTGGTCACCCGTTGAGTGCCGTCCAGGAGGAAGTCGAGACCCAGTCTCTCAGGCCCCATATCCAGATTATGCGCCATGTCGTATCTCTGCTGGCTCAGTTGTTTGGCTTGCGCGGTTTGTATTTGTGGATATGCACGGGGCTCGTGGCTCATTGGCACGCCGGGGGCTTGCCATTGAGAGGAGCCTCCAACAGCGGGGGGAGAGGAGGCACTAGTCGGCGTCGTGACATTACGGTTTGAGGAGGAGCTTGGTCGATTGGGTATATAGGATGGTGCCGGCGGCGCCGAATAAGAAGATGCTTCAAGGCCTTTTCAAAGATCAGTCAATATTCTAGACAAGTACATGCCAGCATCAAACCAGCTACTGACCATGCTGTCCAAGAATCGGATGGATTAGAGAGAGCACTGAAGACAGGCGCTTCTTGATATCCGCATTCTCTGCCTCCACCAGCTCTTTCTGCCTCAACACATGCTGTAGTTCTTGGTATGGCTGTTGCGATTCCAATTCTCTGATGCGCTTCTCGAGGTTCCCGATCTGATTCTTCGTCCGTTCCCGGATTGCGCGTTGGGCCTCGCGATCGTTGGCACGCTTTTTGGCCAGTTGGTCGGGGGTCAAGTTGGCTACACCTCTCGAGCTGGTGCCCGTGCCCGCGGTCCGCCGTTTTTTGTTGTCGGCGGTTGGATCTGGCGAAGGCGCATCGAGCTGTTCGGCAGGACGCTTCTGTGTTTGCTGTGTCGCGTCGCCTTGGTTGTCGGCGTCGCCGTCGCCAGGAGGCATTTCTGCAAGTCGCCGTGCCTGGGATGACACGGCAACAGCTGGTGGAGGAGTCGAAGTCATGAACGGTCGGGTCGATGGGAGTCCTGAGTCATGTGGGGGAATCGACTGAACTTCATGATTAATTCGCTACGGGCAACGGCGGACGTAACGTACCCGCATGGTAGAACCATGACTCGCTAGATGCGCCTTGGCGACCCGAGATCATGTGATATTCCTAATTCTTTGCCTGCAATTAACCACAGTCAATGTCAGCTTAGGTATGCCAATAAATTGATGCGAGACGTTCAGGAGGTGAGAGACCGAGTTTTCTACTGCCAGTTTCGGGAGGTGGAAAGGTGGGGGAATCTACATCGAACTAAAGCAAGTGGCAGAGGCATCAGCAACGGTTTCGATAAATGTGTATTTGATCTTGCATTGACTATGATATTTCCTGATATTCGCATCTATAGATTCTGTCTTGATGCTGGTGGCCGCAGGGAGGTTATACATGCACCTCGAGAATGCCAGAATGTGACTATCCTAACAACAGGAATAGCTCACGTCCCATATGTCCTCCAATATACCCTATCAGGCTATCATTTATATGCCATCTCCGTGGGTCGACTCTGGTCCATCCCCTTCCGCCCTTCAAATAAACCAGGTCCTCATCCACGAGCATTCCCCGTATATTTTCTCAAAAGGACGGCCTCCATTAGAAGTCGACCGCAGGGCTCCGTCAAGGATGAGTAATTTTGTGAGCAGAAGATTGGTATAGGAGATCTACTGCCGTTGGTACCGTATTGCGCTGGTAGGTAGAGGGTTATCCACGCCTAACACCCTATTTCAGTGTTTCCCTTTCTTCTTGGTCGGAGCCTCTTCCTTGACGAAGTTCCCCTTCACAAATGCATCGCGAGCAACAGTGTTGATGATACTAAAGCGTTTAGGCCCAAGGAGGTGTCCCCCATACCACCGTGTGACAACGACCATGACATTCCAGATGTCCATCAACTGCATTAGGTGAAGCACGCGCCCACCCGCCGCTGTTTCCCCATCATCATCGCAATCCTGGAATGAAACGCCGTTTTCCCCTTTGATCCTCCATGCCGTAATGTTATGGGTTGCAGAGCGAACCTTCTTATCACTGTCGAGCAAGTGTTGCAGATACTGCTTTGCTTGCTCTGGTGAAGAGACCGGCGCGCATCGAGCAATGAAAACCGACTTCAGCTCGATCACGACGTCAGACAAGGTCCAGGGAGGTTCTTCATCTTCTGGCAATCTCGATGCCTGGATAGTGGGACGTATAGCAGCTATTGGGGCCTCTTGATGGGTCGCGCTGGACTCGTCCGTCCCGTGACCGTCGTTCTCGACTGCTGGATTAATCGCGGATTCAAGGTTACTGTTGATGTCCTCGATCACATCAAACAAACAGACCTCACCAGGACGGTAGAGCTTTCCAAGAGTCTCTCGAAATACATCAACGATGCGCGAAGCCTCTCCTTTTCGTGCCTGACCCCCCGAGCTTTGCGTCCCGAGGACGGAGGGTGGCACGTCGGGATAATCGTGAGGAAACTGGATTCTTAAGGAGGCGGCTTGCTGGGGAAGATGAAGAACATAGACACCTTCCTCTCCAGTAGCAACCAGGGATTCGTCCCCATATATAGAGTTTATGGCCTCCACCTCGTTCTGAAGGTCTTCATTCATCCTTTCGGCTGAGGTTGGTGATTTGCGGTGGTGGGAATTTCGGCGCTTAAACCTTGAGCCGCCGGGCGGTTAATCCGACGCTAGCAGAACTAGGTATTTAACCTTACAGTACCAAAGTCAGGGGGAGGTCAAAGAAAAAGCCAGGGCAAGCCGAGTTGCTGGAGATGCTTGAATGGTTCAGAGGGTGCACGTCGTTTTGCTCCACAAATTGGGTATTTGACAGGAGCGGGAGCATAGAAAGATCAAAACCCATACGTCTACCTAGGTATCTATCTAAATCTTTGCTTCTACGATCTATGATCTTGGCCTATCTATAACTTGCTCTTCGGACCAACCAGATCTTCTACCTTCGCAAACTTATAATAATAATCCAGAGATTCTGGATTCAGCAGTGTGCCACTTGGTTTGATAATTCTCCCGGAGACAATCTGCTTTACTGGCAGCTCAACCTTCTTCAGGTTTACAGTTGTCTGCTTCGGCATCAGCAAGGTTCCCGCTAACATGGGGGGTCTCAACTTACTGGGATTGCAGGCGTTTCAAAAACATACTTAGGCACATGCCGGGGACTCAGCTCCTTTCTTATAGCAGTCTTGACATCATTGACCAGACTACTGGTCAATTTCTCTCCAGGTCGCATCAACAAGAATAGCATCACACTCTCGTCCGGGTCTTGTGGCCTCCGTTGACCGACGCATATTGAATCTGCCACCATCGGGAAAGCATTCTCCACGATACTATAGATCTCTGCCGAGCCAAATCTCACCCCCGAAGGATTTAGAACTCCGTCCGCACGGCCTAGGAAGACCAGATTTTTCGTGACAGGATGGATCATGACGAAGTCACCATGAGTCCATACATTATCGTACTTCTCAAAGTATGCCCCGAAGTACCTCGACCCATCCTTGTCGTTCCAGAAATACACGGGCATGTTCGGGAAAGCGGCTGGTGCCACGAGCTCCCCAGGTGTGCCGTGTTCAACTGGCGCACCAGGAACACCTTTTCCTCCCTCAATCAGAGAGTCATAAACTGCAACTGGTGTTCCAAGACTAGGGCCTTGGGTCCCGCCAACGTAGACAGGGGTTAACGGATTGTCCTTGTCGGAGTCAGTATTAAAGTGCACTGAGGAAAATGTTCAAATAATGGCTTACCTCGCCAAAGCAGCCAGCCTATTTCATGAGGTTAGCTAGGATGTCGTGATTTATTATTGGAACAGGACTTACTAAATCTGTACCGCCAGAAATATTGGCCAAATGTACGTGCTTTGGAAACCCAACGTCATAAAACCATTCAAATTGCTGATCCGAAAGTACCATTCCCGTTGAGGAGACATGCTTCAAATTCGAAAGATCGGTAATATCTTTTGGGGCAATACCGTTCTTTTGTAACTCATGCATCCATCTTGGGCTTGTTCCTAGCATGGTAACTTTTTGATCCCCAAGCAACTTCACAAACGTTGTGATATCTGGCTGGAACGGACTGCCGTCATAGAGAATCACTCTTGAACCAGCCAGTAGATTCATAACAGAAGCGAAGTACATAATCCAGCCGGTGGTGGTATATTGTAAAGCGACACTGTCCTTTGTCATCTCCCGGTGCAGCTTTATCTCCTTAAAATTGGAGAGAATAGCACCACCCGCATGCGTAATGCATTTTGGTGTGCCGGTAGTGCCAGAGGAATAAGCGATGAAGAAAGGGTCACTGAATGCCGTCTTCTCAAATTCAGCTCCCCTCGGAGTCGCTTTTGAAATGAATTCTGACAGTGTTTGGGTTTGTGGTACGCTGCTGATATCGACTGGTTCTCTGAACCTAGGCATCGAGACCATTCCTTTGAATTCAGAGGTCCCCTTCATTCCATTGGCTATCTCAGTCATTTTCTGCCGCAAATCGACTCTCTTGCCGTTGTATACGGCGACGTCGTCCATAAATATGTACTTTTCTTATCAGTATAGTGCAAGAAGCGTGCGACTTTAAGAAAACAAAAATCGGGAGACAGAAAAACCATGATTTGGAAAGGATTTTAACTGCTAATCAACTTGATCTACTTCTGTTATAGAACTCTGATTAAGAATTGTAGAGCGTTAGGGGGGAGCCAAAATATTAACTCAACTTCTGAGTTCGGTAGCCAAACAAAGAAGCTTGAAAAAATTCCTTTGGTACCAGATTATGTCGATTAAAGAGTAGAATTAATTCGTACCTTTGGTGTAATTTGTAATGTTCTCTGGAGGACTCCTTGAACACCCATATCAGTCGAACTGCTGCTGAATAGCCCTCCCAGTGACAGGATAGCCAAAAAGACCTTCAGCGTATCCACAGAGTTGCTTGCCACGACAGCAATTCTGTCCCCCTTTCGTACGCCATGTTGTTTCATCGCATTTGCCAGTCTCGCTACCTCGGTCCTCAGTTGTCCCCATGTAACATCTCGAATTTCCGTGGCACCCTCCCGAACCTCTGTCAGGGCAACTTTGTTGTCTTCCTTCCCATCGGTACCGCGCTGTGAAGTTGGCGCACCAGGGACGCGAGAGTACAGCAGATTTTCTGCAGCATTCATGTAAACGCCATCGAACCAGCGTGGTATCGAATCTATTCGCGCCGTCTCGTCGACGACCTTCGTATATGAGCCACTATAGATTATGCCGAGAAATTGAAAGGCCTGGTCCCAGAATTCGGAGCGTTTAGTAATGGAGTATTGGTACAAGTCCCAGAAGGTCTGCAAAGTAATTGTTAGAAGAAAATTGTATTGTCCCAAGAGGTACCATATATACCTGTAACTGCAAGTTGTTCTTCTTGTTGACTTCTTGCATGAACCTGTACATCTCGGTGCTCTCGGGATTTGGATGCTCCCAGAGCTTTCTAGGAACGGCGAGAGAATCCATCTTTTGAGTAGACGGGAACGGTACTAGACAGAGGTAAAGTAGCCTTAGAGGTCCCCGACAGAAAAGAACGCGGCGATACAACGTGATGGGCCTATTGCTGAAGATACAGACTACCTGACCTTTCGAGAGTAGAGCTTGGAGTTACATACTTTGTAAGATGGGTAGGTAGATAAGGTAATATGTATCCGAATGTTCCTCCGAATGTTCCTCCGGATGTTCCTCCGCACATTGCCGAGATGCGGGGAAACAATATACCTGGGTACCTTATCCACCCCCGGATTTATATGTTACCTAGCCTCGCTAAGCTTCGGGTGTGCTAACAAGGCGAATGGCCGAATATTCACAATAAACCAGAATCCAGTGGGCTTAGGCTGACAGCTTCCTGGTCGTGAATATCGGACCCGGGCCTGTCATTGTGTCCGTAAAAGTCATCAGAGGCATGGCTTTGGTCTTGGCAGCTACTGGAAATCGACTCTCATGGACGGGCGCAGGAGGGTTAGTAGGAGATATGGTATTAAGGGGGTAAAGTGGGAGGAACAAGGTACGAGGTCTCCGGGCAGGAGTTCGAGGTTGAGGTGTTGGATTGAAGCCCTTGTGTGATTTTCGTATACCGGCAGAATGATGTCTGAGGCACAGACTGCCGTAATTCATCCTCGTTCAACATTCCACTGCCGTCCTTGGCTTTGTGGTCCCTTTACCCCCTGAACTCCAAATCCTGCTTCTACGCCACCAATGCAATTCCCAAATGTGTGATCAGTCATCATCACTCAAGTCCATCAGACTACCCCCATCTGCACCGAAACCACTACTCAATCTTGATCTGAACTTCCCCTTCCCCTTGGCCAACCTTTTATCGGCAAGAGAGTGTGCAGCTTCCGCCTTCCTCAGTGCCAATTCCTTCTCAAACTCCTCATCTTCTTCGAATTCCTCTCCCCCATTGGGACTACTACTAGCCGTCTCCTCAAGTGCTTTGTTCAATAACTCGGTGGCAATAGCATCCTGTGGCGATATTGCTAATGCCTCATGGAACACTTGAACAGCATCATATGGCCGTCTCTGCTCCATCAAAACCAAGCCCTTGGCGCAGAAGACCGAAGGGTCCTTTCCACCCTGCCTGAGTACCTCATCAAACTCTGCCAGGGCCAAATCCCATTGCTGCAATCTCCTATATGCATGCCCGAGGTTCGACCGTGTCGGAATCCACGCTTGTGAGTCACTGTCAATCTCGTCGGCAATCACTAGGGCTTTAGTAAACATGGCTACCGATTCAGCAAGTCGTTCCTGATGGTAGAATACAACTCCCATCTCATTTAAGAGTAGGGGGTCAGTTTTACAAAGTCCATACGCAGTCTTCAGGAACTCATCGGCGAGCGTCATGTTGTTTAACATGTGATTTTGCATACCCAGGAAGAGCTGAGGGAGATGTGTTCCCATGAAGAGTCGTGCCGCAGTGGAATATGCAGAGATCGCTTGGTCGTGTTCGCCTTCCGCTGCGAAGGTATGCGCGAACCCAATCCAGGCTGGGCCAAAATGAGGATCCATCAAACTTGCCTTGCTAAAATATCGACGAGCTTCTGCGACTTTGTTGATTGCCAGATAATATATAGCGACTGCAAGCCACGTACACGGTTCTTCGGGGTGGTTGTCTGCGAGATCATGTGATACCAGGAATAGGGCGTTTTTAAGCTGCAGTTCGTACAAGCATGCTAGATGAAGAGGATATATGCTGAAGTTGTATTTGTCGTCTTGGAGGATCGAGTTGGTAATAGCTAGAGCATCTTTAAACCTGCACTGTGTAAAAAGAAGGTCCGCTTTTGAGAGGAGAAGGTCGGGGTTCGTAGCTAGGTTGTAATGTGTCGAGAGAGTCTCAGTGGCAGCGGTGAATGTTGTCGGATTCTTGTACTTTGATAACCGTGTAGTATAAAGCATCTTCGTGAATTCAGCTGCCTCTTGCGAGGACGAAGGGTCCTCTGTGATGGATATTGAGTCAAAATCCAAGGATTCCAGGAATTGCCATTCCTCGTCTGGCGACATCAAACAGTTCTTCATGAGTTGCTCAAATGCTTCGAAACATTGCACATCTATTCGGACGGCGTCTTTGTAGCATTCCTTTGCTCGATCGAATGCGTTTTGTTTGGCATAGCAGAGTCCGCGCAGAAAACACATTGCAGCCTCGAATCGAATATTCGCTGCATCCTCTTGAGCCGCTTCATCCTGTCTATCATGCCTAACCGCTCTAACTGCTGCTTTGCTATGATGCGTCGACCCTGTTCGGCTTCCGCTTGTGTGTTGTAGTTTCCGTCGGCTGTTATTCGCGCTTGTGATGAGATGTGTGGGATTCTTCTCGCCGAGGACAGCGAGTGCTTCTTCAAACCTCCCTTGCTTTATCAAGCAGTGCCCAGCGAGATACCGACATGACGGGTTTCGGGCAATGAGGTCTTGTTTCGAGAGGAAGCTCTGCGCTCGAGTATAGTTCCCGGTTGAGAAGTGAACTTGGGCAAGCCAGAATGCATCTTTGTCATTTTCTGTCGGGGTATCAATATCTACAGAGCCTGGAAGATGTAGAGAAGAACGCACGGGTTAAGGCTAACAGCTTGTCTCCAATGAAAATGGCCGACTCATACTGGTGCTTATTCAGGGCATCCTGCCGCCAGTCCCTCAAGAACTTTTCCATGATTCGTTTTGCGTCATTCGTAGAAAGTAATCAGCCCGTATTGATCGCAATATGCCGACGAGTTGACTCCAGTAGTTGCAGGACGGTCAATCTTTCGCAGACCGAGTTGACTTCGCAGATGTTGTCCGAGTCGCGTGGGTAAATATTTGGGAAGACGCGAGGCGAGGCTGACGTTCGGTTTCTATCCGATATCTTAGACAGGACTAGCGTTGCCGAACATCACCCTAGTAAGTACAGAGCCTCCCTGCGAGGCAAGGTTGGCAACGACAAGCAACAATATCACATCATCCACGGCAGCAGACTGTCAACCCAATCCAACCAAGCACATCATTCGAATCACCGGAATCGACTTTGATATCAAGATCTTCAGCCCAAAGACCTTCAGCCCAATATGTCGGAACGGAAAGTGCTACAGAAATATTATCCTCCCGACTTTGACCCCTCCAAGATCGTTCGGACCCGCGCTCCGAAGAAAGCTGGACCAAAGGTTCAGACTGTGCGTTTGATGGCGCCGTTTCCGATGAAGTGTACCGCGTGCGGAGAGTATATCTACAAAGGCCGGAAGTTCAACGCGCGCAAAGAGACCACCGAAGAGAAATACTATTCCATTCCCATCTACCGGTTCTACATCAGGTGCACGAGATGCTCGGGTGAGATTACATTTAAGACAGACCCGAAGAATATGGATTACCAGTGTGAGAGGGGTGCGAAGAGGAATACGGAGCCGTGGCGTATGAATGGGGCTGGCAAGCAGGAAAGCGACGAGGAAAGGCTGGATCGGTTGGAGAGAGAAGAGGAAGAGAAGAATGCGATGCAGGAGCTAGAGACAAAGACATTAGATGCAAAGCGGGAAATGGCTGTTGCCGATGCGTTAGACGAAATTCGGACTCGAAATGCGAGGAATGAGAGAATAGGAAAAGATGGTCTCGAAGTTACGGTTACAAGGGAGAGCTTAGACGAGGAGAAACAAAGACAGGAGAGAGAGGACGAAGAAGCAGCGAGGAGAGCATTTATGAGACGGCATGAGGCTTTAGAGGAGATTATCGATGATGAGGATGAGGATGAAGCAGGCTCGGCGCCTCCGATTACAAGAGAAGCTGCGTTAGAGATGCCGCCTCCTAGCTTCAAGCGGGTTGTCAAGAAGAAGAAAGATCATGCTGCCGCTTTAGGGATCAAGAAGAAACCATCTCTGGTTTGATTCAGATGGGTATAACACAAGCGTTATGTTTAATATGGAGACGCTGAGGCAATAAAAGACGCCAGCCTCCGACCTACAGGTCTTAAAACACTCGCTATTTCCATCGAAGTCGTGACAACTTCCTTTTTATCTACCCGTCGAGACTTCTTATACGATATCCTCCATGATATCCTTCATGATATCCTATGTACTTCAACTCAGAGACAGGCACTGGGAAGTAGGTCAGTCGCCGGGAGAGACTATTGTCTCTAAACAGTCCTCGTCTATGTGCGGTGGAATGAAATCCCAATGTCGAGCCTATTGTTTCCCATGTCTTATAGATCGTCATGACAAAACGGCTCTCGGATCTTATCTTTCTTTGTCTTATGCTGCTTATTCGTCTCCGCCTTGTTATACCTTTTTACTATCTAATTTAAATCTTTGATTATCAAGCAGCTCAATTGCTTTCGTTCTCCAATCATTCCAGTCCAAGCCTCGTTCACAGGATCTGGTCTACGAGTCATCAGTACAGTGTGAAGAGTACTGTCGAAGCTATTTCCAAACTCACCTAGTTTAAACCGTAGGTTTAAGCTTGAATGAACCTCCTCCCCTTCACAAGATCCCTTATGCGCGTGCTTTTAATTGAACATCGCACCCATAATCCCTGGCTGGATCGCTCAGAGCAGTCTCCTGACTATCCCTACTATCAACGTGATGTTAGTGTGTCACTACTGGGTTGTGGCTCAGTCCAAATCCAAAATAGCTGTTTCCTCCAACGCTGCCTCACCGTTCACGAACGACACCTCAGGACCTGCCCTCTCTTCAGCACAATGCCCAGAAATTTCCGGGTATACCAAAGCTCTACTACACCCGGGACGAGTGTCTCTGCGGCTTCACCATCGCAAGAGATGACCTCAATCTATTCCCTGTTGGAGATGTCTTCTCCTATCTTTGTTGTCAGCCCATCATAACACTGTTTTTACAATTCCCTTGAGTCATGCCTCAACACGGCTCTCAGAATCTCACCCATTTCAGCTGCCCAAAAATCCCAAGCCAGACCCCCGCGAGAACAGAGTCTCAGTTACCTCTCTATATTTCGCACGAGCTGGCAAATAGTCAAGGCATCTCTAGAATATCGACGCGACTATCATGTTGGGGTTAATCAGATCGCGGTGGCCACTTGATGTTTGTTCATGTTTTTGTGCCATGAAATATCCAGAAAGGTTTGTAGTTGAATAAGATTGGTTCAAGCGGAGCCTCGGAGGACACAAGGTTATTAAGACTGCAATTAAAATTGATCATTTCGAATATTTCATTCTCATGAATTGCTAGCCCGTTCCCACCATTACAGCGGTATTGATTCCCCCAAGCTGACACCAAACAGATGCATATATCTAGAGAATCGGAAGCTGAATATCACATCTGTCCTTGTAAGATAGGTCAGGACTTTGTCTCCGCAAGCAGAACATTTCGAACTCACTATTTCAGGCTACCCTACATAAAAGCGAGGCCGATACGTTATTTACCTGATCTAGGCCTAGATATTCGACACCTTATGTGCTTCTAAAGTCGGGAATATAGGATTCGAAGAAGACTTCCTCGATCTAAGATAAAAATGTTTCGACACTAACGGCCGGAAACTCAAGCTACTCGTCGGCTTTCGCTCCACGTCGTTTAATAGGCCGACGATCAACGCGGTAGATGTACTGTACGTCGTAAAATCCGGCGTTACAGTATCCGTATCCAGTATAGTTGTGGGGATTTAGCTACTAACGTACATGGCGGAGGATGAGCTCTACCCTTGTTTGATTTCCAAAATATATATCAATCACCAAATCATTCCTCTCATCTCCCCTAATCCTGAACTACATTCTTGAGCCCAGCTATCATAGAACCTGTTATCAAGATGAGAAGTTTCGGGTCAGTACTGATTGCGGCTGCGCTACTAGCCTTGTCCTCAACTACGCCGGTGAATAATATCACGACAGCTTCTAACACTTCAGAAGTCGCGGCTGTGCGCGAGTATTTCTACATCGGGGGGAATTATGAGCCCACGAGCTCGGGGACGCTGTTTGTGAATCAGATGTATGTGGAGAAATTAGTGCCCAGCCGACCATCGCAGCGGTATCCGCTGGTGCTCATTCATGGACAAGCTCAGACAGGGACCGTATGTGATCCGTATCCTCCTATGTCCCTCTCATCTGCCTTGAAAATGCACGACTGACACTCTATTTGAAGAACTGGCTGAATAAACCAGATGGCGGCGCCGGATGGGCGACGTATTTCCTGACGCAGGGCTTCACTGTCTATATCATTGATCAGACAGAGCGCGCGCGCAGCCCCTGGAACCCTGCGGGGAATACCACTCAGACGACCTATTCGGCTGAAATTATCGAAGAGCGATTTACAGCTGTGAAGCATTTCAATCTCTGGCCGCAATCACAGCTGCACACACAATGGCCCGGGGTATGTGCCCTCCTTTGCACGAGATTGATCTAACACTGCAACAGACTGGGCGTATGGGTGACCCCATCTTTGACCAATACTATGCGTCAAATGTGCAGTTTCAGGCCAACACCGTGGCCCAGGAAACCAAAATGCAAGCCGCGGGTGCGGCACTCCTGGACAAAATCGGCCCGGCGGTTCTCATTTCTCATTCTCAGGGAGGACTTATGCCGTGGGTTATCGCTGACGTGAGGCCCAACTTAGTGAAAGCCATTGTTAGCATTGAGCCTACGGGCCCACCCTTCATCGATGCCGTGTTCTCGTCTGGTGCGACTCGACCGTACGGGCTGACCGACATCCCGCTGACGTACTCGCCCGCGCCGACGAACACCACGGCGCCTTTACAGACGGCGCTCGGGGCCAATGATGCCGCGGGACTGGCGAACTGCACTGTGCAAGCGGAACCGGCGCGGCAGCTGGTGAATTTCAAGAACATCCCCGTGCTGCTTGAGACCAGCGAGGCGAGCTATCACGCCGTGTACGATGACTGCACCTTCAAGTTTTTGGTGCAGGCGGGGGTGCCAGCGCAACGGCTGAAGCTGGCGGATATTGGGATCCATGGAAATGGACATTTACATTTCATGGAGAAAAACAGCGATCAGATAGCTGCCGTGCTGCTTAGTTGGATCGAGGAGACTGTAGGCTGAGGAGGAAGATGCCACATAGACGTCGTTACGGCGAATGAATTCGTGTCTATTCCCCTGATGCGGACCTAAGTTGAGGACCGATGCTGTGGCCTGACAGCAGGCGTGCCAATGATGGTGTATCAAGGGTAGTGAGAAGACATCAAATTGTTGTCAACTTATCACTAGGTAGAAGCTACTTATATACATGAAGCGAGGTCACATGCTCAAGCCCTGACATGCTTGTTGCTAAAGAACATTGCAAAAAAATGTCATAGGATTGTCATTGTCACAAGAATCGGGAAGATTAGCTCTCCAAGGTCAAAGGGAGCTGGCATAAGAAGAGGTTCAAATCCATTGTCATGTACAGCATCTCTGATACCTTCGTGTGGTTTGTGTGCATGCTTCTTATAAGTTATGACGGTTAGTTGATGCACTGTAAGTAGCACCATCAGGAGATCACATTATTTAGGAACTGACGATTATTTGTCGTCGTTGGATATATATGGAGAGAATCAATATGGCAACGATGAAGCCTGGCGAAGACTCAGCTCTAATTCAAGCCCATTGACTTTGATGCCGAGTAGTAGGAGTAGTTGGTATAGCAATTACAACCTTGCAGCAACCAGGTTGAAGTTGATTTGAGGCTATGTCGTGAGCTGCAGTAAAGTTGGCTGTCTAGTAGGCAAAACTGAAGCTAAAGGAACACATTTCACCACCCCCTCAAGTGGCCCCGAGTTGGTGGAAGGAATAGAACTGTGGATACAAATACAGCCTCGTGATAAGAAACGTGAGTCGAGTGCGATCCTGAGAACTTGATGCACGTGAGATGTTAAAACAGACACTCCAGGTTCTCCAACTGACACGAGCTCCTGAGTTGGGAAAGGCTGAATATTCCAGTGGATTTATGTATGTAAGAATACAGATAGTTCCGGCATCAAGGTAATCAATCTCAGAAACAGTGGCTAATAACGAAGAAAGGGATCCTTCTTGTTTGATCATGATGGATCCAGATCCCACCACCATGACGATTTGAGGGGCGTACGCCACTTCCACACCATCCCATCCGGCGCCTGCGTCACTGATTTGCACTGGCGATCCGAGAATAACCTCGATATGTTCAAAGCAGTAAGTTCCTCCAAGCTCATCCCATCCTGACTCTCGAAGCGCGTCTTGATGCTGCCGTGCACGTGCGACGATTCTGGCTTAGACCTACGTGGTGCACGCGAAGGATAGCAGTCCTTCGAAGTATCCAGATGTCTCAACCACTTTGGGTCTTTGGGCGTAATTCCAGCGCCGAAATCGAGCCATTTTGTGGCACCCACGGCAACTCCTTTTCCCCCGAGGTCGAGCGTCTCAAGAGAATAGTCCATAAGGCACTTGTTGCACCGCGGGGTTCGTGGAGAGCGTGCCGTGTCAGTGTGAGACTCACGGCGAGCGCGCAGGAGGGGCCACAGTTTGGCGGAGATAAAGCAGGTCAGGTGCGGGCAAAGATAGGGGAGGAGATGCTTGGGGAAGTGCGTTTTGGGGCGGGCATTGCTGAGAGGGTCTTTGGGAAAGAGCTCGTTACCGGCGTGGGGGAGGAAAAGCCACTGCTGAAAACGCATAAGAAGGTCATCGTCAACGATGCGGGCCTCGACTGAGAAGAGGGTTGTCAATTGACGTCTCTTATCGAATCGGATTGCTGTGTGAGTGAGGGCTTCTAGTGCGATCCCGTGGGGTGCTCCATGATGGTGGCGTTTCATGACCAGCTGGATGTGCGCAAACTTCAGCTTAAACCAGGAGAGACCGTGATAGGTAAAGGCTCTGCTATGGCGGACGCAGGGGAGTATCTGACAGGTTCTGGCAGTCCATGACCACGAGGAGACTGCGCTCGTTGGGTGCAGCGTCGGACAAGCAGGGCAGTTGAAGTATTGAGGGAGATCCTTTGCCAAGAGGGAAGAAAAGTTGATGCGGGCAGCTTTACTTTGATGTCGCACAGATGCCCAAGCGCTATGTCCAATGACTTGGCTCAAATAACGATTGCAAAGAGCAAGACACGCCACAGAAATTTTCGGCAGGAAGTCCACTACAGAGAGGATTACCTCCGCGGGAAGATCTAACAGTGGCGCCGGTGTACGCTGCGCATGCTTAGGATCTGTTGATGGCTTGTTCAAAGGATTTGAAGGCTGTACGAAGGAATCGCACAGCATTGATCGGGTGCGAGCCATTTGTTACGTTGACTTTGAAGTCAAATATCGTCGTGACGTTGAAGCGGGATGAGTTGTCTTCTAGATAGAGGTGTCTCAGGTAGCAATATATGAACTTGATCAATAGTACTGAATCGACTGAACAACCTCTACTCTACAGTAGTAAATAAAATTCCTATATACCTTGAATGTCCTCCTTATGCACGTCATTTGTACTATAAACGTCTGGTTGTGATCCAGTGGTTGTGTGCCCCAGAGTCTCTGAAATTGGGCCCTAACTGAGGTTCTAATCTTAAGGTAGGTAGGCACCGCCGCACCAGAATCCAACAAGTTGAAGCTTTGACCCGCTAAGGTTGTCGGGATGGGCAGCTCACCCAACAGAGTAAACTCAACATAGTAGACAAAACTTCACTTCTCATCACAGTACTTAGCGTGAAGTAGCATGAAGTTTAAAAAGAATTAAGACATTATCAGTGCAGATTTCTACCAATATGTAAATTAATGCCTGTGACTCCTAATAATAAAAGCATCCTTGTGGTGTAAGCTTCCCCTATTGAGGTCCAATGACATCAACGGCTGATCTTAGCTGCTCCACTACGTTGCCGTCTCTCCACTCTACAAATCCAAAAAGCCCTACTACATTGTCAAAGAACTTGATACAACGAGCTTCCAGTATTATAAGTAGATTCCCCCTCAGGTTGACTAGAAGAGTGAACAGGATATCAAAGTACAGTACTTACCGGCTGTGAAGAAGCTTATTTGCGAGACTTTGGGAGGAAAGACAATGAGGTGTGATCTTTGACTGGAGAATCAGTGGAATTTGTTCTTCGACAGTCTGGGGCTGATGCGCGAGGCTGTAGATGCAAAGTACTGTTGGTCAAATCCCACTTCAAGATTTGAATGGCAAGAAAAAAAAGATTCGAGGATTTAGGAAGATCGCTCCGGCGTTCATTGTCCAGGCTGGTGGTTTCAACTTTCAAGCGCTTTCTAATGAAACTTCCGGGAACCAAACCCAGTAACTCAGAGGATTTATAGACAAAGGCGAGTTACAGATATTATAGATCAAAGCCCACAGGGAGTCATTTATTACATGCGTGTGAGACTAGTCAAGTAAGTCCCGCTCCCAACTCACCAAGGACAGCTAAGCGTCCCATTCTCTTTTATACAAGCCTCATTTCGCCGATACAGAAATTTCAAGTCATCTGGCTCCCTCTCATAGACAAAATACAAGACAACACGCCTGCCTTGTATGATGCTACAACAATAACCTACAAGAATCTCTTGACAGTAGATGCAGTGAGCGAGTGACGTATCCGCGAGATCCTCGTGGTCAAGTATGGTGAGAAATCCAGATAGCATAATTTGAGTCGTATGAGGAGGGATGATGGTTGTATTTTTGAAATCTGGGATTCAGGCCCGAGTGTTAAGGCAAATTGTAGCACTTACCAACGAGCATATTTAGCCAAGTAGCATTTTGTCAATAAGAAAAAGCAAAATTTGCTTCAATGAACTCTGCAGTCAGCTTCAGTGCTATACTCTACTTGATGACAGGAGAGTTAAAACATTCTGGTTATCTTACAATCAATGAGAAAGAATGCGATGGTGTGCAGAGAGATTACCACACTGATCTTGGTAGGCCAACAAAACACCCAAGTCATTTTGCCTTTTGCCGACCTGTTTGCAACAACCACCGAAGCCATGGTTGGGAGAAGATCAAGCCAAGAAAACTTGGGAGACAACAACATTGAAGAGAGAAGCTGGAAGGAAGAACTTAGGAGGGCATTGTGGTCGAACCTCGAGGCAAGACTCTTGTAATGCACTAGTTCCCCCCGCGTCTTACCTAAGGGACAGTAAGTCGGTGTGGGCCAGTGGGCCTTCACTACGGCTCGGCTCGCTATTGGGCTCCGCGGCTAGAGAGGAGACAGGTCTTGCAGCGCTTACACACAACCGCTTGATCGCCAGGTTCAAGGCGGCGTTCAAAGACATATACAGCAGCAATGCCAATTGATTAGAATACGGATGATCAGAATACCTGTTTGATTGAATAGGCCGGGCACCTAGATAGGGGGAGGTGGTGATAATTACGGTAAAACTTGCGCTAATCATCAGCTCGCTTGTAGGCGCCCCCACTATAGGAGACCCGATCTCTTATCTAATCCCTTATCTGCCGAGCCGATCCTGTACAGAAATGATATCTCTGTTATCATCCTCTCCTTTTCTCGATGCTTTCAATCAAAACAGACAGAATTGTGGCCAAGTTGGCCGGCTCCATCTCTTCATTTTATGCCTTTTGCCTTTACCCACATATCAAGAGTGGGGAAGTCAAACAACGATGTTACCAGAGGTGGCTTTGCGTTTTATAAACCGTTGTGAAAATGTCAACGGGCCAGGGCGGACTAGATAAACAGCTTGGACTCAACCGCATCCTGGCCCCCATCTTAAAGTTAGATTGGCCTTATCTGTCGTATCCCTATCTTTAAAATTGCGTCTACAATACACGTGAGTTGACGAAAGTTTGAATACGGGGAAGTGCGAATACCCCGGATCCAAACTGTCCTCACCCCACTGTAGGTTTCAAGATAAGAGGAAACAATTCCCATTCCTTGTCTCCGGTATCTTGTGCCGCTGTGGAGAGCAGTCAGTACCTTACATATACGACCCTGATGGTGGGAAAACAGGAAGACCCCAAAACGAAGGGACATTGACCAACTTGCAAACTGCTAATACAGGAGTGAAGTTCTATAATGGCCGATAGCGTGCAGCTGGCAGGCCTGTCCCAAGGTAAGATTTTGAAAGAGAGTCCACGAACATTCACAGATCAAGTGCTGACATAGACTCGAAGGCGTGGGCTATGGCATTCTCGTTGGAGTCGGTGCTTTTTTTGCTATCTCGATGTGGGGAATCTCGGTTTTGCTGGCTCGATTCCATGTTAGTCCTACGGATACTCACTGAAAATGCACTCCTAACTTTGAGATGCAGAATGAAGTTCAGGGATCTGAGATGTTCATGACTGCCAAACGATCTGTCAAAACTGGTCTTGTCGCATCAGCAGTCGTATCCTCATGGACGCTGGCGGCTACTCTGCTCACATCTACAGCGTGGACATATGAATTCGGTGTTTCTGGTGCTTACTACTATGGTGCCGGGGCCACTGTCCAGATCTTCGTCTTTGCTGCAGCAGCCATCGAGCTCAAACGCCGTGCCCCGGGAGCTCACACGTTTTTGGAAGTTGCAAAAATCAGATATGGCGCATTGGGACACATATCATTCATCATATTCTCCACAATCTACGCCCTCATCAACTGTATTGGTATCTTGCTTGGTGGTGCTGCTGTCTTCCACGCCTTGACGGGGATGAACACCATCGCCGGGATATGGATCCTTCCAATTGGCGTTACCGTCTATACTTTGCTTGGAGGCATCAAAGCGACAATATTGACAGATTACGTTCATACGATCATCATCTACATTATGATTCTACTGGGACTGTTCGTTACCTACGCAACTTCAAGTGTTTTGGGCTCTCCTGACAAGGTGTACGATCTCCTGCGTGAAGCTGCCAAGTCAGCTCCCGTTGCAGGAAATGCAGGTGGTGAATATCTGACTATGAGGTCACAAACTGGAGCACTGCTAGGTCTTGTTTTCTACTGTGCTATTTTTGCGACGGTGGATACCCTCAATCCCTCCTTCTTTCTACTTGTCTGACAGTATCTTCATTAGACCATTGATGTTCAGTTATTCCAGAAAGCAATTACAGCTAGTCCAGAAGCCACCCTCCCAGGATATATGATTGGTGGACTATCATGGTTTGCAATTCCCTTCTGTCTGGCAACCACATTCGGTCTCGCAGCTAGGGCTTTAGAGAGCTCACCTGCATGGCCAACCTATCCAAACCCGATGAGTGCAGCCGAGATTGCTCAAGGACTCCCGTTCCCTTACGCAGCAAAGGCTCTGATGGGTGACGGTGGTGCCGTCCTTGTCTGCTTGATGGTTTTCATGGCCTGCACATCTGGCTTCAGTGCTGATGTCGTCTCGATCTCGGCCGTGTGGACATATGACATTTACGGAAGTTACAGTAAGCCCTGCTCACTCTTGAAATTGACTTACCCAAACGAACTGACATATTTTTAGTTGAGAAGAACGCAACCGGCGCAAAGTTGGTCAGGATCTCCCATATCGGTGTGATTATCTGGGGTGTCTGCATGGCCGCTATCGCTACCGGCATCTCACGGACTGATATCGGTGTCAACTACCTCATCACAATCATCGGAGTCTTTACTTCATGCGCCGTGTTCCCAATCTACAGCACCGTCCTGTGGAAAGGCCAAAATAAAATTGCTGTAGTAGTTGCACCAACCCTTGGCGCACTCACAGCCGCCGCTTCCTGGCTCGGCTCAACCTATGCTCTTGAAGGCAGTGTCACTATCGCGACCACCTCCGGCGTCTACCCTCTTGTAGTCGGCAATGCGGTCTCTCTTGTATCAGGCTGCGTCTACTCTCTACTCTGCACATTTATTTTCGGTCGTGATGACTTCGATTGGAGCCGTTTCCAAACGGAGATGAAAGTCATTGATGACAGCGATGTGAAGGGCTTGACTCGGGAACAGCTTGACGAGCAGCTTAACATGGAACACATGACGCCTGAGATGGACAAGAAGCTCAAAAAGGCCAAGTGGTATGCTGTTTGCATTGCTGCGTTCTTGTGTGCGGCATTCGTACTTCTGTGGCCGCTGCCAATGTATGGAAGCCATTACATCTTCTCAAAGCCCTTTTTCCGTGGCTGGGTGGTAAGTCTTCCTCCTCGTTCCTCATATCTTCGTCCATTCGTACTAATGTTATTGAACAGGTCGTGACCTTCATTTGGGCTTTCCTTGCTGCAGGCATAATTACACTTCTCCCACTCTGGGAAGGCCGTGAAACTCTCGTGTTGTTCGCCAAGTTCTGTCTTGGTAAAACACCAAAGCACCATACTAGCACTGAAGGTGTTGTGGTCGCTGCAGATTCGGAGGCCTCTAGCAGTGATCTAGGCGAGAAGGGCCTAGGTCACCACAAGGTGACAACTGAAGTTTAAGAAGAGACTGTGCAATATGGAAGACATATATGATCAGGTTGTTCAAAGCTCCTCTTAGCTATCAAACTAGATATCAAAATTGATATACATAAATCAATGAGACCGGATTTTCCTGATAATGTGACAAAGTAGTGGAACTACCCCCAGATCACCACTTGTAATGGCCGGTGACTTGCACCTTTGCATGTATATCAAAGAGTAACTTTGAAATCCGCTTCACTCACTACTGGCCGTCACTTTCCGTAGCTGATTCGAACATTGATAAGCTCGTTTGAGGTTTTCGCAAATTTGGAAATGACAAAGACAACACTTTCGAACATATCGGGTTAGAAACGTCTCCTTTTTTGTTTTGAGAGGGGATTTCGCCAAGATCAGTTAATATTTACTCATTGAAACAAAGTAGTTCGATCACCACATGTACATACGATGTTCCTACGAATAAAAGGTAACCTCTATCCTGTCTTCTTATGCTTTCTTGCCTCGCGTTGTGGAAAGGCTTTGCAGCCATACCGGATCACGAGCAACCAGGTAACAGTCAAACGGCCTCGGCACATCAACAAGTCCATGCACATCGGAGAAGTCCCTCTTGTCAAGGCTCGGCTGGCGCATCCCTGGCCCCTTGGCCTCTTTGATCTCAAAAGCCAATATCAGTCTCGTGAGCATGGCATACATGATGCGACTCGCAATATTCGTCGCAGGGCATTGACGGCTTCCAGCTCCGAACGCAAGAGTTGGAAGGCTGCTATCGTTTCCGATAAATCTAGCAGGGTTGAAGATCGCTGCATCGTGGCCGAAATACCGCGGGTCAAGGTTTGCGTCCTGAGCGTTCATGATCATGGTGATTCCCTTGGGGATCTTTATCCCGTTGTAGTTGATTTCTTTGACTGTTGCCCGGCCTTGAGCGAATGGTGTGGGAGAGTAGCATCGTAGCGCTTCCTTGTACAGAGATGCTATCAATGGGACTTTCTCCTCGCGGAATGCCATATCCCATGCCTGATCTCGGTTGCCATCGTATGCATCAAGAATGGCTTTGTACGCCTCTGGCTGGAACATTCGGCCTTCGTGGCTGGAGAGCCACCCTGCTGCTTGATAGATACCTGAAGCAACGGTATCAGGCGCGGCTTGTAGTAAGGAATTACAGGTTCCGCGGAGCTCTTCCAGAGTGAGCTTTTCTTTCCCCAGTTCTGAGACAATACAGTTGACCGTCTCACCCTTTGCTACCTTTTCCAGATACTGGTCGTACAAAATGTCCAACAGCCTTCGGCGTACCTTTTCCGCAGCGATAGTTTTGGATGTGCTCTTTGGGATGAGGCGAAGCAATGGTACGTAGTGTGAGAAATCCTCCGTGGATGAGCGCACTTCGGTGATAGATTGAAGGGCATGTAGAAGCTGAAGAGAGAATTCATCATCGATGTCACCCATACGAGCACCGTATGTGAGAGACAAGCAGAGGTCAGTCACGACTTGACGGAAATAAGGGTACAGATCTGTAGGCAATTTTCCGTTCTGTCCCCTCGTGTAAATCTGTTGACACATTTTCACAGAGTTGGGTTCCAACAAGTGATAGTAACTTGGCCACATGGGGCTGCCTAGTGCCTTCATAGCTGCTGCTCTGCACTTTCTGATCGTGGGTGTCATTGGTGAGCTAGAAATGTCGATGCCCAGATGGTTTATGAAGCCAGGTTGCCAAGGACGATCGATAAGAGCGTTGGAATTTGTGACCCAGAGATCCTTGATCAGTGGCCATGATGAGACAATTATAGCGCGCTGGCTCCCCAGCCGTATTTGAAAGATGTCGGACTTGAGTTTAGAAGCCCATCTGGAGAAAATGACGGAATCACCTCTTTTCTGACGACCTCCGAGAGGAAGGAGATGACCGACAAAAGGAAGGCCGCCTGGCACCTCGGGGATCCCAGCGACCTTTGGTACGTCCGTCCGGTATGCTTCTCTCTTTACAATGTCAGCCGTCAATACTTATCAACGTGGCCGGAATAATACACACGAGAAGTAACAAGACAATAGCTATCACTCCAACCCCAATCATTAATGGGGACGCTATGAATACTTGCGAGGTACTCTCGGATCCAAATTGCTTAGAATCCATGGCGACCAGCTTCACCAGTGCTGCCGGATCTGAGGAGGCTTGTTAACGAGCAAAGTACCTGGTAGTAAGATTACACTGACGAGGCTGACCACTTGTGGAAGCTATTGATTATATGGCTCACACTGGACCCCTAGTTCGCGGCTGATAAGGCACAATCAATCCCAAGATTAAAGATCCCCGAATTTCCCCCATTTTTAAAAGTGGGTGCCACGGCAAGGCGCCAGCCAAGGTTCGATGTTGATCGCCAAGGATGTCTGATAAGGTCGCCCAAATCCGGGGTTCCAGGTCATGTAGGAAGCCCCAGAGAAAGATAAGAGTTCCCCGAGACGTTGTTCTCAACTAACAACGACTGGTGCCTACTCCAGAGAAGTGAGAGTGGGGGAGGGGGCGGCGGATAAGAATGAGGAATAAGGAATAGGCGAGGAATCTGCTATAAATTGGTTTAGACTTGAGTTTTTAGATCATTTTCCTTCCTTTCATTCAAGTCTCCTGGCCCCCAAGTGGAACTACGGGTGCGTTTGCGGGGTCGCGAGCCGTGATGATATGGCTCGAACTTATCAATAAAGCAAGAAAAACGTTCCCTTCGGGGTTGTAAGAGTAGATCCCCAGCTCCTAGCCCCCATCCACTATTAGCATTCTCGTACAAAGGTTCAAGCCGCGTGTACGCGCACAATGAGAGTGGCTATACGTGCGAATTGCTCTTTCGTAGGAATGAAGCGATAAAAAATATACTGGGTCCAGCCAGAATAGACTTCAAGGGATATCCAGATATACAAGTAATGATCAGCCGAGAACGTGTTGACTGAGAATACTGGCGCTTTTGTTGTTATAACGTACCCTCTCACTATCTGATCCATCAAGATGGTTGAACCGTGCTTAAAATCTCAGTGACAGATGTATCGTCCTGGAGCCTGGGCCCCATTGTATGAAATGAAAAGAGTGTAAAGTCTTCAGTGACCCATGACTGTTTGGTAGGTATTTGTGTTTCGAGAAAATCCCAGTACTGGAGGCAAAAATCCCCCGAAGAATCTAGGCACAATGAAAGTGTTGAAGTGCCTTCAATAAACCATAAATGTAGCTCGTAGGGCCATACTTGGCAGAACAGAGGCTATCCAGACCTTCGGCTATCGCATTGTATAATGGAAAGACGAAGTCATCCGAAAAAAGACTTGCTGTCGTTACAGAGATTTTGCTTTCGTGAGGAATGATTCCTGTATAAATGGATGAAGAACTATCTATCCTGATTTGCAAGTGTAGCTTCAAGCGCGGTGGCAAGAACATGCTGAATCGAATTACATTGGCTTGATAGAGCTTACTCCGACGTTATTAGTGTTTTTGATGGACGGCCTCAAGAGGATATAGTGGTAGACACCGAGAGTCGGGACCAGTAATCAGGAACCATCTGCTCAATTCTATTAGTGACTTGCCAGATCTTTCTATTGCCATTCTGCTTACCATCTATGCGGTTAAGTTAGGAAGCCAAGTGCCATCTCAATCAGCGATCTGACCGACGTTAATTTCTAACAATATTCCGGAGACTTAAGCCGCTCACGAATGTCGCTATCAATCAGCGTCCGGCGACAGTTGGAGGCTCTGAACTAACCTGAACCATAGAGTGCAAGCTGTTGAGCCTGTTTCTGCACGTTTATGTCTGATAGTGTCACTAACAACAGCCAAACACATGCTAAAAGCGCTTGAAATCATTACCAAAAAGCAAAATTTGATGCTATCCGCGAGACAATAGGCGAGAAAAACTAAGACAATGGTTCCAAGCAAGTTGATTGATAAGCAATTCCTGGTCGTGTTCCTGACGGTAATGTTGAATGCGCTATATAGAACAGCCGCTGGAGTGTAGAGCATGGAGACATTAGCTGTAGATTGGGGCAGATAGACAGAGACCCCTCTCTGTTTCGCATTCGATGTTTCATTATGTCTCTAGAAGAGAAGATAGAGAGGATATCGCTCTTGCTTTTGAGTTTTAACAACGTCCCTTTCACATACCCACACGATCAGATCAGAGTCGTGCTGCGTGCTGCGTGCAAGTCAAATTTGGAGAAAAGGCAAGCAGGTGACTCAGCAAGCACCTTAGGTAAGGTATCTTAGGTAAGTCGAGGCCGAGCCGGACGCTAAGCCTTAGCCCCGGGAAAACAATAATCCAGGTTATGTAATCGAGATCGTCGCTCGCTACCTTAGGTAAGCCGCCACACGGGCTTTGAACCGGGATTATGACTAAGACAGAATCAAGGATGCGGCTCTCAACTTCGTCGACGACCTTAACTTTATCGTTTTGACAGCAGCAATGACTATAGGTACTTTACTACTGTCATGTCACCGACGACGAAGACCCACGACATGCAAAGTGGCGGAAGCTTGTTCAGGTCGAGGTGGACGATGCAGCCCGAGGCCAACACGCCAACTCCTACCGCCATATGACTAGTACTCCACTATCCTCTACGAACCTCTCGAAGTTTCGGTTTTGTACTGCAGTGGACCCCGCTCAAAGCTTCCTAATCGCACCAAGGCCGGGAATGAGATAACGTATATTTCGAGCCCGGTTGACACGCATCACCTTCCCATCCGTCCGAAGCGTTAGGCATGTGTCTCAGCAAGCAGACGTCTGCAGATGTCTCGATCTAAAAGGTAAGTTTCTCCCAGGGCCGTCTCTTAGCTGCTTGGATGCTCATCTCTTATAGGTCTTCTGGGGTATTGGTAATCTGACCAACTACTACAACTGGAATCCACACAAAAAGAACATCACATTCCGGTCAACATGCTTACTCCGCATGTAACAGATTGATTCGCCTAAAAGGTCAGGACAGTGGGACTCGTTGCCATTGCCGCCCATTCAATGGTTGATTTGTCACAATCTAATCGATATGAGAAGAGTTGATCGAGGGGTTTAATGTTATTGTTGTTTGGTTCTTAGTGAGGCCTCAGGTGTTTTCTCCGTCCTCACGAAAACTAACCCCTCATTATATCATCTGTTATATGCCTTTGCCGCCAAGCTTCCACGGCCCGCTACCGCTCCCTCTCTTATACTTTTGCGCGATATTTTCCGTTGGATGCTCTCGCGGGAGATCTTCCTTCCTTCGGATCTTTCCTACCCGCTGTTTCTCATTGTCGTTTGGAAGTCTGTAGGAGCTGGCGACCAGAGCTAATCGGTGATGCCCCACCAAGGAGGCTCTGCGCTTACTGTGTATGCCGAGAAACTCGTCGCTTAATAATCATCATTGATCTTACTATTCGGGAGTATTACAAATTCAGTGGGGTATTACCGCATCACAGTTGATGCCGCCACGATTACCAATCTCCTTCAGCTGAAGTGAAATAAATTCCAATGCAAAATCCGGTTGACCAAGTTGTCTTTGGAATAAACTTCCATTTTGTCAAGTTTACCAAGGTCGTCCACAAATTTAAACTTTTCGATCAAGACAAAGAGCATGGCTGATTCTAAAGTTGCCATATTTCCTGCCTCTGGGGGGATTGGTGGCAGTACTTTAACGCACCTTGTCGACGCCATCGATCCGTCTCGAATCATCGCTATTGTTCGAAACCCAGACAACATCTCGAGTCGCAATCGTAATAGCGGAATATCCATACGTGTTGCCGATTATGACAAGGAATCAACGTTAGAACACGCTTTTGACAATGCCTCTATCCTTAATTTGATCTCCTACGCCAGTATTCAACACAAGCATCGATACAATGTGAGAAACCCTAGCAGATATTAGAATCTCTTCTAACTCGTGGACCTTTTTTTCCAGGCTCACAAGCTCGCCATTGATGCTGCTCGTAAATCGGGTGTCAAGCACATCTTTTACAGCTCTTTAGCGTTCGCTGGTGATGGCGAACCAATTTCAGAGGCCCACGTCATGCAAGCACATCTTGACACCGAAAAATACCTTGCCTCAATCGCAGCTCAGGATCCGTCGTTCACCTACACTGTCGTGCGTATCGGCCTCTATTCAGAATCATTCCCGCTCTATACAGCTTTCTTCGACCTCAAAAATCCTTCCGATGAGATCAGAATCCCACATGACGGGAGTGGTCCGGGCATCGCGTGGGCAAAGCAAGACGAATTGGGAGAGGCAGCGGCGAAGTTGATGAAGTCTTATCTCGCGTCCCCCAAGACATTCGCATATATCAACAAAATAATTCTTCTTTCAGGACCACGTGTATGGTCTCTTTCGGAAACGGCAGAGGTTCTTGGCCGTGTTGCAAAGAAGCCGGTGAAAATTCGACAGGTTACTGTGGAACAGTATTCTCTTCAGCCGCAAGTACAGCGTGGCATGACTTACGGTGGCGGTGATTTGGCACCGGCATGGGCTACGGCCTTCGAAGCTATTCGCCGTGGTGAAGCTGCTGTTGTTACCCCTCATCTTCGCCAGCTACTTGGCCGGGAGCCAGAACCATTTGACCAAACTATTGCAAAAATGGTTTGATTATCTCCTGATCTGACAGCCGGGGTACCCATTCATAATATACTAGTTACAGAACGGAAATACTAAAAGAGAGGGTCTTTCTCACATCTTCAATGCTCACTCACGTACTTTGGGACATATATAATTGCGTTGTCCTTGAATGTCACCACTGCACCAATATACAAATTTAATGTCATGTAGCATATACCCGCTCCTCCCCATAAAGTGCCCTTCCCGCACCTGATTGGGCCCAGGCCCATCTTTCTTCACCTGGAGCCCAAAAAGGTCGCTTTGTCCCCGCTGGTTTGCCCCGCCTCCGCAATTTTACCAAAAGGATCCCTGCCAGTTCAGCGACCCCGCATCGCACCTTTTTCCCCGAAAACCATCTACCTAGCGCGTTTGAAAATGGGGAAGCAGAGCGCTAGAGGCTTATTTTAAGGCTGAAACAAGCTAATCCTTACTCATAAGCTATCTAAGGTATATCTAAGAGTGCGTGTAGTCTCATTAAATGTCCTCTTCCTCTGTAAAAGTCCTCTCTAAAAATCCTCTATAAAAATCCTCAGTATACTCTTATTCTCTTATACTCCGTATCCTTTTACGTTCTTCCTATCTGTCCTAGGCTTGGACGTTATAGTGGAGTACCTGCTTTAGAAAGGTGCGGATCAAATAATTGTGGAACTCAAAGGGTGAAGGGACGCTACTTGACTGGGCTAAATAGAACGATCCTGAGGATGGTCCTTATAGCGCGAAAGTTATCGAGATTCTGAGCTCTCATAAATAGGATTTTTGTATCGCCTTTCAGTGTCATTATACTCAAACTGCTCAGTTTCTTTGTTGAGCCGTATGCCTTAGGATACATAGCCTTTGACAAAGCACTATGGACCAGTCCATGGTATTTGTTTTCGTCAAATCATACGTTACGGTACTTAAACGTGGGCTGGGTTAGGGCCATCGACACTCTGTTCTAGACATCTTGTAAATATAAACATAATAGACGCCCTTTATTCTAATATCTATGATCTCAAAGGTGAGCATCCTCTTTGTCACTAGAACACTACCCCATATTAGAACTGTACTTGTCGATCGCTCTTAATCGCTGGCCATAAAACCAAAAAACGAACGGAATTGGGATATTTAGTACAGCAAAAATAGCAAATACACTAAATGCCCAGCCATCTCCAAGACGATGGTACATAGGTGGAACAATGAGTGGGAAAACGGCAGCTAGTACGCTTCGAAAGAATGTATTAGCGGCAACAGCACTGGCGCCCCATCTCTGAAAGGTATCAATGAGATAATTCAACGCGCTTGTGAAAATCGTATAGTATCCGAAACCCATCATACAGACTCCTATAATGGTAGCTATCCAGGGAATTTGTTGAGAAGAAGTCCAACCGATGATGAAGAGACCACCAGCAAGCACAACCGATGCTATCATCATTGGTGGCAGTCGAGCTTCGGGTACAGGTTTATAACCGTTGGCTGTGTATGCATTGTTGTAATATTTTTGGTTGAAAGCACTGAGCACCGCGCCCAGTATAATGCCTATCAATACAGCCAGAAATGGAAGTGATCCGATAAGGTCATTCCAACCTCGGGACCCTTGGAAAATGATAGGGAAGGAGGCAAGACTGGCGTAGAATACTCCGTAAATAAAGGAGGCGTAGATGGTGACAGAGAGACAGATTGGTGTCATTAACATCTGAAGAGGCCGGAGGCCAAACTTTATGGCGAGTTCTTTGATAGAAATGTCGGTCTCTTCCCACTCTGCATGGAGGGCCCAGTTTCCAGTGGTCTGCCGAAGCTTGCGCGCCTTTTTGACGAGCAAGGTTGGTACATATGATTCTTGGATGAATATCAGGTCAAGGAGCAGCACCGAAGCTTGCAGAATGCCCGTAGTCTGTAGAGTAATATTAACCAAGTTGCATGGCAATCGCTCCTCAAGAAGCAATCAAACATACGTATTCGGTCCATCTCCAACTTGCGCCAGCGTAAATGATAGCACCCCCAACGACGGGGGCAATGGCCTGTTTTGGCGCCGTCAACGCTGCACTCGAGTCAAGTTGGAGATTTGGTTTTAACATACTGGACCACCGCAGACAGCGAGTGTGTAGCCGACAATAGCATTACCTCGTTGTGATGCGTCCCAGATGTCAACAAATACTCCTCCTGTGCAGGTGATTGGTGCAGCTCCGAAAAACCCTGTGAAGAAACGAGTAATCAGGATTGTTTGGATATCCTTTGCGGATGCAGTCCCAAACGACATTGCCATTGATACAAAAAAGGGGACCATGACAGGCCATTTCCGTCCATAAATCTCTGACAAGGGTGCCCATAGTAGAGGACCAAATCCCCAGCTAGCAATTAAGAGAAGTCAGCAATAGGCAAGTTTGTCTATACCAACGACTCACTAACCCTAGGAGCAATAGACTTGTTCCTATTAAAGCTACTTCGGAAGATACGTGAAATTCATCTGCGATCTTGCTGTTGGCAGATGAGTATCTGTGATTGGCAGTTTGTTAGTCAGGAAATATCATGATCCTGAATTTGGTGTGCTTCTTACGCAGTACTTGCCCAAACAGATCCCAGACTTGTCAGACTATAGAGCCCACTTGTGACAAGCTTTTTGGAAAGCGGCCAGTTGATGGGGTTGGATGGATCTTCAGAGTTGCTGAAGTTGACAATATCACTTGAAGTTGAGTCGATCTGTACGGCGCTCGACGATGGCAACTCGGACGAGGATTTCTCCGGGAGAGCTGATTCTATCATTTTGTAAATCCCCAGTGATGCAAGTCTTGCTTCACAATGATTTGAGAAGGAAAGAGAGACAAAGCGAACAGCAAGGACATGGAGGAGAAAACGTCGAAAGATTGATTGTTGGTTCGCTTACCACGCCCTTCGTTGGACATCATGACTTCATTATTTCATAACTTCATAACTTCATAAGGCTCATAAGAATTATATCGGAGGGGAATAAGACAGAGCTCTCTTCCGGGAGCCGAGTCGAGTCGGCGCAATAGTCAACCCGAGCTGCAGGTTGGTTGTTAACTTGTTGGTTGTTGGTTGTTGGTTGTTGGTTGTGTAACGTGAGAACGGATAGGTGCAGTACTATTAGCCTATTAGCCTCCTTCCTTCTTTGGACATTTAGACGTCTGTAGCCCCTTCTGGATCTACCCCGCGTTCTTGTCGCACAGTCTAATATGCAAGGGACTGGACGGGCCGAAGAGTTATGTTGGAGCCGGCTGATCGTGAACGTGCCATCTCCTTCTCGGAAATTCAGAGTTATGTGACCTTTACCTCCCTTCGATTCTCCCTCAATCAAGTCAATATGGCTATTGCAACTCAAATACCAAATACCGTTCAGTACCCCGGGGAGCAGGCCCCAATCTGTGCTCTCGAAACCATCGACTTCTCCCGATTGCTTTCACAAGAGCCTGAAGAGCTTGAAAAGCTTCTTCAGTGTTGCCAGACACAGGGCTTCTTCTATTTTGATCTCCAAGGCCTAGATGGACGTAGAATTCTGCATGATGAACAGCAACTGCTTCAAGTTATGCGTGAGTTCTTCAGCCAGACGGCTGAGACAAAGATGGAAATTGGCCTCCCATCCCAATCACACGGGTTAGTAGTTCGCCATCATGATTGATATCTAATATAATGGAACCTAGTTTTGAGCCAGTAGGCAATCATGCTGGAGTCTTGGAAAACACCAAGGACGGCTATGAAATCCTCAAGGTCGGTTTTTATTGTCTCGAACTCAATACCCCTATTACTCTGTACGTGATTCCTGAGGCTAATTCTTTTGCCAGGTATCCCGTGATGAGTTGGCCTCACTTTCACCCAGTCTCCCAAGCGTTCTCAAGGACGACGTGAAACTATTTGAAGGATTTGTTGCTGGAGCAAACATCATAACCAAAACAATGCTCGCTTGCCTTTCTAATGCCCTTGGCCTTAGAGGGTCAGACAGGTTCGAAACTTTCCACCGAAATGACCACAAATCGAACAGCACTTTGGCTATGTTTCGCTACATACCGAGTGATCTTACTTGTAAATGCGTTGGGCACCAAAAGCATACCGATATCGGCTCCTTGACCCTTCTTTTCAGCGAGCAATGGGGTTTGCAGGTCATGCCGCCCGGGAGCTCCTCTTGGGAATTCGTGGCACCACGTCCTGGACATGCGGTTATCAATGTTGGAGATTCATTGCGCTTTGCTTCCGGTCATTCCTTGCAATCCTGTATTCATCAGGTTGTACCAATGGATGTGGCAGAGGATCGATATTCCATCGCCTATTTCTTGCGACCTGAAAGCGAGAAGGTTTTCAAGGATAGTGGAGGCAGGTGGGTGACGGCAAGCCAATGGCACGATGAGAAGTATGAGATTTTTAAGCAGCCGCATTCAGAACAGGCTGCCAATTCAATTTTGACTGGCGGTATGGAATAGGGTCGTCAATTTCCGGGTCATTGTTGAAGAAGTAGTAGTAGCATATGTTAGATGTTTAAGAAAATACATGTAAGATTTGGACAAAATAATAAGGTATGTTGAGTAGAAACATAAAAACATTTGTCTTCCGATATCTACCTAAGCTGCTAAGCCGCTACCTAATAGTTAGGAACCCTGTAGTCTACCCTCGCTGACACAAATCTGTTTACAATATTTTCGCTATACCTCATCGACATACATTAGCTATACTTAGCCCATAAGTCATCGCAAGCATCATCAATGTAAGTATTCCGCTAATAAAGCAAAGTAAAGCAGGGTAATCCCATACGCTTTGTCAACATTTTCGTGATTGTCTCCAGTAACAATATAAGTGCTTTTATTAGGGTAGGTAACCAATTTATCTGGTGAGAAGGAGGGAGTAGTGAACACTCCTGGGAAGCCGTTGCGCTCGGTCACGTGCCACATCAGGAGATACGAAGAAAAGGGGGGAGACTCGCTTATTTGTTGGTGGTTTATTGTTGGTTTCTTGATGTTGCACATTGTATGCCAGGGTTGCATCTTATAGATGTTTCTTCTCTAATCACGAACCAAGGACCTTCAGCCCAGCCGTCAGCATCTACGCGCAGGCTTCTATACCGAGAAGGACTTACCTCTCCAAGACCAATAGAGTGCGCATTCGCCTCTCCCTTGCCAGCTTCCTTCCTTGGTGCTGGTCAGATCTGGTAGGATATCTACTCGCGAGTGTTGCGGTTGAAGTGGGAGCGGGAAGAGCTTCCTCGTTCTGGCTCTGTTACATATGATCGAGCTTTAACCAGGACCTGTTAATATTGATGGCCTTATATATCAACCATGCCGCGTAACGTTATCTACTCTCGCCTTGTCACTGTTCCTCAAGATTCCCTATTTCCTAATGCTTCTAATGAAAGCACTATCCGAACATTAAAGGTAGGACTCTGGGATACCTTGAACTCGAAACATAAAAACGAGCTAGATACGGAGATAGCAGTGGGTCTCTAGTTTCAGACTTCAGCAGACACAAATGTTCTGTCTTGTGAGACCAATTCTGCGTTCAGGAGCTGAGGAGAGACAGTGATGTTACGCGAAGTGACGAGTAGTAGTGTCCATTAAGGTAGGAAACGGATACTAATGTAGCGGCTTATTCCCGAGGGCCGAGGAATTTTACCATTAGACCGTAATCGCTATAGCTCACCGGTTGGAGACAATTTGGACCTTGATCGGATCTATCATCCAATGCCTTGATTGAAAACGACAAGAATAGTGAGAAGCATATATCAATTCTAACTGCATTTTGATTCTCAGCGAGCTGTGACTACTAAAATACAGCGCCGTGCACCCCGCTATCTATCTCGTGATCATAGCCTCTCTTGCTGGTCCAGTCCCGATGTATTTAACACGCACACCCAAGGATTTCTCGATGAATTCCTAAACCGATTAGCCTCGCCTTATTCAATTTAGAAGAGCACTTACAACATAGTCCCTCGCTGCTCTAGGCAGATCATAGAAGCTCTTCGCCCCGGTTATCGGCTTGTTCCAACCAGGCATTTCATGATAAACGACCTTGACCCTGCTTAGCAGATCGAGATCTGCCGGGAAGCTCTGAAGCTCCTCGCCTGTCTCTGGATCGATATACGCGGTAGCGATCTTGATTGTCTCGAAGGTATCGAGGACGTCAAGCTTTGTGAGGTTTAACGCGGTGTAGTGGTTGATGGCCGTCGAGTATTTGAGTACGACCAAATCAAGCCAACCACAACGGCGTCTTCTTCCCGTGGTCACACCAAATTCCCTGCCAATTTCTTGAAGCTTGGTGCCAACCTCGCCAACATCTTCTGTTGGGAATGGGCCGCCGCCGACGCGGGTTGTGTAGGCCTTCACGACCCCAATGATACTAGAGATACTCTTGGGGTTCAGAGCAAGGCCCGTAAAAATACCTATTCATCCATAAGGTTAGAACTGCAAGTAAGCCCAAGAACAATTACATACCTCCAAGGCCGGTATTGGAACTCGTGACATAAGGGAAGGTGCCATAGTCCAGATCTGTCGGAGTTGTTAGCTGTATTTATAATGCTTATAGAACTGAAAGCTACCTAAGAGGTGATATCAATATTGGTCTCTTAGTTGTTGGTTATGACTTACCCAAAAGCAATGCATTCGCGCCCTCAATGACCATCTCTATGTCACTCTGTTGAGCTGATGACATCAAAGGAACAGCATCAACCACGTATGGCGCAAGTTCACCACGTAATTTCTGGTTGGCTGTCAGCATAGCGAAATCGCATAAGGTCGGAAAGACAGACGTCGAACTTTGCAATCTCCGATTCAACATCGTAGTCCTCCAGCAAGGCGCCAAATCGAAGCTTATACCCGCGTGCTAACTCCCGAAGCTTGCGATCGAAGAGCTCCTTCGAGAAGATGTCGCCAATGCGTACACCAGATCTCGCCGCTTTCGTAGAGTAACATGGTCCAATGCCCCGTTTAGTGGTCCCAATGCTGCTACCACCGAGTTCCCTTTCCTCCAAGCTATCCACCCTCATATGAAGATCGAAAACGACATGGCACCTGTCCGAAATGAAGATGCGCTCCCGTACATTCTCGAGGCCCTTCTTCTCCAGATCCAACAATTCTTCGAAGAAACTTGGAACATGGACAACAACGCCGCTCCCGATCAAGTTGTTCGCGCGAGGGTTCATAAGGCCGGAAGGAAGGAGGTGCTTTGTTCTGGGTCAGTGGCTGGTAGAAGGAAGACCTGGGTGACTCACAAAGTGATAGGATTCACCGTTGTGGGAGATGGTATGGCCCGCATTGTCGCCGCCCTGGTCAGAAATATATCAATTGTCAATTCTGCGCTGGAGAGAAGCCGGGTCTTACCTGCGCCCTTGCGACTAAAGCGACATTCGGCGCCGTGGCCAGAATATCGACGAGTTTCTGGAGAGAGAAGTCAGTGCGCGGAAATAATCTTTAGGCTCGAGGGTCTGACGCACGCCCTTGCCCTCATCCCCCCACTGCGCCCCAAGGACAATGCTTGCCGGCATCTTGCAGGTATATATATACAATGCTTTGCGGATAGAATCAATGTCAATATCGCCAGATATGTCGGATGCGAACAATCCTCTGGTAGGGAGGGGTAGAGGGGCACAGATCCGACATCGTTTGCATTTTGCGTGGTGCGGGGCGGAGAAACATATGCCCGGCCGTCCCGACGAGATTACCCCGTACGGACTAACGGACTAACGGTACTGGTCCGTGCAGAATTAATATCGCTTAGGTAAGGCATGATGTTTCTGCCAACGGGATCTCTCCTCTTGCAAACCTATTGCAAACGTATTGCAGACCTAAACCTTCAATTTCTGCACTTCTTACCTTACAGTTCGCAGATACAGATTCGAGCCTATCATATCCCTAACTTTATCATTTGTTCCCTCAGTTCAAAACTCAATCGTGTCTCACCTACCTTAGTGAGTCGGACATGTTCCATCCACGTGATCGAAATCCGTCCTACTGCCCTCTCAAATCCAAGTTGCCCACCAAATGGCATACGACTTCGAAGGCTTTGGGGGCTCTTGATTGGGAGATATCTCTGAGCAAAAGACTCCAAGGCCGCAAGTTACTATAGATAAATACCTAGGTACTATTGACGCCATCCACACGCCCTTTTGTGGCAAACGTAAGTAGGTATTCTTCCCCTGAGTTAATGGAATCTGCAACGAGGGTGTTGGAACCATGAAAGCTGTTGGTTCTGAAGATATCCTTAATGTAACCCACCCCTACACGGGCTACAACTTTCATCGATACAGTAGGTTGAAGTAGCGATAGATCAGAATCATCAGATGGGGGTGCATGGATTAGATCTGTAGCAGTGTGGGGTTTGCGACCAATGTATTGGGGCAACGCGGTTTGTTTCAGCGGCGGAAAGAAAGGGAATACAACAGCCAACAACGACCAGGATTCCAGATAATGCAATCTTTGTCCAACTTCCGTTGGAAGTTGGAACCCCAACGGAAGTTGGAATCCTACTCCCAATAATACTGCTCTCTTAGGATGCGTGGGCACATTGCAGTCTTCGCATATAGGCCTAACCACCATACCTGGCGTTGTGAGGGTGAGCGACATATGGAATAGGGCACTTGACCATTCAATCTGCTGAAATACAAGCTTTGGGATCAATGCCTCGAGCAAAACAGGAGAAGATCGTAGGTGCACGGTGCACCCAAACGGTCAAACCTAGAGCGCACCACTTGGTCCACGCCATAGGAGAATGAACCGAGAGTTGTAAAGAAGGTCAACCACGTACTGTAATTTGACGATTCGGGTGGGAATTGAATAGGCAAGATTAGATCATGCTCAGATAGTATTAATTTGTCCCTAGATACCACTGGCTCCGAGACGACATTCGAGTTTCCATTCGGGAACTTCATTCCCCAGGAAGAAGTGTCATCGGTTTGGATATTTGAGATTTCCATACCAAAGTTTGTATACAGTATACCAGACGGTCGTGGTCTGCGGCGCTGTAAGGCACAGGCCAACATTGACAAATTTCCTCTGCCCATGATCATTTGACAAACCAATTCCGACAAAATGATATGGGGTTTTGTCAAAAGACTCTCCAGTAATTCTACCTGGATGGTGACTATCAGGCTGATCCGGAGTGTATCGAGTCCGATAGGCCGGTAAAATCTTCCTTGGTCAGGGTCAGTATCGAGCAGTTGGACTTTTCCCTACTATTTGTTTGCTTAGCACACAGGTGGGTGGTACGAGAAAGGGTATTCTATCAAAAGAGGCGCAGGATAAGAGTTGGAAGGTTGCTAAATATATTATACGAACTTGCTAAGTACAAGGTAAGCTGCTACGGATAGACGGGATGTTTGAAGGCCATTATCGGAAAGCCTTGTTAACCAACGTAGGGGGGGCATGCTCTGTCCTGACAGGCTGACACTGACAGTAATCCCAAAGCCTCAAACACGTGCAGCCGTATGACGATGCTGGGGCGGGGCAAGGGCGGCACTGCAACCCACATTTAGAGGCGGGAGCGGGATATACGGAGGTACAGAGGTACAACGTATTTATAGAACTATGATACATAAGGTAGGTATATGTAGCATATTATATATCTCCATAACCACAGCCCCGGGGTCGCGTACCTGGAATCTGGTACTACTTAAATACTATAGGTACGGAGATGCCCCCATACACAAGAGTACTCCGTGGACCGTAAGACCATGCGGTGAGAAACATGGGACGAACATTCCCGTGAATCAAGACAGCGGGAAGCCCACAGCGACAAGGGGTGCCGGTGCAGATACAAGAATATCTTCCCTGATCGGATCGAGAGGACCGCAGCACTGGCATTGCATAATCGAAGAATCGAACAACGGTCTGCTCTAACAAAACCACGCCATGATGGCCTCGTTGGCCTGCTCGTAGCCAACATGTTTCGCGACAAGGGGGACCAAAGGGCTAGACTGCCGATGTACAGTACCCATCGTACAGAACACATACTGTACAGGCAGTGAAGACCAGACGAAAGTGCGGCCCCGAGGTTCGAGCACTACTCGAGAACATGGGATGTGAGACGAATTTAAATTCGTGCATTCACTACTGTGACTACTAGCAGTGATGTTCACCCACAGAGGCGTGCCCATGCCAGCAGCGCTTGCAGCTATTCGCGGGCCATAACGAAGGAAGAGGCGCAGACAGTGGCTCGCGAGGCACAGAGCGAGGCACAGGCCCGGAGAGAGGCCGCCAGTCCCGATCCAGGCTAGTTCCTCCTCCCTCCAACCACCTCTTTTCCACGAGGCCCGACTCTCTCCTCTACGCTGCACCATCACCGTGGTATCACTATCCCTTCACCGTACTGCACCTCACCTCACACTACTCCGTACAGAGTATTGCTCGTCATGCTAACTCCCAGTTCGCAGCAGAGTAGTCCTCTCGAACCCCAGGAGTGGAGAGATACTAGAGAGCTATTACCTTGCTCTCTTGAACCTGCGTCTTTCCAAGAGCCAAGAATAGGTGCGTTGTAATTGCGGAAGTACTGGAAGTCCGCTGCTTGTGGACTTCAGTCAGTTATTAATTGTTATTTCACTTCTCCCACCGCCGGGGATGTAGTTGCAAGTGCTCCCCACTACCACGAGGAAAGCCCCAATTCATCCCCTAGGAGCTGCCCCCGTCCCTGTCATTTCTCTTTGAGGCTGATGCCATGCGATGAGCTTTGATCAACTGCGTCCATTGCTCCCTGGTCTGAGATAAGCTTGCCGGCTGCACCGCACATGGTCAATTCATAATCGTTCGACCCTCCACTCCGTCATCCCAGCCTCTTCTCATTCTTCAACCGCACGTACCGGGTCCTTTCTTTTACCTTTAAGATTAGCAGCTCTACATGTTTCCTCTTCCTAACCCTTTCCCTTCTGTTCCTCCTACTTCTGAATTCTCACGCCACTGATCCAAGATGTCCTTCCACGGGCAAGATGGGAACTGTGCTGCTGGGACTCAGTGGTATGTTTGCAATACCGGTGGCTTCAAAGGTTGCTGTTCCGTCAATGCCTGCGAGCTTGGAACCTGTCCAGATGATTCAACACACCAGAACGAGCTCAGAACTGTTACATTGCCGGGCCCACCAGCCGCAACAGCCACAACATATTACCTTACCTCGTTGCCATCTACTACCCTGCCATGGGCAAATTTACTGGTACCGACTTCTACTGGAATCTATACAGTGACAATTCAGCAATCATCGGCCGCTCAACCAACTGGAGCAGGATCGTCCAAGGCCGCTACTTCGTCTGCCCCATCGAAAGTACCAATTATTGTTGGAGCCACAATCGGAACGATAGTATTCATAGTCCTTGTCGGTGTTTCGATCTGGTTCTTCTTGCGGAGAAGGAGGGAAAGACGGATCCTTCTAACATCTCGAGGGATGACACCAATGCTCGGAGTCAATGATGAGAAGAGTCACCCAGCGAATAGCAGGAATCTCAGGGGAAATGGTGGCATATTTAATTCATCCAGAAGTCAGTTCACGCATTCATTGCAACGTCAAATTTTCACTGACATAAATCAGAATATCACAAAGCTCTAAGTATAGACGAGAGGGAACCAATAGGAGACCGTCATTCCATGGAAATCGAGGAGGAACAACCATGCGATATACCTTTCCCAAGTGAAGAGAAGAAAGCACTATCTCCACCACCAGATCATGAACACCCAGCATACCATCCCTTACCCGGCAAACAAATCCCCGCATATGTTCCAATACAACCTGCTTATAACACATTACCCTCACAGCGATCACGCGCTCCAAGTTTCCGCCGTCTACCAGATCAATCACCACATATTCCTGACTTCGTATTTTCCCCGATCGCACTTAACCCCGCTGCTGATCAACTGGACCCGATACCCGTTACTCCTCAGGCTGAACTGGCAGCATCTCCCATGCCGACAAGAGGACTAACTTCCTCAATCCCTTCTTCGAAATTTTCCACCGCACGCATGTCTCCGCCACGTACTTCTCCACCCCGAGCTCCTCCGCCACGAGCCCCTTTGCCACAAACGCCGCCACTCCAAAGACGTACGACTCCTCCTAAGAACTCCTCTCCGCTTTCAAAGTTAACTCAATCGCGCGGCTCGCCCCCACAAAAGATTACACCTCCAACGAATTCCGCAGTACGACGCATCTCTGAGTCTCGCCTAGGGTACCCATCCCCCACAGCAGGTGGAAAGGCGGAGCTCCCAGCATCCATGCCACCGAGCAATGACATCTCCATAATAAACGATGAGCCGATAAAGGCGCCGCTCAATCCCACCCCTGCATTCCACCATATATATCTTCCTGAGTCCCTAGATGACTTCTGGAAAGATGATTTGACGGATATAACAGAGAGCATCCCCATTGGTCTTGAAGATGACAGCTCCAGTCGTGACTCTCAACGGGCACATGCTGAACAAGAGCAGAGACGATCCCCACGATCGAAGCAAGGGAAACCACAACCTAGGCAGGAACAGCGATCATCACCGTCGCCAGTACCAGAAAAGCCATCTCGTCCGAAGTTAAGACAGCAGCGCTCAGATGTCTCAGCACTCTCCGATTACCACCACACCCTCAGGGAACAACCATCCGGAGTATCCGCATTGACGGTTACTACAGAAGAGGAACCCCCCACGCATAACCACTCTAGGCAGTGGAGCGCGAGCGAAAGAGGACACGTGACGAGCTGGCAGGTGTACAAAGGCGACGCGCCGATAGGACAGGACGAGGTGAGTCCGCTGTTCAGCCCGCAAAGCGCGGCGGCGCGGCAGGCTCAGTGGAGTGACATGGGTGATATGAGTGTTCAGCCATTGAATCTCCAAGGCAGAGATGGCTGGACTGGTAGGGAGGGTTGGAGTGCGGTGCCTTTGACTCCAATGACTCCATTGGATCAGAGGAGGGCATTGAGACATAAAGAGCGGATGAAGTAATCGAGAAGAAAGGAGAAGGATGATACGATTAGGAGAGACAGCATCCATTCGATGATACCCAATTTCTTATTTCAGGACAGCATGTAGAACAGATATATAAGATAATTTTGAACAAAAAATAGATAAACGGCAATCAGAGCATAACAGCATTCAAATCATAGCATGCATGCAATCGATTGCACCTTCGATTTCTGGTATATTTCTCCTGGGCTCCTTTATTCATTTTCTAAAGCCCAGTCTTGGTATCCAAGGCATATACGCACACTCAATCTGCTCCACTCCATCAACGCCCCAGTCCTTTCCATGCTGCGCCAGCCATGCATGCAACCTGTGTAACGCCTTTATAAAATCGGGACTTTTATCCGCATATCTGATCCTCTGACACCCTTATTTCGCTCTTTTCCTTTTCCACAGCCCCCAACCCAGAGTCGGTGTTCAGTTCCCGTAGCCCATCAACTTGGTGATCTCATCTAGCAGCTCCTGCAAATCGTCGTCGGATATCTTATCCGTGAGACTGGGGATCAGGGTCTTTGCTTCTTCGGCAGAATCGCAACAGAGAGAACCTACGCACCGAAGATTAGAGCTTATTCACATTGTCCAGTCGGGCTGTCCATCTTCTCTGATACATAGCAAAGCGGGGAGGAGGAGGGCATACCAAGTTGTGCTCGTTCAAATTTTGCCAGCTCCTTATGCGCAGACAGGAGACGCTCCACAGCTTCGACGTTCTCTTTCCGTTTAAAGCGCGCAAAGTGATCAAGGTAAATTTGTGTCTTGGTTAGCATCCTATACACGAATCAGTCGTCCGTCTACTACTATGGTTATATCTTGCTTTTCCTCCATTGACACAGAACCATCTCCTGGCTACTCTCTTTCACATCCCTTGGCTTCCCAGATATGCCCAGCCATTCCTACAAACGGCGAAAATAAAGAGGAGGCATACTCAGTCTCGTTGATGTTCTTCCTATCCATGCGCCTCTTCGCCACGAGAGCATTGATAACCAACGCCGCTTCAGAGTGCGTGAGCGCATCCACGTCTTGGAACTCTCCCAGCTTCAGCTCCGCAGCTGCTTCTTCGTCGCCTTGAGGCGCTTCGCGCGTTCTAGATGTGGGAGCGGGTGTCGCCATAGTCGTTACTCGTCGAATTCGTGAAAGAGCGGGGGGGGTGAGAGAGAAGCACTATGAGCTGCTTCTGCGATGTTGCAAGGAATGGATGGTTGGACCGAACAGCAGATGCAGAATCAGATAAAGTAGAGATAGGAAAATCTTTGGGTGCGGACTGTGGAAAAGGGACTGGAGGGACAGGACGGTGGCGGTCAGTTGTTGTCGCGTGAAAAGAACTCGTCGCGAGCTTTCCAGAAAATCCAGGGGATCCTCGAATTCCGAGCCTCGTCGACGACCAAACCTTCGCACGCCGCTCCGCTAAGAGGCGTATTCGAATGCACATGCGCCAGTTTGACCACATCCTCCAACTGCCTCAGCACAACCCCGGATGCTTGATGTAAGAAGTGTTTGAATCACCACGCAGCTTCACTGAAGCTTGAATTACCCGTCAGCCCGCTCTGTTGGCTCTAGGGGGCGCTGAAAACGCAACGATGTACGGTTCCTGCTCTCCTCCCAGGGACAAGGACTGATAGAAAGCACATAGGGTGGTGTATGCCTTGATAATCATAAATAAAGCTGGTGGATTAATATACCAGCGAGATTTCGCAGAAGGGTTGAATAAACTGTCTATCAACGATTACCTCGTGCTTGCTGGCACCTTTCATGGGTTCGTTTCTGCACACTTTCCATCTCCCTCCCATTCCCCAGTCCCCCCCCTTCTCTTGCGCCCTCTATACTTCCTCCTCGAGTAAGCTAACATCCACTCTTCCCAGCGTACATGCGATAAGCACACGTCTCAACCCTTTGCACTCCTCCACCGCGCGCTCCTCCACGGACTCCCGTCCCGAGCCACCCTCTGGGATTGAGGTCCTCGAGACCGAGAACTTCCGACTACAATGCTTCAGCACGCTCACTGGAACCAAGTTCCTGTTATTCACTGAGCCAGACCAGCCAAATGTGGATGCGATCATCCGGAGGATTTATGAGCTGTATGCGGACTACGTGATGAAGAATCCCTTCTATCAAATTGAAATGCCAATTCGGTGTGAGGTATTCGATAGGAGGCTGGGGCAGTACTTGAGGCCGTTGAATAGCCGGTGATTTGGGGCATTGCTGGACGGAAGGAATAATAGTCGGACCCCGAGGAATTGAAGCGTTCCTGGTTCCGGGGAGTTGGGAGTTTGGAGCTGTGGTCAGAGGCCTACGGGCATAGATGTGGGAATGGGCGTGGTCTATTCGAATGGGCATACGATTATGGCTGTACGGGCTGCAGCCAATGCGGGACAAGGCAAGTCAGTCTGTCTGTAGGATGGTGGAGTAGACCAGCCGGCTGTCGAGTTGAGGAAGCTGGCTCGAGTGACCAACCTTTCTGCTCCAGGCAGTACAACCATCAAAATATCTCTCGGTGGTTGGGTCTCGCCAGGAAGTGATCAAATTCCTCCTTCAAGCCTGTTCCAAGTTACTGGAACTCATCTGGTGTTTTGAAATAGATATAGAGCAACTGCCAACAAATAGAACCCCTATAATTGCATTGTCTTGGAAACAAGAAACAGGTATGACCCTAGAGGAGCAAGGACTACCTAGCTGTAAAGTCTTGATGGACCCTCATTTTTATGTATCATGATATCTATTGGTACATGCTCAACGCCCATCCTGCAAATCCCATGAACACCTTTATGCAGTATCCATTTTATCAGCATCGTCATCTTTCTTGTCCTCCTTGCTGCCACTCGCCTCCCCGTCCTTCGACTGCCCACCCTCTTCTTCCTCTTTGACCCCCGGCAATGAATTCTTCGACTCCGCTTCGGCCTTCTCCTTATTCGCCTTATCCACTCTTGCCTTCTCCTCTTCCATACTCATTCTCAAAGCCAGTGCCAACTCCGGATCAACAGATGGATCAATACCAAATTCGAACCCGCTAGTATCTTGACCTCCTTCGGCGCCACCCATGCCTGCTGCTCCGCTCAAGCCATCACCGTTCAGTATCGGGCTTGTGACCAACTGGTCACTCAGCAGACCAGGTCCAGGTGGTATGATAGCTAAATTCGACCCGTTACCACTCTTGACATTCGTGTTGAATGCTTCCAGTTTCTTCGTTACATCGTCATCAAGCTCACCGAAGGCAATAAAGTCGACGGATACGTTATACTTCTTCATTTTCTTTGCCAGTTTTACCAGCGTCTTTTCATCTTCGGCAATGGGACTGCAGGTGAAGACTATGATGCGTTGGCGTTGTGAGTTGTTCTTTCGATGTTTGAGCGCAAGCTATTCCCAGATGTCATTAGCTTCGTAAAGTCCCAGAAGATGCTTCAAAAGCTCAACCTACCCCTGCGATCTGAATACCTGTGGCCAAATGACTGCTCCCACCAATCTTACTCTTCGTTCGATGCAGCCCCTCCAAGATCTTGCCATGATCAGTCGTTAATGTGACTAGAACCTCCGGTCCCTTGCCTCCCATGCTCATCAGCCCAACAGAGGATTCGGGGTTGCCTTGTGTGATGGCGGAGAAGATCAGCGAGACAGCATCAGCTTGTGCCTCGAATCTTGTTGGTGTGTAATCGCCATTTCGACTGGACTCGCTGTTGTCTACAACCACCATCACAGCTTCGAGAACCATTTCTGCTTTTGGCCTCGTCAGAGGGCTTCGTACTCGTGAGAAGGTAGGGTATCACAGATGAGATGGTCGCGCAGCGTTGGATGAAAGTTAAGAGAACGGTGGGTTGATGTTGCTCGTGCTCCGTAGGTAGGCAGGTAGCTATGGCTGCGCGTAAGTTACAAGGCAAGGCAACTTCCCCGTAGCTTCTGGCTTGGTTGGGTTTAGTGGGATTCTAAGCGATGCGGCTCCAGCGTCGTTTGTTTACACTTATCAAGATGCACACCACCAAGAACCACCTCTACTATCACAAAAAAAATTACTTGCGCCTTGCTCATTTGCTATTCTCCCGTGCTGTCCTACATCAACAAATAATCCAGATACATTTTTTCCCCGGAAGTACCGCAAGAATACCCGATATGGCTCCGACACGAGCGCGGAAACGCAAATCTACGGAATCGAGCTCTGCAGATATACCAAGCTTTCAGACTCGCTCTGAGCTTGTTCCCACGAAGACTGCCAGTCCTGCAATAACACCTACGAATAGAAGTCCAATTAGGAAGCGGAAGATGGGCATTACGTCGCGCCAAAAGCAAGCATTAATTGATAACTTGCAACTAGAGAGTACGTGCCTTTCCAACTGCTATCAACGCGACAGCGTCACTGATCGCGTTTAAACAGTTACGGAACGCGCCAGAAAGCTTCGTGCACAGTATATGCTGCAGGCGCAAGGTTTACGTACGCGTATTGAAATCAGGGTCAACCGCATTCCTGTCGCGCTTCGACGAGCGAATATGGGAGAGTTGCTCTTGAAGTATAGCGAGAATGCTTCGAAATCTGGCCCTACTGCACCTAAAATTACTGCCAATATCAGATCGCCATCGAATATTGTAGTGCAAAAAGAACGGTATAGTTCACGCGCCAGCCCATCGCCGCGTGGTGGAAAACGTGTTAGGTATGCTCCCCCTTGCCCTTGTTACTGCTCCTTTGCTGACATGCCTAGTGACGAAATTATGATTGATAAAGAGAATGAAGACATTGGCAATCTCAAGAAACTCGTTCGAGGTGCTCCTGGCCCCCCATCACGTACCGTACCACGGGCCATCCTCCCACCCTCCCGAATCCTCTCACCTCGATCAGCCAATTCCCGCACCTTTCCTGCCTCTCTAAACCGTCCCACAACTTCACCAGGAAAGTCAAATCTTGCACGACCAGTCTCTCCGCTCAAGCCTTCGGCCCCAGCGCCTACTGGAGAAGCAGCCGGCGTCCTCACAAGTATGGTCGAGAAGGCAAGGGCTACCCGAGGAACAACTGCTACTCGGAAAGTCGCGGAAACACAGACAACAGGGGGAGCCGGACGTGGGAAGAGAACGACTGTGCCCGCCCCACCGCCGAGAGTGGGAAGAGGAAGAGCGATTAGTGATTCAAGTGATGCCAGCAATAGCACAGTAGTAAGGAAGTCTGCTCCAGCTGTAAAGAAGACAGCACCGGCAAAGAAAACAGTTATGGGTACGATCAAGGGAATAGGGGGAGCGACTAAGAAAGCTCCTGCGCCCAAAGCATCCGCTCCTGCGGTTGGAAGAGTTCTGAGAAAGAGAAATTAAAGGGGGGCTGGCTGGGTATTGTCTGGAAAACATGGTTCTGCATAGACTGGCGCTATGGATAGTTCTGAGGACTTGGCGGGCACGGAGTATCTGCTCCCTGTTGTTGGAAATGGTTCTGGGGAGAGGATTAATGAGGTATCGTCTGGAAAACCGGCGTCTATGGTTTAGCGTTTGGCGTTACAGGTTGTTTTATGGGTATCGACACATACAAATTCATCAGCGATATCGAGTCCATTCTATTCATAATTCTCCGTATATAGGATATGGCCACACTATCCGCCAGCACCTGTGTCCTTTTTCTTCTTCTTGTCCTCCACTAGCTCAATATTATCCTCCGGAATAACCTTATAATTATCCAGCAAGAACTCCTCAATCTCATCGCTCACATCACCCTGGACAACAATCTCCTCCCCTCCGCTCGGAAGCTTCGTGACACTGCTTCCCGTGGCAAACTTCTTCCCGAAGTCCTTCGCAACTTTCTTGTTGTCCAAACCAAATGCCTCTAATCCAGTCACGGCTGTGACAAACTTTCGCTTGTTGCGCTCTACTCGCTTGATGATGACCTTCGAGGATGCGATCGTGGCAGCTTGTTTGGCTTCTGCAGCTTCGGCTTTCAGGGCTTTCTTGTGGGCGTCTTTCTCGGCGCGCTTGCGGGCCTCGATGGACAGGGTTGACGTTGCAGCTTCAAGGGCATCTTGAAGAGCAGAGTGTCAGCATCTCGTGAAGGACAGGTAGATGAGGTGGGAGAAAGGGGAGCAGACCGGCAGACCACAGACGCTCGTACATGTCCGGGTGCGATTTCTGAAGCCATTCCTGGCATTTCTTGACAGTGCCACCAAATTCACAGTACTACCTCCTCTTCTTGTGAGTCTGTACTCTTACAGGATGATGATAGGGGTTTTGTACCTCCGGAGGCAACGTGCAGACTGTTGGGGGAAAGAAAAGGTTAGTGAGAGCGGGTGGGGGAGGTCTTCATGGGGTGGGCTGGACTTGCCTCCGCAGTAGGTTATATTTCTCGACTGGGGTTCAGCTGGTGCGCCTGAACTCTCCACGTCCGCCATGATGGTGATGTCGTGTAGGTGATGGCGAGAATAGGTAGTTGAGTCTGGCGATGGAACGCTCTCGAGATGCGGATGGCGGGGCAATCTGTGCGAATTCGGCTAGCGGCCGCTTTTTGAACCTCACCCCTCACACAAATTAGAAGTCATCTTCTTCAAACCTATATCCTCTTGATATCGCGCTTCAACGTCTCTACTTCATTCTGCAGCGAATATGAATCGAACTCTATAATACAGTATTCGAAGAGGCTCAAGCTGGGCAATTATTTGGACCCTTTTTTTTTTGACCAGCTTTTCCAATTGCCGTTCACAGCCAAGTTTATTACTTATAAGTTATAACTTATCCTAACTACAAATATACCGTCTCAGGGATGAACCAATCTATGCATGCTCTCCTGAAACAAATATCCGTTTCGGCTCCCAGGGCTCTCTCCCTCTTCTTCTATTCATATCTGCAAGGCCAGAAAACCCCGGTTGTCGAGAAATGATCTGGCTGGGATCCGAAATGCATCTCTCTTTCCTTAGACTGGGTAACATCCGCATTAAAAGAATCGGAATAAAGATCTTGTCTCATCTATTCGCGATCAATCCGCTACTATATGAAGCGGCCACTGCCCCAATAACCATGCAAGGACTATCTAAAGGGGAGAGGAAGTAAGCTTTCCTAACGCTGGGTCTGCCTGATGCCCTGGTCAAGGAGCCTTGATTCTGCGTGGAAGACAGTAGTCTCGTCGCTGTTGAAGATAGGCTATATCGGCTGCACACAAATCTTGGCCAAGCCCATGGGTAAGGGCCCCTATCTCAGCTTGGCAGGATGGGTTTACTACTTCCGGTGACTACTAGGTTGTACTGTGAGATTGATGTGGGGGGGCTGAAAGATGTGAAATAATCGGCCTGCTGAGGGCAACTTCAGTCGTCTCATGATGGAGAAACTTGCATGGGATCTCATTGGAGAAGGGTTGGTTTTGGCATCTTGACAGCGCCATGGATCCCGTCGAAAGCATTAAAACTTCCCTCTAAGGTAAGGTAGTTGGCAGGGCCTAAAGAAAAGCCTTACGTCCGTACGGAGGATTGAAACCTGCACAACTTTATGAAGCACGGAAATCATTTTTATGCCAGTTGTGAAATGCCCGCGCTGCCCCAGACCGCGCATGGCAGATGACGTCACGCAGCGCGGACCCCTGGTTCCCAAGACTTCCAAGAGCGCGCCCAGACTCTTGAACGGCCAAAAATACAAAACCCACCAATCAGCCGCACGGGGATCTTGTATTTTACCCCTTATTTACGGGGCCTGGCGGGCCTTTTTATGGGGTATACATGGTTTTAAGTATTTTAAGTCGTCCTCGGTAAACCTACCGTCCTGAGTAGGGCCCTAGTAAATCTACGATTGGGCTGGGCCGGATCATCGATCGTCTTGGCTCGTTCGTTCGTCGCGGCTTGCTCCTATCAAGATTCAATCATCCTCGCACTCGCACGACCTCGACGATCATTAACATCCTGAGCCAAAGGCCGCCCACATAGCTGCGAACTTTGCCCTGTGCAAGTTCCTGTACAATCGTTGATAACTAAGTCCTTCGTCAGCTATGGGCGCTAGACCACTTACATGGCCCATCCACCGCGTTGTCGATATCATTTGCGACCTCTTCTCGTCCCTTGGACCTCGACACTCGTTCTTCTCCCACATGTTTCCCCTTCTCTGTTCCTTCATTGACCGCAACCTGCTGAGTGTCTTGGGTCCCCTTCGTTCCAATCCATCGAGGCGCATTCGGTGCTAGTTTCAGGGTCTGCGCATCAAGTCCTAGACATTGTTTCGCCTGTTCAACCAACGCTCGCTTTCCAGAACTTCCAATGCCGTCTCCAATGCAAGAGAAGGATCAGCTCTCCCCCCCTGCCTTCTCAGCAGATCCCCCTTCGAATCCACCCCCCGAAAATCGTCGTTATTCTGATGTTGAAGATGGGGATCCGCAAGACGACCTACACGACGACGAGGATGAGAGGAACCATCTCCGCATCACAACAAGCTATGTCGAAGGTCCAGATCATATCAACAACCATCAATCTCATTCCCCTATGTCTGCAATGGCCCAGAGAGAGCAATCGCGCCGCCTCGACGATGATCTTACCATGCTACGAGCCGAGCGGATGGTCTCCAATGCAGAGTCAAACATGGATAGCTTAGGAGAGTCGAGGTCGATAACGCGAACAAGATCGCGAACGGCTCAAGAACCTGTGGATGATTTTGATGTTGCAACGAACCCGATACATGAGATGACCAAGGTCTACCAACCTCCAGCTCGTCCCACTACAAAACTCGCCAAGCTCTTCAAGAAACTCCATGAATCGAGTTTTCTGGTCCGATATTTCTTCTACATTACCCCCATTACCATACTGCTCCTCATACCACTTCTGGTTGGCCTTCTAGTGTATGAGGACTCTACTGTTGGTGGTGTAAAGCTATTTTGGTTCGGCATATGGCTAGAGATCGTTTGGTTAACTCTCTGGCTTTCAAGAGTGAGACTCTATCCCCGAACCGTGACCACCATCACTGACAAACGAACCTAGATCATAGCTAAAATGATTCCTTGGCCCATGGGGATGATCTCTAGCCTTTTTACAAACAATGCCAAGAAATGGAGGGACCTTGGAAAGCAACTCGAAGTTCCCGCTACCCTTTTCTTCTGGTGGCTTGCAATCGAAATTTCTTTCCTGCCTACCATGAAAAGCCACCACCTTGACGGTAATGAGTCTACCAGGGAATGGGAAAGTGTTGTTAACAAGATCATCGTTTCCGTCTTCGTTGGGGCTATTTTGAACTTCATCGAGAAGATCATCATTCAACTTATCGCTATCAGTTTTCATTTGCGAACTTATGCGGATCGGATCGAGCTAAATAAGTTCCAGATAGCTAGTCTAGTGAAGCTGTACATTTACTCTAAGGAGAAGATCGCGATGGAAGATTCGGAGTTTGAACAACGCCCTCAGACTGGACCCTCTGCCGGTGTTCGAACCCCAAAGGTTTACGTAGCAAAAGTGCAGAGGAATGCTCGGCATGCGCTCAATAAGGTTGGCGATGTAGCCGGACGAGTCGCTGGAGATTTTACGGGGAAGACTGTCACTTCCAGCACACATCCACATCAAGTGTAAGCACCAAATCCCTACTGGCCGCCCTTTCTAATTACCTTTCCAGTGTCCTTTCGCTCTTGGGATCTACAAATGGTTCGCAAGTATTGGCACGTCGACTTTATCGGACTTATGCCCATGAAGATTCCGAGACTGTCTTGGCTGATGATCTTCGGATGGCTTTCGACAACGATGACGAAGCCGATGCCGCTTTCACAATGTTTGACAAGGATCTAAATGGAGATATCTCAATGGAAGAGCTTGAAGCTGTATGTGTCGAGATCGGCCGAGAACGAAAGGCCATCACGGCTTCACTTAAAGACCTCGATTCCGTCGTCTCCAAGCTCAATGATGTTTTCATATTCATCGTCATTGTTGTCACCATCCTTGTATTCATCTCCCTCATTTCGACATCGGCGCAGACGGCCCTGACATCACTCGGTTCCACTGTCTTGGCTCTCTCTTGGCTGTTCTCCGCAACTGCCCAAGAATTCCTACAGTCAGTAGTGTAAGTTCCCCAGCATCAAAAGGATGCTTTCTAAGTTCCCCAGCATCAAAAGGATGTTTTCTAAGTTCCCCTCTTTACGGTAGATTTGTCTTCGTGAAGCATCCATTCGACGTTGGTGACCGCGTCACCATATACGGCAATACAGGGACACTCGGAAGAGGAGATGACTACTTTGTCAAAGAGATTTCCCTTCTGTTTACCGAGTTCAAGAAGATGGAAGGGCACGTTGTGCAAGCACCAAACAGTTATCTCAACACGCTCTTCATCCTCAACCAACGTCGTTCTGGTGGTCTGGCAGAAGCTGTACCCGTGACTGTGAAGTTTGGCACAACACTTGAACAGATTGAAGGCCTTCGCAATCGGCTTCTCGAATTTGTGACCTCGGAGAACAGGGAGTACCAAAAGAATATCCTCACTGAATTAACCACCGTCTACGAAGCGTACTCGGTCACTGTCAACGTGGTATTCTTCTACAAGTCCAACTGGCAAAACGAACTCCTGCGACTTCAGCGTCGTAACAAGTTCATCTGTGCCCTGATGGTCACAATGCAAGAACTAGGTATTGAAGGTCCACGTGTCGGCTCTGCACCTGGTGCGAACCAGGATTATCCAATGTTCTTGCAGGGCAGTTATCCTCCCCCTTACCAAGCAAATCCAGAACCCGAGCAGCAGCAACATGACCCAGGGCCCCGTTCCGGAAATCTTGCTCGCGAGCCATCGTTCGTCGCCCCAGCCTCCGACAGTAATGCATTCCGCCCAGCAGGTCAATCATACCGCCCTCACTCAATCCTTCGGAATCGCGGCCCATCAACATCTCGCCAACGCGGGGAATCACTTTCGCAAATGGGCAAGAGAGTTGATTTCAGTCTGGGCATGCAAGGTATCAGTTCTGGGGCAGACTTCGGTGATGTCTACGATAAACCACCACCGCGCATCCCTAATCCGGCCTATGCCAATCTCTCAAATTCTCCCAGTCATAGCCGGTCCTCACGTGAGGGTCGCAGAAGTGAGGATGGCGAGTCACTGTCGAGGACTTTCTCTCGCGAAAGTCAACTGGGTAGAATCACGAGTGCCAGTAGTATCCGGACACACAGAAACCGATTCCTCGGCAGAGGACGTAGTAAGCTAGGCAGCGCGGAAGAAGGAACAAGCCTGGAGGATCTAGAGGCTGGAACGCGTGAGTTCAATCTAGGGGGTATGCCTGATATTCCTGAGACCCCCACAACCAGTAGTCGAGTCGCCTCGTCGAACTTGGATGATAAGACGCAGGAGAAGGGTACTGGAGTTGGGGAAACGAGAAGAAGCGTGGATGAAAACCAGAAGCTTGATCCGCGAACCGGGCTGCTGAGTTCGCAGGCTGTGGTAGACGACAGTACAGTTGAACGAGGAGACATACCAATGGCGGGGCAAGCTAGTGGGAATGCACCTAGGTAATGATCCTGGTCGGGTGGGGGGGTAACAGGATATGTATATATGGTTGGATGGGAGGAATTACTCAGACTGAGCCGGAGTTGTGGATGATTTCGTGCATAGCGTATAAGTGGGAGGGAATAGATACCCATAGTTTGCTGGAGATGTGCTTGAATAGCTGGGCATAGATAAGATGATGTACGGCTTAGATCATCGAGGAAAAAGTCTCCACATATTGGAATGATAGTACAGGCAGACCAAGCTCTCTGCCCGTCGGTTTATGTTCTTCCTGACGTGTAGTGCCTTGAACATATGATCAACATTGGTGGACAAATCTCAGTAGTAGATATTAAGCATTTAGAAACACAGAACTCAATTATAAAAGACAAGAATCTCAAAGCTTTAAGGTTGCAGTGAGAGATGAGAGCCCTTCTCGATATATGTAAAACCTCATCGATTAGCAAAATCTACCTATCTACCTATCTACAATCTACTCAAACCAACCATCATCTCCTTCCACTCTTTCAACGATAGTAATCCGTGATATGGCCAATTAAACCACACAGCGTCCGACGGCGAGGATTCGGTCTAACATCAGGCTCGCGTGCGCGATGTCGGTGGTGGACCGAAACCCTAACGTTATATCGAGGGGCATGTCCTCCATGATGTCCTCCATGTCCTCCATGCCCCCCTCCATGTCTTCTCGGGTGTTCGCCGTGTCTTCTTGCTCGATGACGCGTGTGTTCGCTCGAGAATATTGAGGGCCCGGAGCCGCCAGTGGCGCTGCGGCTGGAAGATGAGGAGGTTGGTATGGTCCAGGCACGTCCGCCCTGATAGTTGTCGTTGCCGCGTGGCATATTTCTACGGCCGTCGCCGTAGGCATCGCGGCCATATATGTTGTCGTAAACGCCTCCGCCTCCACCATATCCATAGTCTCTGCCAAATCCACCGCCGCCCAATCCATAACCTCCACCGAGTCCGCCCAGGCCATAATCTCCACCCAATCCGTATCGTCCACCTAATCCACCACCGAATCTACCACCATATCCTCCGCCATATCCTCCATCATAACCTCCACCGAGTCCACCCAGTCCACCACCGAATCTACCACTATATCCTCCACCATATCCTCCATCATACCCTCCACCGAGTCCACCTAATCCTCCACCTAATCCTCCACCTAATCCTCCACCTAATCCTCCACCGTACCCTCCACCGTACCCTCCACCGTACCCTCCACCGTACCCTCCACCGTACCCTCCACCGTACCCTCCACCATATCCTCCATCGTATCCTCCATCATATCCCCCACCATATCCTCTACCAAATATACCCCCCAGACCTCCACCACCGTATCTACGAGGATAGCCGAAAAAGCTCATCTTCGTTGTATGGTTGTGTTTATGGTCTAGAGATATGCCTGGGGTGGAAAGATAGATGCCTTGTGTTTAGTTGAAGGATTGTGTGTCCGAGTTATAAGAGAAGGAGAATGGGAAAAGGGGAAAAGAAAGAGGTCTGGCTGTCATATAGTACGGGGATTCTTCGAATGATTCACGAGTTGCTTCAGTGGGTTGATTCCCCAATGATGGTATATTTGAAGATAGATATCAGGGCTTGGGAGAAGCAGGGAGGAATCACTGGATCTGCACTAGCAATTGACTGGTTCAAACATGTCGTTATTGGGATTCGAGAAGATACTCGTCACCCGTCTCCTCTAAAGTTACCATCATTGAATCATTTGGTGCTGAGGATCTATCGAGAAAGTATCCGCAACTTGATGCCATTCAGGACTTGATAGATGTTCAAAAGTCTCCCAACTCGAAAGATTTTATATGTCTTGGGCAATCATGCAGTTCTCCACACAGCATTCTCCCATAGTCTCATCTGTCTAGAGCAATGTAAAGCATCACTTGAGCTATATATTCGCAATCCTAGATGAATTCAATCTTGAAGCTATTCAAGTCGAGCCCGTTGTGATGTAGAGCTTGTTTATTCGGCCATCTACGTAGTCGGAAGAATCACTCCTCCGTGCTCCGAGGCGAAAGACTTACCCCTGAACTATCGCGCACGGACCTCAGCCTCGACATCTCGCGAACATCGAAGTCTGCGACGAGGAGAGTCTTACAATAACATTAATAACAACCAATTGAATTGCGCAGCAAAGAGCAGAACTGAAGACCAACTTACGCATCTTTCCTGCTGCTCCAATGTGCACGAAAGTCATCACAGCCCACCACAGCTGACCGCAATTCTCGAGTCCACCTCCGTCCCTCCAAGTCCTCCCTCTCTCCCGACACCATGGACCAGGCCGACATCCCCGCGCTGCTCTCACGTCTGCAGAGCGACGAAGATGCCACGCGCAAAATGGCTGTATTTAAGCTTCAATCCTCGATTAATGATCCCGCTTTCGCCGACTTATTCATCTACTCTGGCGGACTCAACATTCTGCGGCGCCTTATCATGGCCACCGGCGGCAATACCCTCGCATACTCTCTCCAATCCCTCAGCCGTCTCCTCGAAGTCGATATGGGCTGGGAGATCTTTGAATCATCCGGAGCAGGCGAATTGGTCGAACGTGTCGTCGAACTCATCGTCACGCATCCGCTAGTCAACATCTTGCGCGGGGCGATGAGCATACTGGTAGCCATTGTGAGCCATCCGCAGACGTCCACAGGCGCAATTCGAATACCCGGAGCTTTTGGGTTTCGGGCGCTCAAGCCGGCTGTTGCGGTATATCCACAGTTCTTCGAGATGGTGGTTTCTCAGCTCAACTCGGCGGACCATGCTCTCTGCGCGAATGCGCTGATGCTTCTAAATGCATTGATCAGGGACGCCATTACCAGCGAGAGTGGGGCTGGAAAGGATGCCATTGGGAAAAGTACCGGGACCGGGGAAGAATGGCCAAAATTCATAAAGAGATTGCAGGATCTGGGGGTCATCAAGGCGGTATATATCCTAATGCAAAGCTCAGCCATGCAGGATCTAGCGCATCCGTTGTTGGAGTTTCAGGCTCTTATGAAATTGTTGCTGAGGAAGTGGAGGGATGTTCCGGTGGATCTGGAGAGGCCAGAACATAGGAGAGCGTTGAAGGGAATACATCTGGCCAGCGCACCGGAGAAGAAGGAGAAAATCACTCCTGTCACCACGCGAGCGGAGGGACCAACTGACAAGGAAGATGAATTGGCTGAACCGGCTGAACCGGCGGATACAAGCAAGAAGGGTAGCAAGAAACATAATCCAGAGAAGTGGAGGAGGTTGGGATTTGAAACAGAGAGCCCTGCATGGGAGTTTGATACCACTGGTTTCTTGGGAATGATGGACTTGACCGATTTCGTGCGAAAGGAAGAAGATGGGTTCCAAAAATTACTCATGGAGCAGTCCTCGAGGCCGATGCACGAAAGATGTCCAATTGCGCGATCAAGCCTAGCAGTCACGGCAATTCTATACGAGCATTTCCAAGTCGACAAGTCGGACGTTGAGGATGCGAAAAACTATCTGGTACTGGATGGCATGAAGAACTATGATAAGGTATTCCGACCCCTCCTCCTACAGTGGTCAAGGTTACATAGCGCGAGTCTCCATGCCTTCTTCAGACTGTGGAAAGCTACAGGAGCAGAACAAGTGGATTTCGATAAGGTAGTAGAGCTGGTGCGGATCCTTGTCGAACAAGTCGTTGGGCAAGCGACACGAACGAAGGATGTACACGAGGTGGAAGAGGAGATCGCAGAATTTGAATACTCGCGTCTGCGTGACCTGCAGATGGATGTTCTGGAGCTGACCTTCCAAGACGAATGGGGTCAGCATCTTCGTCAAGTCCGAGACGAGCTGAAACGAGAGGCGCTCCAATTCGTCAAAGAGCAGCGAATACGATGTCTACTCCAAGGGGCATGGTTTCCCAGAGCAACGTCTCACAAGGATGACGGCAACAGACATCAAACTCCAAGCTCATGGCGATACGTAAAGCTATCCCATAACCGACGCTATTTGCATTACTCTGATTTCGGATCGCCGACGAAACACGAGCCCACCCTGGATGAATTGCCTGAAAAAATCGATCTGAGCACGGTCAGCTCCGTGGTCTCGAATGTTTCGGCGCCACCTGATGAAGCCTCGAGTATATCCAGTTCATCGACACTGAAAACGCTATCGCATGCGCCAAAGCAGACTTCTACGACGAAGATCACGATCAATAGCTTTATTCCGGGAAGCGACAACAGATCTCAATCTTCAAATGGCAATGATGAGCCCGTAGAGCGAGCAATCTTGATCCTGATGCCTCCAACGCACAGCCTCGCCTCGGAATGGCTGGATGGACTTCTTATGCTGTTGAATCAAGCTCCTATCACGGCCGAAACAAACAAGCTGGTAGGCCTGGTTAGCGAATATGGATTGAAGATCAGACTACTAAATGTTAGGCTGGACGATGGGTATGCCGGGCCTCCTGAAGGGGCTGGAGTTGTGCCTAGTAGGGAGGGATTAGATGATGATTACTACTATGAAGTGTAGAGTGCGTGTATATGATTGGGAATGCCGTTGATACCCCGGGTTTTGTTGGAGCGTCTACGATTAGATTTCTTTCAGGCAAGCGGTTCTTATTATATATATAGTTGACCTGTAATTTTACTAAACGGAACTACCTAGGTAGAAGAGCTAGAGCACTTTTAATGATAGGGGTAAAGTTTTGAAAACTGTGTGACCCGTGATGTTTTTGAACGTTGAGGAAAAGCAAATGACCCGAACCCCAATTCCTTTCGAGTTTACCACCGTTACTCGCAGTAAGCCCGCATCTTCGAGGCATACAGGTGCATCTTTACTCAATTATCCGTCCGTCACCAATTCATTCGCTTACTACTCTTAGCGCAAATCACCCCCCTTTTTTGAATCGGTTAGGAGCTATATCTCTAGGAAGTTCACCAATTTGCTTTTTTTGGGACCTACCTCTCTAGCTAAATGACAGCTTAAGCACCGCTCCAAACTTGCTTTCAGGGTCTAGGTTTGTCCTGCGGGCCGATAATATATTTAGGCTGCAGAGCCATTATGAATGACGTGTATACGAGGGTTTAAAAAACAAATGGAGTGGAGAAGGAGTTATATTAGCTACTTAAAGTGAAATCACTTTAGAGTACTACAATCTCTACGTGAATGGAACTGCAAAAGGAAATAGACACGGAATATACTTGTCAGTCTTGTTGATATGCCACGGATACTTTTGAGTGGACTGTTGAAGCCACATTGACATTTGTGTTGAACAAATGCCTGATGGTATGAGTTGCAGTTGTGTATCCAACTCAAGTTGTTATTTCACCACCTCTCCTTTATCGTTCATCCCCGGCTCAGCCCGATCAATGTCTATGCGTAGGCGTAATATCTCTACTGCTTCTCAGGCTTTACAAGCCCATCGACATAAGAGATAAGTTTCAGTCTCCGCAAATAGACATTGTGGAGATCGACACGCATGTTAGCATCGGCGATATTGTGTCCAGTGATCAGGATCATCATAAAGAAGGACTCGATGATGCTAGGAGGGACATTGCAGAGCAGCTGTCCCGTCACACTCCAGCGCATAGCACTAGCACCAATGATCAGGCCAATGATTGCGACTGCCCCCAAAATGACCGTTATTTCATGAGAACAGAAATTGCCCATCGCAATTGAGACTCGGTAAGTGAGCGACCTGTCCACAACACGATCTTCATTGAGCTCCGTCACACCAATCACGGAAATCATATCCATGTCGTCGTATATTAGCTGGGTAAACTCAATTTGTTGGTAGCCTCCGAGTACGTTTTGAACATTGCGTAGAACGAACCCATCGTTTAGGCCAATCAGCCCAGCGTACGTGCCGATGAGGAGCCACCAGTTTGAATCGAAGGACATAACCGGTCCAAGTGCCACCCATATGATGATGACGATGATCAGGATTGCGATGCCAAGCAAAGTTCCAACGAGATCTGCGTAGTAGTCGATTCCGCGTTGAATCCTGCCCCTTCTGGGAGCTTGGATAGTGATAAGCCCGTTTTCAATAGTGTCGCCGGTGATAGTTCGTAGCCTAAGCTCGAGTGCAGCATCAACCTTGTAGATATGTTGCAGGCATTTTTCCATGTAGTTGCTGTGTCGTTCACGGATATTTGCCAGGAAGCCGAGGACGAAAACCATCAAGGCGGAAGTGGCTGAGTTGATATACAATTGCCATGTATTGGACCAGCCGCAGTACTTGCCGAACCCAATCCAGATGAAGATGCCCACCCAGAAAGCGAAAACTGTAGCGATATGACCTAGGAAGCTGGAGACTGCAGTGGAAATTCGACCTAGCAGATTCTCGGCCGGTAGATCGGATGCAAACTCTGTCTGTTGTAGGTCGTGGAATTGTGCGGGTTGGGCTTTCTCATATCTCCCAGTCTCCATGAGCTTACTCAGCATTCTCTTGTTACTGCCAATGCGAGACCTCATGCAAGCTAAGGAGAAGATTATTGAGTCGTGTGCATTTAATTGCTGGCGCATGAGGAACGCATCGAAGACCATATTGATGACAGCCTGAGCATCGGAGATAGTGACTTGCCAGTCATTCGACTGGCCAAATCGAATCCCCAAGAATGCCCAGACCAGCAGAGCGATGAGAATGGTGAAAAAAACGAACTGTGAACCCGAGAATTCCACAACCTTGTCCAGCCAACGATCCAAGAGTCTGGCCTTAGCTTGGATCGTATAGGTGCTGACATTCTTGGCGGAGACATCGACATCCTGGTCTCGTTCCTTCCGATCTATATTCGGCAACACTTGCGTCGGCGCCGCGCATTCAACTGCATGCCTGGCGCCTGGAGCGCTCAAGAGCTTGAAGAACTTCTCCATTGCTTACGCAGTTTGACAGTTGTAAGGAAAGAGGGAAGATCGCGAGTGGGGCCATAAAAGAAGAACCGCTTCAGGGAAAACCTTGGTGCTCTTTCGGCATACGAGCTCAGTTATAAGAGATGCTGAATGGGTCAGTAATTGAAATGTTATGAGTGGGAAGCATGAGACAGCGGAGGGGTCCAACAACTGGTAATTGGTCCTCTGTTTTAGGTAACCAAGTAAGGAGGTACTTCGACTATTATCCACGAATATTCATGGTTCCAACGGACTCACCTGTGTCCTTTCTGGTTCCTATGGTGGTCGTGTGGGTTGGAGAAGCTCTCCAGCATGTGTGACCAAGGGTGCTGGTCGGTAAGAAGAAGTGATGATCGCCAGGATTTCTGATAGATTGTACTCCTGTACAATATGTTGCTCCTATACCATTGTGAGCAACATGTCGACGGCGCTGCCAATGGATCTGAGCAGCTATGATGAGACTCACAATGTTCAACTTAACTATACTTCCTGGATAAAAGCCTGCGATTGTGTGAATGAAGGAGGGCGCTGAAGATGCTGAAGGATTAGAACTTTCCTTTTTTTTCCTTTTCCTTTTTTTTTCCCTTTTTTTAAGGAGGGGTAGTTAGCTATATGTCACCGACAAAATGCAATGAGGTTGCTATGCGGGATATAAAATTTCTGAACCTCCCTCCGGGAGCGAGCAGTGACATTCTGGGCAGGGTTCAGTACCGAGACTAAGCATTTCCGACTGCACTGGTATTAGGAGGCTGTACGGAATACGTAAGTCCCAGATATTTAACTTGGGTCATAAATAGCGAGGGCGGATTACTTGATCAGGACCTCTTGGTTGTGGTAGGGGAGAGGTCCAATGCTTGGCAATAGTTGTCTGATGGCTTGGCAATAGTGAGGCTGAATTGTCAACAACTCTACTGAAATTATTAGCGGTCAGCAAATCGCAATTGATGTGCCACATAACGGAGGATAATCACCAAAGTTTGGGGTTATTATATCATAACTATCTGGCCATTTTATAAGACCCTCACCTCGCACTTGATTGTGCGAATATGCCGACACCAACGGTGTAGCGGAGTAGCCGCATCGCAAATGCCGCAATAGACATGGGAGCAAAGTTTTCCCCTGTGATTTTCGCGCCTTCTTTTTCAAAATCGCAAAGCAACTTGCCGTTGATTCAGTCTCTTGAGTTCCGTGGGCCTCCCTAAAGAAAGTGGCTGTAGATATTGCCAAGAGGATACTTTAAACTTGCAAGAGGATAAGGTACGTTAGGTAGAATGTGGAGGTGGGTCTGGTATAAGGTATTCAGCCTCTTTCAGTTAACACATTTTCAACATGTTACTCCCACACCAACATAGCGAAGATTCAACTCTAGCGTTTCGATAACTAGCAATGCGAAAAAGATACCGCAAATGTCAGTTAAGTACTTGCTGACCCGCCTTGCTGAATTTCGAGTGGCTTTGCATCAAGTTAAAAGAAGGTTTTGAGTTGGTCCTCGGCAAGGGAGCTTGGGCCTTTCTACAGGAGAGGTACCTTACCTTAATCAATGATATCATCCACGTGACATCAATACGTCAAGTACCGCCTTTCGTACCACACATATCACCCCAGGACTGGAAGATAAAAAGCGACGTCAGTTAAGATGATGGACTGGATATTATCAGCAAGTTTTAATATATCTGCAGCAACTGTTGTCCTCTTACCTGCCACTTGACAGTGAGAGATAATAGATTCCTCGTAATGTCTCGGGGCGCCTCTCCAAGGCTCTCCACCAAGGATGAGCCTGCGAACGCTCCCGCGCCCACAGCCGGCAGCTCACAAGCTGATAGCCTACCTGAATTGTCCGAAACGGAGACCCGGGGTCTTGGCCGGCTGCACGTTAGCAGTAAGGACATTCACACCCGAGCTACAGTCAACGGTTAGTTCTTCTCTGGAACGACACATGTCACGGCGGGATTGAGCTGATGCGTCCTGATAGATGATGGCAGGCTCGATGTACATATCAACCACTGTTCAAATCGCCTAGAAAACCAGGTGTTGCCCACACTACATACCCACGTGAGACCCCAGGAGGAAGGTCCCAAGGCTCCCGTCGAATCTCTCCCGCATTACATGGTCAAAGATTTCGCTGGGCTCCCCCCACCACGAATGAACATTGTCATCCATGTCGTTGGTTCGCGTGGTGATGTTCAGCCTTTCGTTTCTCTGGGTCAGGTCCTTCGCGAGCAGTACGGGCATCGTGTCCGTCTCGCGACCCATCCGGTTTTCCAAGGCTTTGTCGAAGAGAATGGGCTCGAATTCTTCAGTATTGGGGGTGATCCTGCCGAGTTAATGGCATTTATGGTGAAGAATCCTGGCTTGATGCCTACCTTAGACACTATTAGACGCGGGGAGGTCGGCCGACGACGTCGAGGCATGTATGAAATCCTGAAGGGGTGCTGGAGATCTTGCATCGAAATGGGAAACGGCTTGGACAAGTTCGATTCCTCCCAAATCCTTTCCAACCCATCTAGAAACCTTCACAGACCATTTATTGCAGACGCCATCATTGCAAATCCTCCAAGCTTTGCTCATGTCCATTGCGCTGAGAGGCTCGGCGTCCCTCTCCATATGATGTTTACCATGCCTTGGTCGCCAACACAGTCATTTCCGCATCCATTAACAACAATTCACCACTCGAGCGCGGAGCCAAGCATGACGAATTTGATTTCGTATGCCCTGGTTGATATGATGACCTGGCAAGGCCTCGGGGATATTGTGAATCGGTTCCGGACAAAAATATTGGACTTGGAACCTGTCAGTCTTATGTGGGCTCCTGGCATGATATCCCGATTACGGATTCCGTTCACCTATTGCTGGTATGATTACAACCCGTTCAAGCTCTTCTCAAGCTCTGATGTAATATGAAATAACCAGGTCCCCGGCACTCATCCCAAAGCCTCGGGACTGGGGCGATAATATTTTCCTGTCGGGATTCTATTTCCTGTCCCTAGCCTCGGCGTACACTCCGGATCCAGAACTGGAAGCTTTTTTAAACAAAGGACCTCCCCCAGTTTATATCGGATTTGGGTCCATAGTTGTGGATGACCCGGACACTATGACAAAGTTGATTTTCGAGGCCGTGAAGAAAGCCGGCGTCCGGGCCATTGTTTCTAAAGGGTGGGGTGGCCTCGGTGCTGATGAGCTAGAGATTCCTGAAAATATATTCCTGATTGGGAACATACCCCACGACTGGCTCTTCAAACGTGTGTCTGCGGTAGTGCATCACGGCGGAGCAGGTACTACTGCAGCCGGTATTCTGGCAGGGAAGCCAACAGTTGTGATTCCATTCTTCGGAGATCAACCATTCTGGGGAGCCATGACCGCACGCGCTGGCGCAGGGCCGGATCCCATACCGTACAAGCGTCTTACTTCCGACAATCTTGCTGATGCTATCTTGAAAGCACTCTCACCGGAAACTAAAGAGAAAGCGAAGAAGCTCAGTGAAGGAATTTCGAAAGATGAAGGAGCAGTTGCAGGCGCTCAAAGTTTCCATAGAATGTTGGACGTTGACAGGATGCGTTGTATGGTCTGTCCGAATCGAGTAGCAGTTGCGAGGATAAGGAGGACAAACATAAGGCTTAGTGCGTTGGCGGTAATTGTTCTGGGCGATGAGGGTCTATTGAAGTGTTCCGATATTAAACTGTGGGTTTCATGTTCACAAATCCCAAGTTGGATGCACTAACATGTCTCAGTTATCGCTCACGGGAATATTGTACTGGAGAGCAGCCCTGGGACCCAATAACTGGTGGGGCTTCTGCCATCCTTGGTACTGTCAGTAGCATGATGATTGGAATCGCGGATGTTCCTGTCGAAATCATTTCGCAACTGAGGTCTATAGTCGATAAGGGTCCTTCAAAAGGTACTACCAAGCCGGCATCGACAACTTCGACCCGATCCAAGTCCGACTCGATTTCTTCAAGACGAAGGCCCGACTCAGTCGCTTCTGGAAGCACGAATATAACTGACCCCACCAGTATTGATGCCACTAACTCTGATCGATCAGAAGGTGGTAGGCAGAGCGAAGAGCGCCATGCTGAGCCGTCTCCCAGAACTTCAGAGACAAGTCGACATAACATTGGTGTCCATCCGGCTCCTAACCCTGAGCATGACCATCTCATAGATCCAGTGGACCGCGTTCCGAACAGTGCTCTTGAGAGGGCAGAAGAAGGCATCTCCAGAATCGCCATTACAGCACTGCGTCCGCCCATGGACTTCAGCATGGCTCTCGCCCGCGGGTTCCACAACGCCCCGAAGATTTACGGCGATGACACGGTACGCCCAAGTACCAAGGTCGACGACTTCAAAAGCGGGCTATCGGCTGCCGGAAAGGAGTTCGGGTTCGGATGGTATGACGGTTTGTCCGGGTTGGTGACGCAGCCCATCCACGGCGCGAAGAAACATGGGGCCAAGGGCTTCCTGGCAGGGGTTGGCAAGGGGGTTAGCGGACTCGTGCTAAAACCAGGGGCCGGTAAGACTTTTCTGGTCTCTCTCGTGGCAGATACTAATTTGGAATCAGCTATCTTCGGGCTTGGCGGGTATACCTTCAAAGGCGTCTATCGAGAGATCCAACAGCATATGGGGTCGACAACACACAGCTACATCATATCATCGCGTATCACCCAAGGACACGAGGATTTTGAGGCATCAACCGAGGAAGAACGACGCCAGATCATCGAGAACTACCACAAGATCAAAGCGGATCCGCAGTTGATGAAGGAGAAAGTGCACCACGACCCCATCGCTGCGCTCAAGCCGCACCACTATCCTCCTTCGTCGTCAGTGGAAAGCGACATTTCGTCGCAGAGACAGCACGAGAGTGAGAATGAGAGACATGGGCATTCCTGGAAACACCACTTCATGAAACACCGCAATAGCTCCTCACCCGACATTGCAAGCGAACCAGGGGAGGCAGAGTCCCGGCGTGGTCATAAGCACCGGCATTCATTGAGAGATCGTCTTCCACATCTGCGGCACAAGGATAGTGACACACCTAGGGACGGCACTGCTACTCCCTGATCGTGCACGAGAAACGCGGTAACGTCTTGAGTTGTTCAGTAACGAAAATAGGATATAGAGCGAAAATTGTCTGTTTCTCGTGGGTGAATGGATGGATACCTAAATCGGTAATTTCAGGGTCTAATAGATTTGTTATGCTGCCACAGAGGGAATGGAGTAGTAGGAATAGGTATACCACGGGCTTCTCACTTATGTACGAATATAATTATGTATCACGTATTGTATACCATGACCACAAAATCACCATCCTATCCAGCCACCTGACGTGACATAGCGATGCACTACATCAACGTATCATGCCGAAGTGTAGGATAGACGTGATCGCGAACATTTCCCTCGCGTCTCATCCAGGAAGCTGCCACTAGGCTTCCTTTCCCATACCTTAGGCGTAACACATTCAGCGGGAAAAATATCAGGGTCGCAAAGTAGCATGTTATTTATGTTGACAAGTATGAAACCAGGAGGTGAGGGGAAGGAAGGATACTGATCCAAATCTGATACGCAATCTGCGACAGGGGAAACAGACGGTTGCAGTGGAGTAAGACAGACATTATGCGCAGAGCAAAAAGCTGACAGACTTCTGTATCGAGCCGGCATTACCTGCTCCCTCTCCAACGCATATGTCCAGAAGCAGGAAGGGGGGGTGGGAAGAAGGGCCAGACGGCACGCAGTGGAACACGAGACCGCTATGTTTTTGGAAACTTCCTGCATATTGTGCTGCGAGGGACGCCAGTCGTAGCAGCTTGTCCCTGGTAAGCTATTGCAGATCTGAGATACGAGCAGCTAGTACTGGGAGTACTTGCATCACCCCTGAGCCCCGCTCAGCCCTGCGGAAATGTGTTCGATAGTAATCCAGCCGTCCGCATCCTGTTTCCTTCTAGTTCCACTCAATTACCCCATATTGTGAAGCGGGGACTGTGGTGAAGCCAAAGCAGGTCTTGTGCTCGGCCTCGGTGCTGGATGGTAGAGAGGGCTGAACCTTGGCTTGCGGACACATAGGCGCATCTTTAAGACCCGGTCCAAGCATTCCTCGGACTTGTTAGACCTTCCACAAATCCTTCAGCCCTGGGGATAGCACCGGCAAAGCTGGCGGTGAGAACGCTGCGTGCCATCGTCCGCTCACACCAACTCCATCTCCCCCCTCTCCACGTGCTCCCGCACATCTGCCCATCTAGCAACGACTACCTCCCCCCTCGCAACCTCCACCTCGCCATCCGCGTCGGTGCTTCGTCCATGGACCACGACCCCCTCATCCCCACCCCCTCTAGCCCCCAGTCCCCTAACAAAAACCGCCCCCTCCTCATCCGGCCCACCGATCATGGAGATTCCCCCCGCGGTATCATTCAGGTTCTGCAGCTGAATGGGGAAGCTACCCAGGAAACTGCTGAGGTAGTGGTTGTGCAGCAGCTGCTGGTGTCGTGTGGCGTATGCCACCTCCATCTCGCTCATGCGTTCTTGGAGCGTAGGCGTTGATAGGTAGTACAGGGCGTGCTTGTCAATCTTGGCAATGCGCGCGCGCAGGTACGAGCGGATGAGGAATTTCCACCGCTCGACTTCCGTCTGGATGATGATGAGGGAGAAGTTGGTCTTCGGGTCCATATCACCGGTCATGGTTTCAACGGTTTCGATCTGCAGTTTCACGAGTCCGGTGACGCGCTCGATTAACCCGTCCCTGGGCCAGCTGTGGGAGGGATTATGTTAGCATTTGGGACCTCAAGCTGCTTGGGGAGATGGTCGGTTCTTTGATAGGACGCAGAGAGGAGATTCGTACGGTAGCAGTTCAGTGGTCCCACGCTCGTTGATCCACGCTCTTGTCAGCGCCTGTAGATCTGCCTGGCCCGAATGAAGCCTCCCTCTGTCAATAGACGCGTACGTTGCATCATACTCAGCGAAGGGGTCTCGCGACACGTCGTTCAATATGTCTGATATGTCGTCCATGTTCGGCCGCGGGTCTGCTGGAAGTAGAGATAGAGTATATACAAGTAAGTTATGGTCAGGCAGAAACCACAGTTATTATCGTGGGATCATTTCCCGTGGTGGCTTGGTAGCTTCAGGTGTGTCGTTCGATAGTAGAAGATTTGAAGCTACCAGAACGACTGAAGTAGCCGCAAGGCTGAGAGACGACGCGTGCAGCAAAGCCAACTCCCAGAACTCGCTTATTCTCGGCTACCGCGCTCTCAAAAACATCAAAAAGTAAAAGAAGAGAATTCCAAAACACCGAAAGGATGCCGCGACCAAATAAACTCCAATATCGCGGTCAAAAAAATGCAAAAAAATTGGTAGCTTCTCTTTGATTGAGCGTGTCATCCTTAGTGCAGGGGCCATGCTAATCTTCTCTGTATCGTTTCAAATTTGACCACTATAGATTCTGTTAGCAGTGATACCACTGAGCTAGAGTGCGGGTAGACTTACAATGCCCGAAGGCAAATGCTTTCCACTAAAATTAATTATATAGGTGGCTCCCCCTCCAGAACCGCAGTCTTCAGGTATCATTCAAGGCAGCAAGTCTTACCCCTATTTTGACTACAATCATCCCTTTTCGACATTCTGTACTCTTTTTGGGACTTTTTTTAGAAAATGCAGATGCTTCATAAGCAAGTTTCATCTCATAGGTTCGTGCAATATTCATACAGTGCTATTAACAATAGCCCGTAGTAGCTACTCAACTCAGTACTCCCTAGTTAGTTACCGCAACCCTTCTGCCTACCTCAACTCCCTTCCTCACTCGTTGTCTCAACCATCAGCAAAGAAATCAAGATTTTCCTTTTAACATCCCGTTTATCTTACTGTTATTATCATTAAAAGCTGTGCTGGTTTTATGTTCCTCCAGAGGGAAATTAGGTAAGTGAGTCATTTGGTATCTATAATATAACCCCCCCCCGGCCCCCTTTTCCGACCTTCATTTCCACAAAGAGTGACTTAACTCTCAAAATCCCAGAGAATTATTATACTCATACAAGACAGCGAGAGCCCCTTCTAATGGATTTGACACTACACAGCCGCTCAAGTTTCGTTTTACAGACCTTTAGCATACTTTAGTTAGGGGGGTTGGGTAGTATGAAGTATTGCCTTGGTTGAATATGCGAACGCAGAGAAGGTTCAAAGCAAGGAGTTTAGACGTCAGAGGGCTGAAGCCTTGGCTAACCATAGTGATAGCACATGGAGATATTCGGTGAGACTTTAGTTTTTTGAAGGAATTTTCATATATCGACAGCGACAGCTATGTGTTCATAGCAACCCTCCGCTCAGCTCTATCTCTCATGCCATACATATGCGGCATTATCACATACACCTCATGCTCGTCCGCGCATCCATACATCTTTGTCCATTCTAGTCTTTCTTTCATCCATCCATCCATCCACGCATACACCATTCTACCTCAGTCCAACTCTCAATGCGATTTAGAAAAAGGCTTAAGCAACGCGAGGCAAAAAAAAAGGATGGAAATTAAGATGAGGGAACAGGGAAGAATATTAAAGTCGAATAGGATGAGAAGGGGGGCAAGCTGCAATTCAGTACATTACGTACATCCTCTGCGTCTGGGTGTGTTCTGTGTGGGAGTTCGAGACCCGGTATAATTATCGGGTAGAGGGGTCGCCGTCGATGACAAGACGTGAATCGTAGGAAATTGTAGGTTTCGGTGATCGGGATCTCTCGTACGCGATCGTAGTGGTGGGTTTATGTGTAGTGTTGTCAGTGTGAAGGTATTGTAGCACAAAAGAAATGTCGCAAGGATTCCTGATCCAAGAAGTAATATCAATCCTCGGTGTAAGAAGGATCGAGATGATGCGAAGCGCTAATAACTCAAAAAAAGTACGCCGCTGCAATGTGCACGCCAGTACGCCAGAGCAAATAGTAGATGCTGCTCGATTGTTGGAAGACAGAGCGGCGGACTCGTGGAACTCCAACGAGTGTCGAAAAGGAGATGTGAGGCCTATAGAGCCTCTAGATCGGACAAAGCAATCACAACGCCAGCAATGCAAAACTCCATGGGAAGAGACTATTCTGAGACGACGCGTCTCACGTGTGACTGATCATATCCTAGCATTGGCGAGGACGCTTCAGATATTAATGGATTCATACTACACGCCTTCGACCGACTCGGCGCCGTGGGACTATCGTCCACTTGCCCCTGTCCGAAAGCAAAGGTTTGAGCTCTGCTCAACTTTGTTCTGCTCTGGCGGAGTCGACCCATTTCCCGCTCACACGTATTGGCATGCTCCTTAGCATCCATCTCGACATAGTTCTGGGGAAAGCAACGCGATCGATGTTGGGCAAAGAAATTGCTGTATCCTCCATCCAGAATGTAAACCTCTGGATAGGTGAGCTTAGGGTATTGCTCGGCATTAGTAGCACGATCCAGTTTTCGGACGTGTCGAGCCATTATGGGTGCTCGGTGTGCAGAGTATTCGCAATGGAAAATCAAAAGGGTCTTGCCAGGATTCTTTGTTTCAAAGAGTTCGTCCGATAATAATTCCTTGTCATTATAGTTGACGGCACCATCGATATGACCTCCCTCGAACTCGTATTCGAACCGGCAGTCTATGATCATACGCCGGTCAAAGTGGCTGTTGTAGTTGCCGTCAAGAACGTCGAGCAACGTCTCCTTCGTAATCCGCGGAATGCTGTCTGGCTGTCCTTCCTGGAAAAAGTGCGGAAGCACCGGCTGGTGAAGTTCGTCAAGGTCCATTACAGTGTGTAGACTGCTTGTTGCGATCTCCTCTTTTTTCCCCGCCATTATGTCCCCTGGGTGCTCGAACATGCTCAATGACCGGCGGAATTGCTTTCTTGGACGAATTAACGGATTTGTAGACCTCCTATGTTGATGGCCAATTGGTGATCCGTTGCGAATGGAGTGGCCAGACATGCTCCCAAAGGGTTTGCTAAGTCGAGGAGGCGCCATGAGGGATGACACTGACGGACTATTCGCAGATTGAGGCCGACGCTCCTGTGTTGGTGATCCCATGAAGCACTCATCAAGAGACATCGATGTCGTCGACAATTTGCTACTCCCAGCACCGAAGCGGAAGGGGGGTAGTGTATTGTCTGCACTTCGGGGGGCTAGGTTACCAGTGGAATGTCCTTTGGTACGCATGAGTGACGGTCTCGTGAAATTTGATTTTCGGCGTCTGAAGATGGGTTAGAAAATATGAGCTATGGAATGTGGAACGCAGCTTACTCGGCCGCATTTGTCGGTCTCGGCGCCTCCGCAAATTCAGCACGAGGGGGGGATGATTCCATGGTAACTTCTTCGTCCGGTGTGGATCTTGGGGTTGGGGACTGGACATCAATCTGTGCAAAGTATGGTTGCTTGTGTGGAAGCGGCGAAATGTCCATACGCTCATTCAGTCCCCCAGGGGAGGAGGATGGGAGAGGAGGGGTTCGAGTACTCTCTGTATATGATTAACATCTTCTCCATGTGCCCTTGTATATCATCCTTACCACGGCCATCAATTGTCCCAAAAAGGTTCGAGGTGAAGAGCGATCGTCGAGGAGTTGGTAATTGAGGGCTGCAGTACTATCAGTACATGCGGGGGGAATCTCCGGCCAGTGCAACTTACCTCATATCGATATGGAAGTTCTGAGAGAGATCCGCAGCAAGACTCGCCGTGGGGGAGGACCCACGGACAGGCTTCATAGCAAAGTAGTCAGGCTTGCTCGGCCTGTTCATGCTGAGCTCTCTAAAATCGAACGCACCGGGCCCAAAGGGACCGGTACGAGATAAGTGTGAGTGCGCATGCGAGCTATACATGTCGCCCCGGCTCCAGGCGGGCATTAAGGATGGTGGCTGCATGGCAGCTAATGGGGATGAGGCCTCCATGATTGTTTCAACGTTAAGAGATGCTCCTGCTCCAGGAAGTCCTGCGTAGCGTGGATTGGATCAATTGGCAGGCAACCCGGTTGCAGGGAGGCGATCTCGACGTGGGGAGGAGATCCAAAAAGAGCTCGATTGTAGACGGCGGCGGCGATTGTCCAATGGCCGTCGTATAAACCGGGAGGGGCTTCGTCAACTCGCAGATTGGGAGACGACGAGACTGGGTGGAAAGGCTACAGACACGTCGACGGCATGGAGGGCTCTGGGTCGTCGGATCGTGGGTGCGGCGTCGAAGTTCGTGGGAAGAGGCAGATTGTGGGGTGGTGAAGGCTGCTCTCGCTCTTGACCCTTGTCGAAGATGTCTATCTACACACGAAAGGCAGGGCGAGGCCAATCGCAGAGGTAGTGATGGCGGGAGGGGTGGGAGAGCAAAGAAGGAGGGTGAGGAGGATGGTGAAGGAAGAAGATAAAAGAGCAAGGAGAAGAGAAGAAGAGCCTTCTGGGATGGTGGAGACGTGAGTGAAGGAGGTTGTTGGGGGGATGAAGCTTTTCCGTTTGTCGCCAGGGCGGCCTCTGGGTAGCTTCTCGAGTTTCCACCGTAGCACCGTCGGCTTGGTGCTATGGAGCTGCGGATGGCCTGGCAATGCTGGTAGGCCCGGTGCACGGCAGCAGACTGTCTGCTGGTAGTCTGGTAGTCTGGTAGACGGGCAGCTAGCAGCTAGCAGCGCTCTTTGCTTTCTTTGGTCGCGGCGGGGATTCGCCCTGCACGACGGCCTTGCGAGGAGGGCTCGAAATGGAGCGCCTGGGATCCTGGGACTCTGGGAGCCCTGGGAGACCTGGCACTGGCAGCAATCCTTGCCGACCACGACCACCAGGAGAGCCAGAATAATACCGAGACCTGGCACGCCGAATCAGACCCAGCAGCGACGGCGGAAGAGGACGAATGCGCGCTCCACGCGCTCGGCCGTTGCTGGAGCGGTCCAGTAGTGATTCGGAGAATTTCGCTGGTGTTGGCGAATATTGACAAGGCTACGGTTATGTACTGTCATCTACATAGGACATAATGTGTGTGTGAGATATATATGGATAAGGTAGCTAGGGATGAAATGTAGGGAGTTTGACCAGCGACCATGCCTTTTTCTGCTTTGTATTTCTATTTCTGTCTCCATTTCTGCTGCTATGGCTACTCCCCTACCATCATCGATGCGCGCGCTGTGAGCCTCGCGAGATCCCCCTGGCCTCTCTCTTCACCGAGTTTTCACGCGAAAGTAAATATTTACTTTTAACTCTTCGCACTGCCGAGCGCGTCGCCCTCCCAGCTTGTGAATCGGAGCCTCACGAAATCCAATAGTCTGGCGTCACGGCGATTCACCATCTGGACGCCGTCCCAGAGGACAAGACTTGCATCGTAATTCTCCGGGGGAATAGCGCATAAACTCAACTTTATCTGGATAAGGGAGATGGAATAGCGAGTATAATAGCATGGCAATCTGAGACTGTCAGCCCACGTCCGGCTTGGGCCATGCGTTCGTCCACCTCTCGCTCCCCTTGGCTCTCCTTTCACAACTCTACGGCAAGCTATGTAATAGATGTAATAGGGCAATAATGCACAGGGCGAGAAGCATTGAAAGCAGGGAGCATAACCGCAACTGCGAAACAGCGGGGATGACCTCACGTAAAGGGGCTCGGCTGTCACCATCATTAAGTTAGGTCTGTCCGAGATGTTGTCGTCATTGATATCGATCTTCTTGGGCCTCTGCTACTGTATTCTTTTCGTGTTAGTCGCCGGGGCCCTCCCGTCGTCTACGATACGGCGGGCGATGCACAGGAATAATACACGGGTAGAATGAACGATATCTCTCGAAGCATCCAAGAAAAATAGAATAGAAGTGCCGACGCTTCTTCTTCTTCTTCCCCTTCCCCTTCTCCTTCTTCTCTCCTTCTTCTCCTTCTCCCGCAGCATTCTGGAAAATGCGGTCAGCCGCTCGTACTGTCCTCCACTCAGGACTGGGTCAGCCTTTCCATCAATCAGCTCGACCGTCAGCTCCACCAACTCAGCTCAGCCCAACCAGCCTCGAGGGATCCGCCGCTCATTGGGCAACCGGGCCAGCCAAGTCACAGGTGCGAGTGTGTCAGGCAGTGTGACCGTCACTCCGTATTCGACAACCCCACACCTCCCTCCAGGACGGTCCAGGACCTGGAACAGTGGAACTAGGCCAGCACCAGCACCAGCACCAGCACCAAGAGCGTGAAATACTATTTCCGTCATCAACAGTGGAAAGTCCCGTATGCTACGGTTTGTCTCATCTTCCCAAGTCCCTCGCAGTCTCGCAGCTGCGTTCTGAGCCGCAGGGCCTTGGAATTTGGGATTTGGGCTCTGAGATTTGGGATCGGGGTTCTGGCATATGAGCCCTTGAGCCCCTCGGAATATAATCAGGGTAATTCAAATACTACTACTGTAGGCTCTACTCCCTTCGCCCATGATCGCTCCCGTCCCCCCCCCCTTCTGTGCCTCCATACCACAGTAGTGACCCGTCTGCAGCCTCCAGCTCCCCTTGTCGACCAATGCCGATCATCCAAACCCTACGAAGCGCCGTATGGCTGACAACTACTCCGTCCATACACTTGACACTGGTTGTACACGGCGACAGGGCCTGCTTTTCCCGTTCCCTACTAGCAGATGGGGATCTTGTTCCCCCCGCTAGAACTTCCCAATCCGACAACGCGCCTTGTCCAGCTCGATCCTTCGAGATATCTCGATGCCGCAGCCATACCCCTTACAGTAACACGCTATCGCAACTCCAAGAGGGGATCTCTGGCCATGGCTTTGATCGTGTCTCTTGACGCCAGAACCATCGCACGCCATGATGTGATCAACTTTGCAGCTGGAATCCTCCATGTGCAGTAAGACGGGAGTCTGCACCGCGCGGTTACTGTAGTGCTTATCTTTGTTTATTGCTTCTTCTCATGTCAGGCGATCGCCGGCACGGAAACTTGCGCGGATCCCCACAACCGCCCATATGCTAAAAGTATCTACAATCAGAATGCGATTGTTCAAGCAGGAATCAGAATAGCACGGCGGGACGGAGGGCTCAGGATTCGCTGAATAGTCTCTTACCCCTCCCCGCGAGTCACGACATTCCAGCCAACAGCGGGGTCTTTAGGGCGCCTACGGGTACTCCGGAAAGACGACGATAAGCCCCATGTTTGCGCGAGGTGTGCGTATCTCGAGGCTTGCTCACCGTGCCGCGTGGGCTGAGCACGAAGTAGTATTTGTAAGAGTCCAAGGTGTTTGAGAAGCTGCACAGACGGGGATGGGGATGGATGGGATGGGGGACGAGTAAATGGGCGAGAGGAAAGTCGGGGAGACAGGGAGACACACGCGTGGCTGCGGAAGTAAACAAACGCCACTAACGCGAATCGGAAGCGATATCACGGGACTCAGATCCTCGGGTCGATTGTCACGGGATCTGATCCTTCGATGGGCCCAGGGCCCCAGGACGTGAATGGCATCAAATGGCATCTATTGGACCCCACCGAGATGGTCTTCCCAGTTCCCCCCGCCCCTTACCACTACTGAGGCTTTTCGCTCTCCGTCGATAACTATTTCTGGTGCTTGCTTCATGGGAGCCCGTCAACGCGAAACAAATGCCCGAGCAACATATCTGCGCAGCAACCGTTGCTATGTGCGTATGCTTCACAGAAGCGACGCCAGCTGCAATGCTATGCATTAATCCACCACAAATGCAATGCACAACGCCCGCAATCACGCCTCAAGGCCGCAGCCCCCACCAATTACTTGCTTGTACAGAGTACCTTACTTTGAAAGCTGCACAGCAGTGAGTGACTTTGGATTCTTGGAACTAGGCCATCGGCAGACCCACGGTTACTGTGCACTCCGCCGGACTGGTCAGTGTGTGGATACTACGGAGCGCTATAGCGATATCCCTGCCTCTGAGGCTCTGAGCGCGTTTCAAACATCTCAACCCCGCCATGTCCAAGCAACCGGGGAGGAGGATGGAGTATCGAAATATCTGGAAACTACACGAGTTCAGGGATCGGTCGAGTGATGTCTACATACTCCGTAGAATACGAGGTTGTCACAATCGGTGGCCCTTTGATTCGATTTCCATTATTCTACTTTTCTTCCGTCTTTTTATCCTGATTTATTCTTATCTATTTTTATCCCTTTATCCTCTTGTGCATTTATACTTATACTTTTATCCTCGATACTCAGCGAGTTACACCCGAGGACCAAGTCACGTCCCTTTCTCGTTTCATCCGAGTTGTGCAAGTCCTCCCAAAGCTTCACTGAGAACTACTATCATCCTCTAACGCGTCAAAACTCAAGACAGATCTCAGAATCGCGCGCCTACTACTCTTATCAGCCTGTTGAGATCGGTCCTGGTCCGTGCCAGTCCAAACGCGGCTATTTGATCGATAGTCCCGCGCTTCTCAAAGGGCCTGAATATTGATCAGCTCAATTATGGATCTCGCGATCTAAGATTCGGGCTAGACCCTTGGTGCTTTCAGTTAGAGGAATGGGGGGATCTGGCCGTGAGTGAGGGTACGACTCGTTTGGCATCGGAGTTGTTGGGACAAGACAACCAACGGCTCTCTCTCTCTCTTTCCTGCTACTGGTTTCGCCTGGCTCAGAGACAAGTGGAAGAATCCGGGGACCAAACGCGCATTGTCTCTCCCCAAATCAGGAACCCGAACACTCACTAGAGGGTCTCTGGTTCGAGACAACATAGCATGCTGCACATACTCTATATATCCTCTCTCGTCTCGGCGGACGTTGTCTCCAGCGATCCGCATGCGCTTCGCACGCGCTTCGCACGCGCTCGCCCTGTACCGACATCCGCATACCGCTGCAGATAGACAAGGACGGGTAACCCAGATTATAGGTTCCCGCGGGCCGTCAATCAATCAAAATATGCATGTTTCACACATTACCGTTTTTTGAGCCTCAGAAGCAGCCGCTGACACGTGCACCACCGCGCACCCGAGCGCAAAACTGATTGCATGAATCGGATGCTCACTTGTCTCACTTCTCCTCGTCGGTGGCCAATCCGTGTCCGTTATTAACTCTATAGCCTCGCTCCTGGCCTTAGGCTTCTGGGTCTGGACTTGGGAGGTAGATGGCGACATTGAACGACCTGTGTAGGTATGTCACGAGGTCGAGCGAGACTTCTGCCCTTTGCCCGAATCCTGAAATATCTTTTGAGGGTCAGGAAGTGCTCCCCTGATGCCACATGAAGCAGAATGAGTACCTAGGATACGTGACGAATGGTGGGGTCGAAAGGTAAGGGACTTTAATTCTGTCATATTCAGAAATCTTCTTTATTAGGATCACGTGGGAAGGGTTGGACGCTGGGAAGCTGAACACCCCGAATTTTATCAAAAAGGTGTCGCGCATCCCATTATTACCTAGGTATCTACTGTGCTGTAGTACAAAAATATAGACATTTGATCCCTGGATCCTTAAATGCTGTGCCCTGTGACGACAGTAAGTAGCTCATTTAATCGCCAACAAAACATCTTCGGTTTTGAACCCCTAGTCTACGAGCAGACGGGAGACGCTCTTCCAAACCATAACACTTAATGAGAGAACTGTAAGAACAGAACCGCGTATTGAATCTGACCTACTTGGCCTAGGAACTTTGAATTCCCGATAGAGAAGCTTGCTGTCGATTCCCCATTGTAGGCACTCGTCCCATGAATCCCAGTGTGCCTTCCGAAACAGATTAGATTTTGTGTGTGATATGGGAAAAAATTTTGCGCTATTTGCGTCCTGAATCTGAGAAGATGGGGGACAGATTGCCTTCCTGAAAACTGGTAAAGATGAAACAGGTATTTGGGTGTATTGCGAAAAAGCTTTGGGGGGGAGGGGGGGAAGGGGGTTATATTTCAGCTTGAATAAAATAAATTGACATAAAATGGACGAAAAGAAAACCTCAACTGCATAACGAGACAGGACAGACACTGTAAAACTACTTATAAACCCCTAATACGCCTGAGGAGAAAGATTGAATGGAAAGATATGACATGAAATCCTCAGCGTTGCACGAGATGTATGCTTATAGAACACACTTGTTTGACACCCTACACCGGGTACCTAGTAGCCTTGATCCTCAAACCTATAACTGCACTCATCTTTTCAGTTTCTCATACAGTCAGCGAGTAGAACCCGCTGAGCTATGCAAGGAGTTCCAGTGGCTCGCGTGGTAGCATTTCAAGCAATTTGTTAACCAACTGTGGAGCTGTAATTCGTTCCTTGGATCTCGGCGTGAGCATCGATCGGAGAAGAGCAAGGCCCTCTGGGATATTCTCTGTGACGCGCTCAACTTCGTCAACCCAATCAGCCATCTTCCTAGAAGCAGCACCCTGCGCAGGAACCTCCGCAATCTTCCAACTGCCACGTGGTAGAGGTATTAGGCCGCAGACAAACAGCATGGTGACGCCAAAGGCCCAGATATCACCGGAAGATCCTCGCAGATTGCCATAGAGATACTCTGGTGGTACGTAGCAAGGTGTTCCACCGGGACTAGACGTCGGTTTGACAGTCCCTTTGACGGAAGTTCCAAAATCGCAAAGCACAGCCCGATCACCAAGCAGTATATTACTGGGCTTAACATCGAAATGAGTGACGTCCTGGGAGTGTATATACTCTATGCCACGACTAACATCCATCCAAACACGATGTCGTAAATTTTCCGACAGTTGTGACATTTGGTGTCTATCAACGAATTGGGCTAGATCAGGCCCTATATATTCAAGTTCAAGGCTCAAAGTTGCGGCGTCGTAGTTTATGAGGTTTATAATTGATGGCTACCAGAAACTTAGATGAGGAGCATATAAGGTACTCTTGGCACTTACATGATTTAAATTGCGTAGTATTTCCAGCTCATTTCTCCATGTGTCTGCGGATGATTTTATTTCGGGTTTCCGGCACATCTTGACTGCAACCACTATGTCATTGCGGATGGCCTTGAAGACCTGAGTGTGAGGAGTTTTGCCGATAGTTTCGCCCAGGATTAGAGGCTCTAGGCTATGAGAAGCCTGCAGTCGTAATGGAGGAGCTTTCGATCCCGTTGTTGCTCCTTCCGCTGTACGATCTGCTATGAGAGTCTTGTTTCTGATATGGATCGCCCCAGGTCTCGTTACGGACGGCACAGGAGCCTCGACAATTTTCTCTTTGAGTGGCCCAACTGTGGCTGCCTTTGCTATGGGCTTGGCGAGTAAAGCGGTCGTAGCCGTAACAGGAGAGATGAGTGATCGATTATGGCCTGCTTCCTCGGGAGTATGCGGCATAACCCTGATCTCAAAATCCAATCCTTTTCCAAGCCTAAGCTGCCAATTTCCGCATTCGATCATTGTTTTCTGACCCGGTAAAACGTTATCGTCGAATTGAGGGGCGGAGAGGGAGTGAACATCGAAGGTAGAAGTTGAAGTATTATACAAGGTCAGCGCGCCAGAGTCCGGGTCTGGGTATAGCTGGAGGTGCAAGAAGTTTATGTAGCAACATTCCTGGCTCGATTCCTCAAGATGCTTGAGAACCACATCATTGTTCGATGAAGAGCCAAACGTGAACTTTTCATTCTCTCGCATCTGCTTAAGCACAATAGCAGGCTGGCTTCTACCCCGCCTTGTCTTAGCAATAGAGGCATCAGTCTTCACAGTCTTTGGTGGTGACGACGTCGGCGTATCATCTTCGTCGTCAGAAGGGCTGGGCGATGGTAGAGTTTCTTGTTCCGTATATAGATATGACCAACAGTGGTTTTCTTCTAGCTGAACAGAATGTGCTGCTGATTCTGATTTCGGGAGAAGGATGGCGCGGATAGTGGATTCTTTGGATAGGGTCGAATCCCCAGAACCCAACTCTGCGATTTCCGAAGCATTGCGCCTTCCGGTGCTTGAGAACATTATCAGCGATTGTCCACCAAGTAATATCGATCTTGGGAGGGGCTGCTTACCAGCACGAACGAAGGCACACGAGGGTATATAAAAGCTCTTATGGCCCCATCTGGTCCTTGGAGTGGTGGGCTGGCATGTAGCATCGAGATGCACCGCACCACTCTTGGCCAGTCGATTTGCGCAGCCTTGGATGACTGGAACGACGTTGGCACATTGATAGCCAGCGGTCGATAAGCAGTGAGCGATAAGCAGCAAGCGAGCAAATAGGCGGATCGCCCAATACCCCTGCCGCGCTTAGATAGTACCTTAAGGGAGAGAGCTGCATTGAGCCAGACCTCCCTCATCATTATTTGAACGAATCCATACCTACTCGTGCCTCCTTGACAATTCAACCAACAGGCCGCGAATTGAACCAGCACCAATATGAATACCGATCAGAGCGAGCGTCAGGAATTACCCATAAGCCCTGCACGGTCCACAGCATCCACGGCGTCGACCTTGGATCAATCGGGCGACTTCACTCAATTGCCCTTTTCATATAAAGACGTTCTGCCCAAGCGCGGCATTTCTGACGTGAAGGCAGATGAGTTGAATCTCAAATACAACCGTCAAAGCATTCCCCTCATGGACGATGAAATCTTTTTCCTGAATTTAGGTCGAATCGCGGCCGAGAACGCTCCGGAGAAGGTAGAGTCGGAGCTGCAGCGTTTTATCGAGCAAGAAAGCGCACGCCTACATGAAGACTATTGCGATGCGAAATACGATGTTGGTTCGCATGGTCCACGCCTCTTGCAATCGGATGCCCTGAGGTTTCAATTCGTGACAGGCATTCGCAAGCAGACTGTCCACGGCTATGAGGCTCTTGTAGCGTATTGTCTCTATCCTCTGATTCAAGCGGCCCAAAAGAACCAACCGAAGCGTCGGCAGCGAGCTCCTTCAAGCCGAACACTCAAGCAACCTGCGACATCTAAAGTCAAACGACCTGTAGAAGTGGCAGGAGGAGGTGGCGTCCGACGAAGTCCACGCATATGTCGCGACAATCCACGGAGGAGCACGCGCATAAAGGGACAGAAAGTAAGGGCGAGCTAGCTCTAAGTAAGTGATCACATACGAAATTCCGCTTGGTTTATGCTAACAGAAGCTTGTCAAATTTAGGTCATAATGGAATCTACCTTGTTGTCTTGTTTCCACATTCAACCGCGAAAAGCACCGATATGCGAATCCAGTACGACCTTACCGAGACCGCCTTTCTCATAGACCGACTCAGATATATGCTGCAGTGGCGAGAGTTAGAGGTTGGATGGATATGCGTTCTTCGTAACCTTCGGCTAGTATATTGGGGAAGAGGTTGGGATTCTTGGTGCAATTCTGAGAGGCTTCAAAAAGGCACGGAGACATGTCCCGTGTGATGCCCATGCTTGTGCTTACATAGTGCCTGGCTAGCTGAGATAATATGTATCAGACTGATGGAATGAAGGGCGTGGCCTGTATAGGCTGTGGTTGTATGCCCAATAAGAAGGGCTAGCATACTCTACGTTTCGGGCTTCTGCCCGAAGGCAGTTTTCTGGTAAAATACTATCCCAGATAGGCCTCATTGCTGATTTGCGCTTGAATCCGAGAGCCCAATGGTTCATTGTTCACAGCCTTGCAATTATCAGTAAGTCATTAGCCTGCCGGTCCGAGTCCTAAACCAGCCAGAGGAGACAGTTATCTGCAAAATGCGGAGGAAGGACGGTTCCTTGTATCCCGCACGGGCCATGCCGCTAGTGCGGAATTCGGCGAATCGACGGATTGGCCCGCAACTAGGCCAGATGTGGTCTTGTCAATTTTCGATCTCTGCTCTATCTATCCCACTTCAAGTTCCCTGCGCCTGTAGTGTTTACAGGAACGAATTCTGCAGAAGGCCTCGACGCTAATTACAAAAATCGACTATCAATACAGGAGTACGGCATTAGCTGCCGCAGCTGAGAAAGGAGTCGGACTCAAGGTGCACCTGCTCTTGGAGGGAGGAGTCAATGTCAAATAAAAAGGCAGATAAGGATGGACCGCGCAGGAACGGGTGACCTGGACCAGTCACGTGTCTGTGGTTTTGGTCCTGCAAGAGAAGGGTGCTATACTACAGCTAAAGGAAGGGGAAACAGGTAGGTGTACGATCGGTCGGCGACCAAGCCATGGCAGATGAAGCTGCATGTGTGCTTAGTGTTACTCGATCGATTTTGAAGCACTCCCATCTTAATTACCCAACTGTCGTTTGGGCAATGTAGCAGATGCAATGAAGCTGGTCTCGGTTGACGGAGAGTGGTAGCTCTGTGTTCATGCATTATGCATAAATCAAGGAAATGACGCCGGATGGAAAAGCAGCTTGCACAGATGGATTTGACCTATACTGGCGCGCCATTGATTATAGCAGCCGCTGCAGGCAAAAATGCTAGGGCTAGCTTGCCAGGGTTGAGTGAGGGAGCTGGAAGGGTTAGCTAGGGGACTATGACGGTTGGTGAAGCTCGCGGATCTAGAACTTGCTGCAGAAAACCGTCACACGAGGTAAGTCTGGTCTCCTCCAGAGTTCTATATGGAACTTACGTGGTGGTATTTTCAAAAATAACTGTTTTTTTGATGATCTCTTATCTTTACTCTAGACCAAGTGTCCTGCAAATATGAGGTTCCGACTTGGAAAGAGGAGACTGAATGGAACCTGTGAAGCATGCCCTGCAAAAGTGATACTAAATTTGCAAATATTAGATATCTGTTCATATTATATCCACTGTCTTGTTGTGTAGGTATACTATACTATAATAAGTACCAACACGTATTCCAAAACTCGTTTTGATTTGTGAGCGACCATGATGCAATGGTAGATGCGGGATAGAATAGCATGAGTACTTTTGACATGACTGGTTACTCGAATTAGCAATTCAACGGCTGAATTGTTGGAAGAAGTAACACTACATAGTTAAGTCCTCAATGTGATAACCTTTGAAAGGGAGTTAATAAAGGGATTTCTGTTACTGATTTTCCTTGACAACACTCTCCAGGCGAGGCAGATGACGAGGCTACGAGGCTACGCACGGACCAACACGCTAAACGACCCTTGCCAAAAATTTCCTTCGACATTTTGCTTCAGGAAGTTGAACTGCTCAGTTGCCCACAACAAACCATACAATGGCACGACAACGATCTAAAAAGCTGTCTGCCAGTCGCAAGACTGAGCAGAAGTTGGAGTCGGAGCCGGAACGAGAGAGAGAGCAAAGTGAAAGCGAGAATGAGAGTCTTGCTATCGAGGAGAAAGATTCAGATGAGGAAGAACTGGATAGGCTTGTGCTGGGAGATGGAGCGGGCTTCAAGGCGCAATTGGGGATGGATATGGATTTAGACCAAGAGGGGGATTCTGAAGAGGATGGCGATGTAGAAGGAGGTGGCGAAGCAGATGAGGGGCTTGAGAATGTTGACGATGCGGATGTAAGAAAATTTATCGTTTCTTCTGGAGATTGAGGCTAACTCTCTGCAAGCTCTTTTTTCTTGATGCTGGGCCATCTACAGTTGACCCGGGCGCCTTAATACCACATCCTGACTCGAGGGAAGTAGAGACGGAAGATGCGCCGGCTTGGGAGGACAGCGATGACGATCGACTCGCAATATCACTTGCAGGGAATTCACGACTACGAAAGCTTCGTGTGAACGAAGCGGAAGATATAGTCAGCGGAAGAGATTATGTCAGACGACTGCGAAGACAATTTGAGCTTCTACATCCAGTTCCAGAATGGGCGCAACCTTCTGCGAGACCCGCGAAACGGCGTCGCAGATCCTCAGCAGGTTCCGATTCCTCGATTTCATCCGATGGTATGGACGTCGACGACTCTGACTTGTCAACGCTTCCACTCGCGCGACTTCTTCAGGATGCTAGCTCCCTAACACGCACACGATCTACGACGGGGAAACGTTCAAAGCTTCGACCAGAAGTCCTTGACATCCAACGAACACGAGATATACCCCTCACACAGCCATCAGCTATAACATCCCTATCTTTCCACCCTGAGTACCCTGTCCTCCTCTCTTCTGGTCCAGCTTCAACGCTTTATCTTCACCATATATCCCCCACGGCACACCCGACGCCCAATCCTCCCATTACCTCTGTACACATCCGGCACACACCCCTCGCAACATCCGCATTCCTCCTGCCCAAAGGCGACAAAATTTTCTTCTCCGGCCGACGTCGCTACTTCCACACCTGGGACCTACCTACGGGAACCATCCAAAAAGTCACTCGGATATATGGACACAAGGACGAACAAAAGAGCATGGAGAGATTCAAACTCAGCCCTTGTGGGCGCTACATGGGCTTGGTAGGATCTTCGAAGAAAGGCGGCGGAATTGTGAATGTACTGGATGCGAACACAACACAGTGGATTGCAGCAGCTCGTATCGAGGGCAAGAACGGCGTTGCTGATTTTGCGTGGTGGAGCGATGGGGAGGGATTCACGGTTGTCGGCAAGGGAGGAGAAGTGGGAGAATGGAGTGTGGAGTCTAAGTCTTTCGTCGCGAGATGGATCGACGACGGGTCCATAGGTGCTACAGTGCTCACTCTTGGTGGACCCCATGGCCCGAAGCCGCTGGGTGGTGATAGGTGGGTGGCCATCGGATCCCAGAGTGGAGTGGTGAACATCTACGATCGACGCGCCTTTGTCTCCGGGAACGAGATCAACGTCAAGGAAAGACCGGAACCTAATAGAAGGTTTGAGCAGCTAACTACACCGACAAGTAATTTGACCATAAGTCCAGATGGGCAGTTGTTGGTGTTGAGTAGCAAGTGGAAGAAGGATGCTTTGAGACTGGTGCACCTGCCTAGTTGTACGGTGTATAGGAATTGGCCTACTAGTTCGACACCTTTGGGTAGGATCACAGCGGTAGCGTTTGCGAGTGGAAGTGATATGCTAGCGGTCGCCAATGAGGGGGGCAAGATCCGGCTATGGGAGATTAGGAGTTAAAAATAAGTGGAATGAAATGATGTTCCATTTCAAGCCTTGGTTGGAGTGCAGGATCCTGTGATGACATAGACTGCGAGCATTGAGGCGCAGCCATTAGGATACATCTAAATTAATAGCATCCTATTGAAGTCACTGCTTTCTTACCTACCCTCATTGATCAGTCATCTATCTGGCCGCGGAAAATGTTGTCAGTGCTCTAAATCCTATCAGTAGCCATCCCAAACAGTCTCTAAATATATAGAAACTCAAGCCATATTATACACTGCTGCTGTCCTTGAGTACAGCACCATACGGGATATAGCAACTGCTGCTGTCCTCTTTTATAGCGCTACAAAAACGAGAAAGATGGGAAAAGGAACCAAGATGGGAAACTCATTTTCTCAAAAAATGCAGTGTAGTCCAAGACTGAAGAACACTAAGAGCTTTCTAGATGTGAAGAAGTATAGTTGTCCAGACCTCGAAGAGACCCAGTAGTATAGGTCCCAAATTATTATATGCAATCCTGCATCCACTAGATATAGAATTTGTATGTAATTCATCTTCCCTCTAACTACTCGAGAACGCGGTACCTACAAAGTTAACATTAAAGCCACGGTTGCAATCCAGATAAAACAGACAATGTTTCTACATTCAACTCTGGCTCCAGCTCCCAATCCATCCTCTGGAGAAGCATCCGGTTTAGTTCCACCAATGCCAGTTTCTGTACTGGTGGTCTGTATGGAAGTGCCCGGAATCCTCGTAAAAGAGTTTGCCGAAGCATTCAAGGCTTCTGGGGATAACAAGGCATTGTTCAAGGAATCGCATGATGGACGATTGCTCTCTTGAGGTATATAATTCGTGACCTGTATTGGGAGATCGAAAATTGTGTATTCGTCTGAACCATTCAGACGGAAGTTTTGTCTGATTGAAATCTATCGCTGTCAAAACGTGATACGACTTGTATACTTATACTAGAACACATACGTTATAGAGGCCACGAGAGCTGCTGCCATCTGTAGGGGCTCCATTGCCAACCAGACAATCAGGCCACACCCAATTAACATGTTTCACAGTGCTCGCAGGCTCCTGCAGCATGATCTCGCCCAAGCTCGCATTTCCTGCAGAAGCAGTACCATTCGATATTGTCAGATTCTTCCCCGTTGTATAACTAGAGAGGAAGATCGTAATGTTCCATATTGCAGATCTAGGATCCTTTGGGTACGGCGGAAGCTGGAGTTTTCCATCTGAGGAAACGTCTAGAGCGATTTGCAAGAAGTCTTAGGAATGGAAGTCAGCGCAGGTTCCCACTGGAACGGAGGAGAGGTCATACCTCCACCTAATGGCGTATTAGGCTGTGGGGCATCAATTATAGCGATTCCTGGTGTGAATATCTGCCCATCGATAATTTGCTGCGCACTCAATCCTTTGGTAAATAAGGAAAATAGATGTATGCTGAATCGAAGCAACTTCATCATAGGAAGCTGGAAAGAAATTCAACGGAAACAGACGGAACAGCATAAAGTCAAAGTGAGAAAGGCAGACAGACAGATGAATGAGGGGATGTTCAACAGCGCATGATAATATAGAGAAGTAATGACAAGGAGGTGAGCTTTTCGTCTCCAAAATGTTATGGCCTGCGACTAATGTCGGCATATACAATCAAGCATAATCATATTAAACTATGTGATGCTGTCTGATCGCGATCGATCTGAAATATTGCTGAAGAAAAAGCATTGAAACTGGGAGCGTGTCAGCTACAGAATAGCATGATGCGTCTCAAAGTTCAGCCTTTCGGTCTCGGCCGGCCCATCTAAATGAGAAGTCACGTGCACAGCTACATCGTGTTACCTTAGTAAAGTGGGCTGTAGCTACCTATGAGCAGCCTCGCGATTCGAGATACCTCTTTGAGCTTTTGGTCTCCGACAAGTCCAGACGGAGGAAGAGTTTCTTACGATTCGGCCACAAACAACTTGAAGCTCGAATGATTTGATTGACGATGTATCTCACCAGTGTATAGAAAAACCTATCGGACCTTTCAATTCACAATGCGTCGTTCCTGTTTTCAATCGTGGGGGCCGGCGAGAAGCCCTCGAGCTTGCTCACATGCATACTTCTCAGTTGTCCACCAGTTGAGATATGCATCCAAGTCAGTAGTTGCAGCTGCAAAGTATCGCCGCCTGGGGGTAAGCAAGCTCGGACGAGACGTCTACAGGAAATCGGATGAAGTCGAACACGCTCTTCTCAACAATCAACCAGTTGTGGCCCTAGAATCCACTATATATACTCATGGTTTCCCATATCCTGACAATGTTTCACTTGCTTTGGAGCTTGAGTCTATTGTGCGTAGCAATGGTGGGATTCCCGCGACGATTGGAATCCTGGATGGAGTAGCCCGGGTCGGTCTATCCAGAGAGGAACTTATTGCTCTGGCTTCATCTGCAGGGAAACCGGATACTATGAAGGTCTCAAGAAGAGATCTCCCATATATCCTTGGAATGGTGAGTCGATACTTTTCTAGTTTGCGGAGTGCCTGCCTACTATTCCCTGAAAATCTGCCCCCTGGCCCACCCCCTTGTCCCTCTCCATCTTTAATGTACAGTACTGAGACCAAGATTAGGGTATAGCTGGACGCAAGTTAAATGGTGGAACCACCATTGCCGGAACAATGTTCCTTGCCCAGAGAGCGGGGATTAAAGTATTCGGGACTGGTGGTCTAGGCGGTGTCCATCGTGGTGGTCAAGACACCATGGACATTTCTGCGGATCTTACTGAACTTGGCCGAACACCAGTTGCTGTAATAAGTAGTGGTTGTAAAAGCTTTCTCGATATCCCTCGGACATTGGAGTATCTCGAGACTCAAGGAGCAGGTGTATTTACATTCGCTGACGGCCGTTCTGGTGACATCAACTTTCCGGCCTTTTATACCCGAGATAGCGGCGTGAAGAGCCCCATGGTCGTGCAAAATGAACGAGAAGCTGCTGCAATTATCTGTAAGTTTCATCATACTGTATACTGGAATTCGACTGATCGACCTAGTTTCACAGCAATTCTTTCCCAAGAGTTCTGGCTTACTCTTTGCCAATCCTATTCCCGAGGAGCACTCTATACCAAAAGCTGAAATCGACGCCGCCATCGACCAGGCTGTCCAAGAGGCAGCTGAGCAAGGCTTCCATGGCCATGCCAACACGCCTTTCATCCTCGCTAGGATCAAAGAACTCACAAAGGGCAACAGTATTCCAGCAAACAGAGCATTGATACATTCAAATGTTGCTGTGGCTACAAAGGTTGCTGTTGAGCTTTCAAAGTTTAGGAAAGAGTACAGTGACTCCGAATCCCAGTTTATTGCAGAGTGAGTAGTCCTTGTTACGCCTAACGACCATAAGAATGTTGATTAATGCTTTGTCCAGGAAAAGCGAAGCTCCAATTTTTACACCTGTGATGCCAACACAAAAGGTAGCTACGCCAAAGAAAGAACTAGCAGGCAAAGATGACCTTCCGGCCATCATCGTTTCTGGCTCTGTGGCACTAGATATTTCTTGCGATTACTCTCCTCGTGGTGGAAACACACACGCAGGATTATCCACGATTGGTGGCACTGCTGGCACTTCTCCACAACTGTATACGTCGAACATAGCCGCTATCACCCCATCAGTAGGAGGCGTTGGCCATAATGTCGCCCTTGCAGCCCAACTCGCTGGTGGTGGCTTATCCGTACAGCTCTGTAGCTTTGTCGTAGAAGACTTGTGAGTAATGCGCTTTTCATGTGTAACTCAGCTGACTGTGATTCCTTTAGTGCCGGCAATGCAATTCTAGCTGCTCTCGAAAAAGAGGGTCTGAAGACCACCGGCATCACGGTCGAGAAACCCTCGGGGAACGACCCAAAGATCAACAATATAGATAACCGTACAGCTCAGTATGTCGCTGTCAATGATACAAAGAAAGATCTGGTCGTCGCTATGGCAGATATGAGCATCTTTGACAGGGAGGGGGCAGTGCCGAATCTGTCCAAACACATTTCTCCAAGTTTGAAATGGATGGTTGTAGATGCGAACTGGCATCATACTACCCTCGGAAGCATTATAAGTCAAGCAAAGTCTTCGAACGTCAAGGTTGCTTTTGAGCCAGTCTCTGTTGCCAAATCTGCAGCACTTTTTCAGCCACAGAGCTCAAAAAGTAGCCTTAAGATCAAGCCCTTTCCGAACCACACTATCGATCTTGCCACACCTAACCAGCATGAACTGGCTGCTATGCATGCCTCCGCCAAAGAAAATGGGTATTTCGAGTCAGAAGAATGGTGGCATGTCATTGATGCTCTTGGCATCCCCAGCTCAGGGGCTCGCGACAAATTTGTCTCCCTGACGAGCAAGAAAATGACGGACGAGGGTATACCCCTGCAGACTATTCAACTTCTACCATTTATTCCCACAATTCTTACAAAACTCGGTGGTGATGGCGTTCTCCTGACCCAGCTCCTGGAGCCCAATGATCCCCGCCTAACGCACCCGGATTCCGCGCCCTATATACTCTCCCGCAATTTCAATGGCAGTGATAAGATAGCCGGCGTGTATATGCGGCTCTTCCCAGCATTGGAAGTGGTTGAGGATGTGGTGAGTGTGAATGGTGTCGGGGATACATTCTTGGGTGTGCTAGTTGCCGGGTTAGCAAAGGGCTTGAAGTTGGATGAGAGGTTGGTAGATATTGCTCAGAGAGGAGCTATCATGACCTTGCGGAGCAGGGAGGCTGTGAGCCCAGAGCTGGGTCTGCTGAGCGATAAACTTGATGCGTTGGTGCAGACTACGCCAATGTAACCCACGGCTGCTTGGGTTTAATGTCGTGTCGTTGCGGGAGTCCCAGGCAAAATGCACAGTCTGGTCCTTCTGGAAGATTTCAGGATTCGACGAGAACTGGCAGCGCATCGGATGGATGCCTCGAAAAGCAAATTATGTTTGATCTCCATCCGAACACTGAGTCCGAAATTAGCACAGGAAGTCGCTGATATGTCCAGAGAATTCGGACCAGCCTCTGGAAAGTCTGGCCTGGAAAGAGAACGATGTATCCTGGTACTACAACAGGTGGGAAGCAATGTATGGTCCTTATAAGAAGATAAACTCTTAGTAAATTCAGGGTTGTTTCCATTTCAATCTGCCAATATTCCTTGGAAATTCAAGGAAGGATACGCAACGTTTCTGGTAGACATTTGCCCTTCCAATATTCACTAGAAGCTGAAATATAGATCACTGTCTAGATTTGCCACTCTTTGACGATATCAATATTGAACCTTCCGATGCTCGCTCGATTGGTTATTGACAAATGCAGATAACCACCAAGTCAGCCCAGCCTCGACTTCCTCCTGACCTGTTACATTTATGCTACCCGTCCAGGTCTATTTACGAAGCCTTCCCCGGCCAAGCAATCCTACTGTCAAATCTGCCAGATGAAGCTATCGTCCCTTCATTATACTCCACCATCGCACCAAACGCTTATCGACTTGTCTTGAAACCACCCCCAAGTTGTATGAGCATCTTCCCATCATATCCCACGATCCGATTCATCTCCACAGCTATTTCTCTGCTATTTGTCTAGCTCCTCTGATATCAAGCGCTCAATGTACCTGTACCTCTACGAGGTCCTTGCATTATGGATGGGTATGGAACTCACGGATTTGAAGGTTTCGATGTGCTTGCTCTCACATGGAAGCCTTCGGGGATAGCGATGTGCGCAGGAGAAATGGGCAGGCTCATCTATTGTTGGATTACCTGGTTCAGGCACGGTATCGAAATAGTGGTTGTGAGGAGACTGAGGAATTCGTGGGAAGCAATGGTCCTCGAAGCTACCTAAACCTCATCGCTGTTCAATCTCCCATGCTCTCTTCCGTATTTCAACACTTCCTTTCTATTAATCAGCCTTCTCTCCCAGAAGATTTCTCGGGTTGAATATAGTATTATCACCGTTGCCTTATGAGCATACGTTTCTTCCTGATCTTGTCCTAGGTATATCTCGGCCATACCGACCCCTGAAGCAGGATACGTAGCAGCTCTCCTTATCCAAACCGGGGCCGTATCTAGTATACAATGCAAATTGGACCTACCGGCACAAGTACGTACCATGGTTAGCAGCCACAACCCTCCGTGATCAAGCGTTTATCAACCTCCGCCCAGATTGAAAGGGGGAGGTCACCTGACTCGCGAACACCCCTTTTCAGGCAATACTACAGCGTAACCCCTATTACCATACTGAGATACTACCATCACGTCACCAGGGTAGTTTATAAGTCGATAGTCTCAAGCTCAAGTGCGAACCGGTTTGGTATAGCCAATCCCTTTCAGCTTCCAACTCACCTTAACAGCCTCAGGCCCCCCTCGCCCGGGACCAGAAGGGTCCAGGCAGAGACAGCATTTCCTCTTTGGGCGAAATGCGGGACCAATGAAACAGGCCTGAGGCTCATACAATTCTGGATCTTTGGGTTTTCTTTTTTTTTGTTGCATGTCGTCCGGGAGCTACTGCAGGTTCTTCCGCCCTTGACGCTCGATGGCACCAATGAACGCCCGCGGGGGCCTTTGTTGCACGTCGTCTCGACGTTACACTAACGCAGCTGCTAAGGTAGTCATCGCATGGCAAAGGTTGGTACCGAGTCTGGCCCAAACTGGTGGCTCCCACAGTCCCACCTAGTAATCATCATCTGCTTGCTTCCCTTTTATTAATTCATGGTCGAAAAGCTACCCACGGTAAGAGAAAGAGAGGGTAGAGAGTCTCAGAGTTTGAGTATCTGCGTATCTGAAGTATTCAATCTGCGACAACTTCATTCCATTATATGCGCCATGTCCTCCCACGCTCTCCTCGATCCACGCCCCCTAGATGTTCTTGACGGGTTATACACCAGGGATTTTACCCCTGGGTCAGCGGAAGATTTAGCCAACTCGGATGACTATCTATATTCAGCTTCGAACAATCCCGTCGCATCGGTGGGTTCGTCATCCAACCATCAGCAACTGATCGGAGCCAGCGCTGGTACTTTCGAATACGGCCATGATATCTATACATCTGCGCCGCCGGCAGACGGAACCTGCTTGATACAAAAATTGCCCACTGACATTATTCTAACGATACTGGACCATCTCGATCTCATCCAATCCACCTGCTTAGGGCTGACCTGCAAGAGTTTTCACAGCATCCATTGGGCATTACACGGACCGGTCCGGCTCGGCACGATAACCGTCTGCGAGAGATTCGCGTTCCTGTCCGTTTGGCATCTGTATGAAATGATAAGACAGTGGATGGCGCCCAAGTATCAATGGGATGAACATTATGAGACGTTCCGCCTCAAGCAGAACATGTGGACGGCGATGCCCGATGCTGTGGGGTACTGGCGAAGAAGAGGTAAAAAGGAGGCAGACGTCGTAATGGGGTGATGAAATCATGGGACCTGACAGACTTCATGGATCCGAGAATGCGATCTGGTTCGCAAACGCGAATCTTCCTTGCCAGGAGGGGATCTTAGGAGAATGACATCTCTGAGAAGATTTGGAAGGCAAAACACGAGGGAGACAAGATGTTTTAAGACCAGAAACAAGAGACCACTCATCCTTTCCTGGAATATGAGGAGAATATTTGAACTCGGTACAACAGCGGCTTCCTAGCTTTGGTGAGGATATGAATGCTCTGGTGGGAGGAGGCGTGGGGAGAAGAGTTGGCAGTAACGGTCTTGTGTAAGAGTGCATCAATTAGACGGCCCAGGTCAACGTGAAGTTGAATTGTTCTCTCTCGTAACCTGAACTTCAGTTGGTAGAGTATGCCTATGATAATGCTAGGTATAGCTGTTCTCAGCTGAGGAGAACTTTCATCGAAGACAATCGATTGTCTCAAACCTAACAAATAAAAAATAGAAAGAAAGAGAGAAAGATAAAAGGGAAAGGACTGATTTAAGCCCAGTGAGGATATAATCCGAAACCTGATTAATTCTCCTCCGATTACTGCGAGACACGGGTACCTCAACTCGAGGCCATCTCAAGGATTCTCATGCGCCACGACCAGCCCGACCGGCTCAGACCATTCTCACAGCATATCATCGTCGACGATTTTCAGCAAGGTCGACTTCAATTCTGTCATCCAGGCAAAAGGCAAAACAAATACCATGTCACGTGCCGCCTCTGACAAAGCGATCACCCAATGCTGATGAATCAAAGCCCGTCGGCTGGTGTGACGAGCGGGCGGGTTGGATCTCAGCCGCAGTCGCCATCCGAAAGGCCAAGTCGGCGTCGATATAAATAAAAAGCTCGACGACTCCACGGAAAGCCCTTTTGCTATACCTGACCCTTGCTACCCAGAACTGACAGATCCATTCATGCGCGTTATCAACCGCACATCAGCCGCACTCTTGTCGAGCCTCTTCCTTCGGCCCAACCTGCCCGTCTGCTCGCTCAATCAGACCAGCGAGTACCACACGATGCCAGCGCCCGTCATCGCGGTCTGCCATGGCGGCGGTCCCATGCCCGTCATGGGCGACCCGAGCCACGCCGATCTGATCAAGTCGATGACCGAGAAGGTGCCCAAGATTCTCGGCCTGGGGACGCCGAATGCCCCGCGGGCCATCGTCCTGGTGACGGCGCATTGGAGCGAGCGGCGGCCGACTATTAGCAATGGCAACAAACATAAGCTCTACTACGACTACGGCGGATTCCCTCCCGAGACCTACAAGCTGAAGTACGATGCGCCGGGGAGCCCAGAGGTGGCCAAGGAGGTCTACGAGGCGCTGGAGAAGGCCGGCCTCAACCCCCAATTGGATGGTGAGAGAGGTAAGTTGTTCCTATCCTCATTGAGAGAGTCGGCCCTTGCTGACTTACTTACTTGCAAGGCTGGGACCACGGTGTCTTCATCCCAATGCTCCTCATCAACCCCAAAGCGAACGTTCCCATCGTCCAACTCTCCGTCCTCGCCTCCGACTCTCCCGCACAGCACTTCGCCATGGGCCGGGCACTGGCTCCCCTACGCGAGAAAGGAGTCGCCATCGTCGGGTCCGGGATGCCGACCTTCCACAACCTGCGGATCATGTTCTCGGGACTGGCGAACGACCGGGGCTTCAAGGCGCGGAATGCACAGTTCAGCGACGCGCTGACGAAGGCGGTCACATCAGAGAATATCGAGGAGCGGGGCAAGCTGCTGGAGGGCTGGAGAGACTGGGTCGGCGCGAAAGAGGCACATCCCGCTGGTGGGGTGGAGCATTTCCTGCCGCTGGTCGTGTGCGCGGGCGCTGGGGGAGAGGGAAAGGCAGAGCACTTTGCCGATGAGGTTATTGGCACAAAGCAGTACTCTTACTACTGGAAATAGAGAATTGTACATTAAATTTTCCTTCATGAATACTACCTCGGGGTTATACATAAATATGAGGGAGGTTCTGGCATAGTTTGCGGTCCAGTAGCCTCATTAATTTCGACTTTTAATTTCCCTCTTTGTGTCATATAATAATCCTGCGTGCCGCTACCTCAAAGAGTAATATCTCAAAAGAAAGACACCCATCTACGTACATAACGTCCTAATCATATCTAAATGCGGGGTGGGTTTCATGATTCGCACACTCCAAACCAAGGAAGGCTGTTAGATTCCCGTACAGCCTCGCCAGCTCGCTTAAAGACAAGGCTGACCAATCATGAGTCGAGGCGGAAAAAGGGGGTGGAGATCAGGGAGGTCAAAGGATCAGAGCATTTGATCTTTGTACCGTAAAAGAGAAAGTGTAATGGAAGCTTATAGCAGAAAGAATGTAGGGAGAGTTTGTTAGAGGACATCTGGTGTGTATAGGTACTTGAAGGAAATTGGATACAGTTTGTTTTCAAGTGTAGGAGGGGTTTAAGAGGTCGCCCAGTACCTTCGTGGGGGCCATTTCTTATATTGTAGGGAGTATAACAGCTTCAGAACATTGTCAAGGAGATAGTTGATGAGTGTATTGGCAGTCCACAATGAATATCTTTGCACAGTTTGCTTTTCTATTCATCATAAGTCATACAGCAGGTTATTCTATCCATTCGCCTCCAACGCCATTGGGACCGGATAAATGCATCCGACTTCAATTTCTCACCATATTCCTAGCCCTCAGCCTCTCATCAAGACTTAACACCCAAGCCATCTCCTCATCGCCATCTTTCTCCTCCTCAACCAGCGCTTCCCATTCCTCGTCCTCCATCGTGACTAGCATACAGATCTGGGTAACCCTGGAGAAGAGATCGCGGACGCTATATTTGCCGCCCTTGGCTACCGCGCCCACGATGCCAGAGAAGTCTTTCTCTATCCGCGTGGCACCGAGAGCATTCATCTTCCCTGCATATGACCAGATGCGTTTCTCGAGTACCCGGGCAAGGTATTTAGCTGTTGAGTCGAGCAACATCGCATATGTTTTGGCGGTCAGGATACGCTTGATGGGTCTCATGAGAGCGTCCCAGGAATGCTCGAATCTTCGGGTTACGATTTCCTGGAAAAATTCAGGATCCTCATCTGTATCATCTTGTCTTGCTAGGTCGGCGAGATCTTCTTCTGTTAATGAATAGTCGGCGTCTCGGAAAGTATCAGAGAGGACAGGACGAAGGCGAGGCTTGATGACTTGGTTAAACAAGACGTGCATTCCATCTGTGATGAGCTCAGAGGTCTTGGATGAGAATGTAACGTTGAGGGTTTCGAGCGTATTAGCGACAAAAGTTGCATCATGGGAGAAGGGGAACATGTCTTGCAGCGTATTCCCATTGTTGGCCGGTTCGGGATTTAGACGAGAGCTGACGATTCGTGATATGTAGTCGTTCGCCACGTCAAGGGAATTAATAAGGACAATGAATGCTATGATTTTATCCTCCGGGGGAAAGCCGCCTTGGACAACGGCTTTGGGGTAGTACTCGTCCCGCATTTTCCGCTGGACCATACCAACGAAATCAGAGCCGAGAACTCGGCCAATAGTTGGTACGACCGAGGATATCACGTCTCGCTGAGACGTCGAAAGAGAACGTTGGAGGACAGTATTGACGATGTACATTACATCGTCGACGGCGGAGATGATGAACGGACCGCTGCCATCTATTGGCTTGGAGGGATTGAGTGTGAGTCCCGTAGGTAACTCATCGAGCTGGAATGCCTTTTCTACAGAGCGCCGGAAGAAGAAAGTAGTCATTACGTTGAAAGGTGTCGTCAAACGCGCAGAGATTTTTCGCGTCAGGGCTGATTTTGCGAGTAAATCTGGCATGAGCAAAGGTCCATCAGGACTTTCGGCCGGGTCCTGGAAGATCTTAGAAATGGCGCGTAAAAGAACCGCTCCTTGAGAACTCACCCTACACTTCCCGCCAAGGAACCGGGAATATAGAGACCAGCGACCAAGCATGATGGCCATCTCACTCAGTAACCCATCAACCTCCTTCATGTCTACTCCTTCGTCTTCACTAAGTCTCCCGTCCGTACCACCCCCAACGGCTGGCGAATTGGTCCTAGAAATTCCGGATGATCTCTGCGCAGGTAAGAAGCTCTGCACCAAAAATGAGAAGGGATAGCTCTTCACATCCGTCAATCTTCTGTCCACATTCCTCTCATCACTCCATGTATCCAGCACAATCCCCCCCTGAACATCCGCCTCAATCTGTAACCTTTCGATCACTTTGACCATTCGACCCGCCCCATAATGTCTCTCTACCAAACCGCCATGCCCTTCCACAATTTGTGCAATATGCTCGAATAACTTCGTCAAGGCATTCGCATAGAAAAATCCATCCTTGGACTCCCGCCCTTTCGTCCCTTCTTTCAAATTCGCCCGGGCCCTGCTTGCCACGCCCTGACAAACATATTTTCCATAGACTTCTAGTCCCGTATCCTCTCTTCCTATGAGGGGAAACAATTTAAAGAAGCGTGTAACCTTTGCACCATCACCTTCCTCTGCGGCCTTCTCGAATTCTCTCAAGAACAGACCACATAGTGATTCCTTCGAAGATTCGATTGTAACTCCAGGCGCATCCGGGACTTCGACAGAGGGGACAACGGTGGCTGCAAACTTCCCCTCAATAATTGACTTTGGTATTTTGGACGAACGCGCAATGTATCCAGCAGCCGCTTCCCAGTCCTGCGGGGCACCCATAGATCCTATAACGCCTTGTACACAAGCTTTCAACTCCGCGACCTGTTCCACAACACCGAGCGTCTCCTCCACTCTCTTCTTTTCCAAATCAAGCTCCTTGACTTTGGATGAGAGGTGGGAGGCAGTGTTCGCGGCAGAGTCCAGCATGCCATTGCTTATGCTTCTTGTATTCACGACCTGGGTACCTAAGTGTGCGCGCAACAGATCTAAGCGTCCAAGCTCGCGGGAGAGGTCTGCCTGTGAGGCAATGAGGGCCTGCAGACGGGAAGAGATGGCCGCATCGCGGGAGTGGAGGGTCGCGAGGGATGCCCGGATGGCGGCTAGGGAGGAAGATTCGTAGATGGAGGGGGACGCCGGGGACTCTTCGAGCGGCGGAAGAGAAGACGAGCCATTTTGGAGGCCGGAAGGAGGCATTGGTTAGGGTACGTCATGGGAAGATGTGGGATGAGTTGATTTAGCTGGCGTTTCGATCTGTGTGGTTGTCGAAATAAGCGAGAATTTATATTAACATCCTCAGGGAGTTCCTCTATCTCAGACTTTGGGATGCAAACCCGTTCAATAAAATGGTAACTAGACTTCACTTTGGCATAATTACTCACAAAAAAGAGAGTCGCCGATTTGCCTGGTATCAAATATATACCCAATAATCCAGGAACCTGGCCTGCTAATTCGAACTATCTATACAATGTCTTCCGAACCCCGTTTGTCTTTCCTGTTGCACCCATGCATCATGTTACGACTAAACGACCTGGCTATACCCGCCCCCTAATCTCCTCTTCCCCTTAGCTTTCCACCATTTTCTAGCTTCATCTGCCCAAAAAACACTGCTTGTTAATAGGACCAAACCTAATAAATCCGTAAATCCAAGAGCCTCCGTCTGGAAAACCTCCTGCAACCATGGGAAATAAATAACGAGGATTTGCCCTCCCAAGCTCAGGCTAACCGCCCAGTTAAATAGGCGGTTACCAAACAGCGGTACCTCGCCTCTTAGCACACTTTTACTTTCAGACCTGCAGTTCAAAGCATTGAACATGTCGAATAAGACGAAGCAGGTAAAAGTCATTGTTGTGTCACGCTTCGTAACTTCTCCATCTTTCAGCATTTCATGAGTGTAGACCACCATGGTGCCTATCATTATGATAACAGCGGAGGTCATGACACGGGTTATGAGAGGCCAGGTGAGGACCGGTGCGTTACGTTTTCGAGGAGGGCGAGTCATAACGTCGGGGTCAACAGGCTCGACGCCAAGCGATTGGGCGGGAGGTCCATCCATAATAATGTCTAGGGAACAAAGTCAGTTAAGTGACAGTGGGAATGAAGGAGAGCTAGACGTACTTATCCAGAGAATCTGCATCGCGTTCAGCGGATTCTTGAATCCAAAACACGTGCAGAAAAACACCAAGCTTAGTGCTGCAGCACTTGTACTCAGTTGGAAGGTCAGGAAATTCTGGATGTTGTTGAATATTCCCTTTCCTTCTTCAATTGCATGAAGTATGGTGGAAAAATCGTCGTCCGTCAATATCATATCTGCTGCCTCTTTGGCAACATCAGTGCCCATCAACCCCATTGAAATTCCTATATCGGCCTTCTTAAGTGCTGGAGCATCATTCACACCGTCTCCTGTCATCGCAACAATGTCACCACGTGCTTGAAGCGCGCGAACGATCTTCATTTTATGCTCAGGACTAGTACGTGCAAATATCGAGGTGTTGGCAATGGCGGCTTGTAGCTCTTCGTCAGACATTTCCTCGATCTCGTCCCCTCGTAAAATGGGTTTGACAGCAACAGAATTCGCTGTCGGCTCACGTGGCGTCGCGATAGCCATTCCAAGTTTCTTCCCAATAGCTAGAGCTGTTGTGTCGGCATCGCCTGTGATCATGATAACCTTCACTCCGCCCCGCAAGAGACGTCTAATTGACTTTTGAACACCAGCGCGAGGGGGATCACTCATTCCAACAAGACCTGCAAAGACGAGGCCCTTGTATACGTCCTCATTGTGTGAAACTGGGGGTTCCGCGGTCCTGCTAGTATGTGTGTTACTAGGAGTTCCACTTCGACTCATAGGAGCCGTAAGTAATCTAGCATGCTTTGATACTGGACCACTCGCGAACCCAAGCACTCGGAGGCCTTCTCTAGCAAGCTTCTCAGCCGCATCTAGAACTTCTTGTCTCCGGGATGAATCCAAGACAACTTCACGGCCGTCTTTGGTGAGGTAGGTGTCACATCGCTCCAGGATCCGATCAACAGCACCTTTGATATATGCCACTTCCTTCGTACTGGAGGTACCGTCGGTCCCATTGTCTCCTATAGTGACGCCCATCCATTTCCTCTCTGAGCTAAACGGGGTCTCGCCAAGGCGGTGACCGAGTCCCTCTCGAACGTCGTGTTCCTTAAATCGATCCATCATATCGAGCATTGCGACATCTGTAGGCTGTCCAACCCATCTACTTCGAAGTCCTTGACCGGGCAGGTGGCTTTGAGTAGAAGAAAGCACAGCTATCGATGAGGCCGATGTTTCTTGTGCATGTCGTGTGAGGCGCGCATTGTTAGCTATATTCCCAATGCGCAGAATTCTCAACAATGCCGGATCGGGTTTTGCTTCAGTGGCTTCGTCGTCGGAATCAACCTGGATGGGTGCCTCTGCATCAAAGTACCACACTTTCGTTGTTGTCATGTGGTTCATTGTGAGGGTGCCTATTGACTATCAGCAGTGTTGCTGAGGAGTTATACGTAATAGTTTCTTACCCGTTTTGTCACTGCATACAACATTGACGGATCCGAGGGTCTCTACACTCGGCATCTTTCGCACAATAGCATTATACTGTGCCATGCGATGTACCCCTAGCGCCAGGGTGACTGTGACAATGATAGGAAGACCCTCAGGAATGGCAGCAACGGCCAATGATATAGAGATTGTGAAAATCTCTAAAAGCCCCTTGCCTTGAAGCCAACCGACGAATGATATCACTCCAATGATGACGAATGAAGCTTGGCTTAGTTGCGATCCGAGCGCATCCATACTGAGCTGTAGAGGGGTTCGAGGGCTTTCCGTCTCGGAAACACTTGCTGCAATGGTACCGAAATATGTATTCGCACCCGTTGCATACACAATCCCCTGCCCATATCCAGATCTCACCAGTGTTCCCATAAACGCGATATTTGTGGTGTTGTTCAAGTGGGTATCTGCTCCAACAGTACCACTTCCAGCAGATGCATATTCTCGTACACCTGGTGCCTCCAGATGGTTTGACGAAGATCTGGATAAAGGCATCCCGAGCTTTGCTGCAGCCGTGATTCTGACAGGCTCATTCTCCCCAGTGAGGTTAGATTCGTCAATTGACAGATCCGTAGCCTGCGTCACACGTATGTCGGCGGGTATCCTATCACCGGTCGTAAAGAGAACCAGGTCCCCAGGGACAAGTTGCGCCGCCATGACTTTGCTCGACGTAGCTTCCATCTTGGCCTCAGCATCCTCAGTCGAAGTCGAGCCCATCAGTCCCTCCGCATCTGGCGCCTGACCGGTACTTGGTGGCCACGTGGGTGTCCGCTGGCTTGGAGGCTTCACCTCCGCTCGAATCAAGTGTGCATGGTTCGGTACCAGGTGGTTTAAAGCCTCGATTGACTTCTCCGATCTATATTCTTGAATAAACCCTACAGACACAACTATTGTGACTGCTACAGATATACTGATGGCATCGTCAGAATTTCCAACCAGAACAGACGCGCCCGCAGAAGCAAGCAGGAGGAGGATCAGGGGCTCCTTGAACTGCTTCAAAAATCGTAGCCACAAAGGCTCGGGTTCTTCATGAAAGAGCTCGTTTGGACCTTGGTCGTGCAATCGAGCAAGGGCTTCGGCCGGAGTGAGGCCATTTGTGAGAGAGGTCTGCAATCGCTCAGCTGTTTCGGCGGGGGTAAGACTGGCGAATTCGTCTGCTATTGACTATTCGAAGGTTAATATTTCCTTAAAAGAGACGCGCGATACAACCAACCTTGGCCATAGACGAGGAGGATCGACTATGCCTGCTCCTTGACCTCGACCTGGCCCTCGACTGTGGTCGCGAGGGTGGTTCTGAATTCGCAGCATTGATGGCTGGTAATTGGGCCAATGGTAATATATTCCCTCCTGGACTCGCAGACCGTGAGAGGCGCGGCCAAGCCATCTTTTTCTCTTGTTTGAGTCCCCCACAATATGGGGATGACGAGCAGAACGTGCTGCTGTCGATAAAGTCGTCCCTATCGCTGAGGCATGCGAAATTGGGGGTAGGTTTGCAGAGGGTTTTGGGATTGCGCAAAGGAATTGGGACCAGGGCGCTGGATAAAGAGAATCGCGATCGCGAATGTCGAAGGTCTGGACCGTCTCGGTAATTTGCTGCTGATCGCCTGCCAATGGATCTGTACCAATGTGGAGGTTATTATTATTCTGTTCTTTTGAATAGTTACGTGTCGTCCGCGTCTGATCTCCCTTCGGTCGGACCCCTGTTCTGCACTGGCCCCAAAACACTTCGATAGGGTTCAGGGAAGATGTTGATATTTCCGTATGCTCACATAGTTTGGGAGAAAGTACATACATTAAAGGGACGATTTGACACGCAACAATTAAATGACAGATTCCAAGTAATTCGGATTCGTGATTGAGATGACCCTCGCAGGACAAAGGACCTCGAGGTCCAGGAATACCTCGGTCACGTGACAGAGCGGATGCCGTTAGACCCATTCCGCCTTGGCTGAACCCGCCTCCCGATTAACCACAGCTCTCCCCACCATGAATTTTGTCACAACCATCATCACAGTAATTGCTTCACCATCTGGCCTTCTGGTCGCTGGTTCCTTTGCATAATCTTAACGAGGCGATCACTCGACTCGTCCTCGAGCGACCCTAACGCGTCCTCGAAAAGAGTTGCGCCCGACTCTGTCGACTCGACGCGACCAACACAACATCAACAAACGCGCTGTCTTCTACGACCAACCTCTGCATTTGCTAGCAACAACGAAAAGACCTCGCTATAGGCGCAACGCCTCGATTGCAATCTACTATCAACATGTTCTATTCCGAAACTCTTCTTTCAAAGACCGGGCCTTTGGCCCGCGTCTGGCTCTCGGCCAACCTGGAGCGCAAGCTTTCTAAGAACCATATCTTACAAGCAAGTGTCAAGGACAGTGTCGAGGCTATTGTTACGCCCAATCAAGCACCCATGGCTCTGCGACTCAGTGGCCAGCTTCTGCTGGGTGTTGTGAGAATCTATAGTCGAAAAGCGCGTTATTTACTCGACGATTGTAACGAGGCGCTCATGAAAATCAAGATGGTATGCGGGACGAAGACTTCCTCTTTCGCTCTAATCTAATATCGAGTTTAGGCCTTCCGTCTTTCTGGCAACAATGATATCCCTGCCGGCCTGCATATGCCATCTCGAGATGCTCTAATGCTCCCAGATGTCCTCACAGAAGGGGATAACCTCGAAATGCCACCCTTACCAGACGCGTCGTTCCTTCTGTCACAAATCGATGATGAATCGCATATCGGTCGCAAGCATCGAGCTGGAAGCCGTGATATAAACTTACGGGAGGATTATCAAGGTAGTCAATTCTTGCAAAACAGCATTGAAAACGAAAATACTTTTGACGAGGAAGAACTTGCTTTGGATCCCATGGATGATATCGACCTTGGTTTGGATTATGGCCTTGATATTGACGACAACATGCAATCGAAAAACGATCAAAGTATCGAAATTGGAAGAGATGCACCCGCGGCTCGACGTGCGGAAGATGATTTGCTGAGCGAGCTTGATGTTCAAGTACCTGCCAAGGAAGTAGAACCCGCTGGAGACGGTGATGTGACTCTTGACCTCGGGTTTGCGGGCGATGCCGCCATTCGTATGGCAGATGATGACGGAGACGTTGACATGTACGGCATTGGTGACCAACCGGACGTCTCTGCTCTACCGGCAGCTCCTACCATCGATCGCGCAAGAATTTCTGAGTCCCCTCTTTCGGACATCGATGAGACCGTGGTTCAAGAGGTCGAGGCCGCATACCAACAAAATCTGGACTCCACACTATATGAGCCAGAAGAGGAGACCGAACAGTCAATCCACCGAAATCCCGCGCAGCGTGCTAGAAAACAGAGACTGCTACAACCCGATTCACAAACTACGATTCCTAACTCGCAAATCAAAGAACAGCAAGCAAACCGCGATAAAATCACCCGGCCTCAATCGTTTCTACCTCGTGACCCTGAGCTCCTTGCTCTCATGGAGATGCAGAAGAACGGAGGCTTCGTCTCAAACATCATGGGTGAAGGACGAAGCAGAGGCTGGGCTCCGGAACTCAGGGGAATGCTTTCATTAAGTGCAGTGCAGAAGACCAGCCAGCTGAAGCGCAAGCGTGACAGTGGCGTTGCAGACATGGGGAGCGATGCTGAAGAAGGGCCACACAAATCACCACGACTAGAACTGGGTGAAGATGAGGAGGAAGTAAGAGAGAATCTCGGCGACGCAGGTCTAGGAGGAGAGGATACTACCGTCATTGCAGCGGATGCCACTGTTATGGAGATGCCTGGTGATGATGGATTTATGGTGAATGTGGAAGATGAGGAGCACAATGCCAGTGCTGGCCTTGTTGAATCTCCCGGACCCAATTTCGACGAGACTACTGCACCATTGGTACACCCTGCAGATAGCGGGCCTGTGTCTCTGGGCACCAAACACGCAGTTCACCTTCTCCGCGACAGATTCGGCCCCGAGGCTGCCAACAGCCCAGACAAGAGAAAGAAAGCCACCGTACTGTTCCAGGACCTGTTACCGGAAGAAACAACAAGCAAGGCAGATGCTACCAAGATGTTCTTTGAGGTTCTAGTTCTAGCGACGAAAGATGCCGTCAAGGTCGAGCAACAAGATACTCCCCTTGGTGGCCCAATCCGGATACGGGGAAAGAGAGGTTTATGGGGAGATTGGGCTGAACGGGAAGCGGGCGGGGAGATCGAGGAGGAATCCGCTCCCGAAGCATCAAGGCCCGTGGCCGTCTCTGCATAAGAAAGGAAAACTGGCTCGTTGTATGTTATACCGCCTCTTCGTTGGGTCTTGGAAATGGACGGTAAGTCCATGGCGTTTCCGGTCATGGGAGTAGTATCTTTCTACCCTCCGCATCATTATCATCACGAAGTGGCGTTTGGCGTTTCTTCGATATCCATATTGGGGACGTCCGGCGGGGACTTGTCCGATCACGCGGTCGGTGATTTAATAGTTTACCTGATGAGATAGAAGAAATAAAAATAGGTTTTGCACGTCATGTTGATATATACGTTATGTGCTGAAATACTCGCCTCAACCTCCCTTAATCTGATTAGCTTCCACCGGACCGCTCAAGACCGGTCCTTCCATCTCTGCCTAATACTGAAAACCGGTTTCACGAAACCCCGACCCTTAAACACGAGTTCCTATCGTTAGGCGGTCCCTTGGTTGGAAAAAAAGCATTACCGGAATCGAAGAACTAGCGCGCGTCACGTGATTTTTGGGATCAGGATCGGGTGCTAGAATCAGATAAACAATCAATCTTTGTGCGGGTTTCTGTATACGTTGTTATCTGAGTTTATGAGATTTGTTACGTGAGAGAGAGAGAGGACTAATGCTGTATTATTCGGAGGGGAGGGGCGGATTGTCTGACAGTCCGTCTGACAGCGAATTACCTTATCTAGTTGTACGTAGTGTACACCGACTGATTACTGTAGAGGGGGAAGTAGATAGATAGATAAGAAGGAGGGGTATTCGGACGGGACACACTGCCGTTCTGATCTAGCTGATCTGCGGAGTGAAGATAGAGCATCTGTAAACAGCCAGCAAGTCCTCGGTATCGGGGCGCTCTCTACTTGAGCAGTGCGTTGCAAGTTCCAACACTTGGGGTTGTAGCCATAGAACATCGACTCCGACACAACTGCTCGGCAACCTGTGCTGAGGTCACAGCAAGATGAACTGGCAAGGAGACTCTCAATAGTAAAGACCAATTGAAAGCAGCTCGGGAGATGGGCGTGGGGGAGAAAATTGCTCGCGTGGACACAGTTCTGTACAGTAAGACAGTAAGGGTTCTGCGCACTAGCGGTGTCCGTAGGGAACTGGGGGAGTCCGGAAGCCTGTGAAGAGCAGAAGTGAGGGAGATACACAGATAAGGGATCGAACTGTAGTCTGTCGTGGAGGGAGCAAGCTGATGTGAGGTACAGTTGTACTCCTATCACATATGACAACCTCAGCAATGGCTCGGCTCGATTCGGTCGTAGTACAGTAAGAGAGCGCGTATAGTACGTACAACAGACAGGACGGAGTTAAAATGACAAAAGATACTCCGTAAATAGGGCTGTAAAAAAGAACTCAAGGAAATTAAACTCAAGAAACAATTTACCTTACCTTACCTACCCGCTCTCAAAAGTCAAAACGTTGAGAGCTGTGGGGAATTCCTAAGGTCTGGGAGCCAACGGCACGAAAAGCCACGGAGGTCGACAGCGCGACGGGCCAGTCGATCAAATCAAGAGCCCGGTCCGAGTACCCACAACCCACAATCTCCTCCACAAGGCTCCGAGTCGCAGGGGCTGGCTCCATCGTTACCCCAACGAAACCTGCTGCCGCAGCTCCACCAGGAACCCGGTGGAATGGAATGGCTTAGCCGCAAGGCTCGAGGAGCGTCCAGCTTCCACAGAGACAGGAGGTGCGCACGAGGGCAGATGCTCTGTCGGGTTGGTCGGAGAGCAGGACAGGATAATAATGGATGCGGACTGCGATTGTGATGAACCCTGTGTGTGAAGTTGTAGGGGTCTGGAGCTGTTAATTTCCAAGGAGAAGGGCAAAGAGAGAGAAAGGGAGAGAAGGGGAGGGAAGGGCGTGGGAGATGAGGAAGAGTAAGCATAAGCAGGTATTACTGTATTCGGAGTCCTCGACCAGGGCCGTGTACCGGTAATAATGATGAATTAGAGTTAGTTATGTTATGTTATGTTATGCTATGCTATGCTACCTTATCCTTTCGTGACTTAACCACCTTAAGCTGCCGTATGTCTCAATTACGTCTTTGCCTGTCTCTCTCCGGACTCCCCTATATTATATATCCACTTAGTGTCCCCAGATGCGCGCCCCCCCGAAACTCCCGTCCTAATTCTTCTTTTCTGATGATGCCAACTTCCTTTTCCCTTCCTCCCCACGAATTTACTCCTCACGATATCCCGATTTATGAACTGATCATGATTGCATTGCCATCGCTGCGCCTTTGAGAGAGCGCCTATTCCGCGACTCCTGTTGAAGACCCCCCCTGGTCAAGCGACATTCTGTTGGGCTGCCTGTCTCAAGTCGCGAAGAAGAAGAAAATCTGCGACCACCGCCATTATTTGCCCAATTCTGCGCTCAACAGCAGGCTCACGGTCGCGAACTTGCTGCTGGGCATCTGTTGACCTCACTGGCAAGGCTGTCAACCACTTTGCGCGTGTGCACAGCGCAATTGGCATTTCCGGCGCGCAGCTGAAGAGTCGCGATCGTCCGTCATCTCCACCACAGCGTCGGAGCGCGTAATAACCACGTCGACGGCTGGGAGTGGTCTGGAGGCATTTTCTGTGTGGTATTTCTTACCAGACCTGCTCTTTCTCTTAAGTACAGGAGTCAATTGATGCTGGAGACGGAGCTTGGTCAAGGTCCATCAGTCGGAAAGAGGCACGTGACGCTCAGGGGTTTGCTGAGAGTTGGAAGACGATATCACCGATATCAAGGGGGCTCTCCAAGAACCGCAGGTCTGGCAGGAGGGTTTTGTATGAATATACCATCTGAAGGAAGCCATCCCAAGGAAGAATCTGAACAGATTTTATATCACGGCCGATCAGGCAAACCAGTGATTCCCCAATGTATAACCCAAGGGAAGATCTGTACGGGGAGTACGAAGAGGACTATGAGGACTATGAGCTGAGTGAAAACGAGAGCCTGTGGAGTCCAGGACTAAGCTCCCGGTCAACAAGCCTCTCATTAACACCCCTCACTCCACCGCCTCTGTTCGAGGACGACGAGATCTACTTCCCCTCATACGACGACTACGAGAGCCATTCCACGCCGGAGAATGATGCTGGAATCCCAAGCGCAGAACCAGAGTCTTCCCCTGAACTCCCTTCATCCGCGGTGCGGATACCCCACGGCCTTCAGATCGAGCGTCCTGAGGACGACACAGCCGTGCGCGTCCAACCATCGAGACATGTCGATTATCTCTCACATGACTGGAAAGAGGAGGAGCTCTGGGCGTCCTGGAAACACATAGTATCGAGAAGGAAAATATACAGCAACAGCGCGCGGTTAGAGAACGCATCCTGGAGAGCATGGGAAAAGAAACGGAGAAATCTGAAGACCACCTCTCCGGAAACCGTCAGATGGTAAGTAGTTCTCGTGTCTCTCTGGGTTTCTGGCTTGAATTCCCGCTGACTAGATGATCACAGGTTAAAAGACCACGACGTGACATGGCTGTACGGCCCTCTTCAACCCGGTTTCTGCACCTGGGACCGAAGCCACCCATCAGATGCCGAGCCTCGCAGGAACTCCGCTCCTCCCGATTCTCCCCACTTCCCCATGAAGCCCATCTTAAAGAAACGCACTCTCAGCGAGCTGATGCTGCGGAGATCAATATCCTCTGCTCCAATCCTGAAGCCCACTGTTCTGAACGACGACTCCTCATCATCCCTCTTTTCCACCCCCGGACTCACACGCGCGAGTACCTCCCCCTGCTCGTCATCCACGAACCTAAACCGCAGTCTGAACTCCTGGAAGATCGTCCGCTTCCACGAGCTCGTCGAGCAATGCATAGCGCTCACTCACCCTCCCGAAGACCCCTTCACCACCCTCACATCACAACGGACTTTCAGATCGTCCTCCCTCCCATCTCCAACTCCAACTTCAACTTCCCCATCAGGCTCCTCCTCCCCCTCCAACAAAACGATCCAGAAACTACCACACGCACCCCTGAAGAGCCCGGAACCCGAGGCTCCTCGATTAAGCATCTCGCGGGGAATCCAAACCCCAGCCATCACTCCTCCTCCCGGGCAGCTGTTCTTATTCGGCGACGAGGAAGAAGAAGAGGAGGAGGAGGAGGAGGATGACGATTGGAGACCGCCGTCTTGGATGCAAGGACGCAGAGATAGTGTGCATCTATTCCGCGACAGACTCGAAGCCATCAAGCGCGACCTCGGGACCTCCTCCACTCTCCCCAGCCCTCCCTCAATCTCCATCCCCCCAGCACCCACAATCCCAAACCCAATCCCAAACCCAACCCCATTCCAACTTCCCTCCTCCCCGACCCCGCCCTGCCTCTCCGACACCACAAGTTCCAGCTCCAGCTCCAACGACGAAGATGACGACGACGACTACGATTACATCGAGACGTATCACCACCAGCACCACTCTCCATCTTCATCTTCATCATCCTTTACCAAACCCCTCGCCGATGTCACTAATACTCCAATACCGCTGATTCGAGACAACACCACGAACAACATCGTAAGTATCGTGGATAGTGTGCGTGATACGTGCACAGCGGAGATGGAACGCGGGTTTCGCGATTGGGAGGCTGGCTTTCGACGCCATTGGGATCGGGATTGGGAGTTGGAGCTCGGTGAGGAGGAGGCGTGGACCATGGCTGTTTGAGAGAGTTTGAGAGACGAATAATAATTTGAATTTTGAGTTCCCCACCATCCCCGCTCCCCGGGGCTGGGGTCACCGGGGTTGGGTTGGGAGAGAAAGGGAAGAAAAAAGGGGGATTGTGGGGGAGGGGTTGGATATACGGAGGATATTTGGTATGGTATGGTATGGTATGGGATTTGCATAGCATAGCATAGCATGATGGATAGGTACGGTGATGAATGGTGTATATATGTATATATGTATATAATATATAATGCATTTCACGAACTGCGTGAATAAATATCAATAAAACAATAAGAAGCTCGCTCCCTACCTTACTGTGGTGATACCTGATCAGAATTTAAGAGATGAGATGAGAAAGAGATGTATGCATGCATATTGCTCAAGTTCTTAGCGTTGGATCCTTAAGGTCAAAAAGGAGACCCCAGAATGTAAACATCGTGGTATTCGCAGCTGCCTATGCACAACAGTAACTTTTTAACTTTAACAAATGCTCGCAGAGCTTGCGCAGAAGGGGTAATGAGTCGTTAAGATGCCATCGCAATCCACCCATCTCGCCAATGATTGATTTCCCAAACACAGTTTGTAACTCCGAAAAACCCAATGCCAGACACAAACAGTCCAGACCACCCATTCATTAGACACTGGGGTCGTCATTCAGAAGAACGCCCTATCCCAAGAACATTGCAGAAAACTGCTACAGTTCATCACCGATCAGGAAGAGGTTCGGTCCCTTCTTTTGGATGGGATTTGATCCTGCCGAACATGGTCCTCGTTCTTGATTTATTTCTCGACCTGGAATCTCTTTCTCCCGACGTTCTTCCTCGTTCGGCCGATTTCTTACTCGTGTCTTTCTCTCCATCGTCGTTGTATTTGGGCTTGTAGATCCTGATATTTTTACGTTAGAAAAGGGGGGGCGGATGTTGGGTTGCGACTAACCAAGAATTGCCAATCATGCTTATTCCTTTGGCTTCTGCCTCCCTATAGAATTTGGCGCTCTTCTTCAGATCTTTCTTACACCCTATTCCTTGAGCGTAGCAGAAGCCTGCCTCCGCTAGGGCATCTGCGTCTCCCCAAGCTAAATTCATCAGCAGACATCCAGATATCATTATGGGTCAACTCACATCCAGCAATCTCAAAACATCTTAATGCAAGCGCCTTGTCTTGCTCAATACCCCACCCGTTCATGTGGCTGACACCAAGTTCATAGATACTCAATGCAAATTGCGCTTTCCTCGTCTTCAGCTCCAAGGGATCGACCGTCTTTCCATGCTTGAGTATATCCTCATCATCGGCCATCTCCAGACTGACTGCGTCGGCAGCTCTTCGGAGCCATTCCACGCCTTCTCGTTGGTTAGGACGCATACCCCATCCATGTCGACACGCCAGAGCGTAGAGGAGCATTCCTGTTGGATGGTTTTGCCGCGCTGCAAGACGCAGGTGGTAGGTGGATTTGGTCAAGGCTCCTGCCTCATGATACTCGATAGCTTTGGAGACGTGCTCTTCAGCAGAGCATTCTGCGGGGGATACGAATGCATGCTGTGATGGGGCCTTGATTGTGCTCGATGAGGCTGCAGATGCGGACGTGGGGCGTTCTTTAGAGGGTTGGTACACTGATTTGCGTTGGTGTTCTGTAGACTCTCTGCCTATTTCGTACGATAGTCTTGCAGGTTCAGATGGTGCTTGACCTGGGTCGAAGGAAGGTCTATTAGTATCTAGTGAGGGATGGCTGCTTTCTGCTTTCGACGAGGTAGAAGGCCGTGAGGGTGGCGAAGGCGGAGCATCGCCCGGGAGAGGATGAACATTGCTGAACGGAACTGGCTGTTCCCAAGAGAACTGTGCTTGAGGGAGGCTCTCCTGGAAAATCAAAGAGTTTCTTTGCAGCGTTTTTCCTCGTGGCAACGAATACGTTGAATAGACATATGAAGGCGCAGCATTACCAGTCTCGCTATTAGTATCAGGGAAACTTTCACTATGCATGCTGACGGGTGTGTTTGCTGTATCATCTGCCAAGACGAATGAAGGCTGACTATCTGACGATGCCTGTCGGGAGGGAATCTCAACTGGCGGCCCGCTCGTACTCACCCTGCTCAGCGGCCTAGAGAAGTTGAAGGTGGGTCTCGGCAGACGTGTACCACCAACAGATATCTCTGAGCTTATAGATGGTGACCTCGCAATAGAGTGCAGCCCAGGTGAAAAGCGGGTAGGTGATGTGGACATGCCGCTACTGCCAGAGAGTTTGCGACGCGGTGACAAGGTTTGAACGCGGCTGGCAAGGTCATCATCTGAACTCTCTGATATCGATCTGGGACTAGGTGTTCTCTGCGGAAAAGGAGACCGGGGAGGAGCCAGTGCTCTAGAATCATACCCTCCTGTGGCCAAGGAGGCATCTTGGGATCTGAGTGGCGTTTGTCCCCTACGTTGACGGATCGAGTCCACACTAGGCCGAGGTCGTAGGCCAGAGGGAGAGTGACCCGCCCTGGGAGACCTATTCTCTCTATCCAGTGCCATAGGCGATTGTTCCCTCCTTGCGCCAAAGTATGTAGGCCCTGCGGTGGTGCTTGTGGGTCTCCCGCGAAATTGCTCTTCGTCGTGCGCATCAAATCGAGGAGGGGGTACCGGAGGCACGGGTGGTGGCGACCCACTTACCTGAGGATAGATAGAAACGGGTCGCGATGCCGGGTTCTCTACCTCTGTCTTCAAACCTCCAGGGCTCTTGGGTGACGGAGTATGAGCAGCATCTTCTGAGGACGCTGAGCGAAAGTATCCGGGGCGATTCTGAAGGAAAGTATTCTCGATCATGAGAGGGGGTAATCGACTTAGGCGCCTCCCTGAGCTCGTAGTCTCGTCCAGTTGTTTAGCCAGCAGTCGACTCTGCGCTGCGAAGGCATCGAGCGGTGAAAGCTCAGGAGGAACTTCCCCAGCGACATGGAGACGGGGTGATGGCAAGCTCCGTGGGGAGGGTAGAGCCGATGAAGATAAGCCATTTCCAAGAGGGCCATGAGACTGTGATCGAAGATCGATGTAGGAAGGCCTGGTTGCCATCTTGGGGGACAGCCAGCCGCCCTTTGATCCGAGGACCTATGCTTCCTGCTCTCACAGTAGTGGCTCTTGTCGATATCGGTCCCGGGTCTTGGTGGGGGGTAGTAGGGCGTATGGATGTGTGATTCGAGGGAATCGGGAAGATTTGCTGCGTCGACGGCAATATAGTTTCCTGTCGTTATGGACTGACTGCGATAGGTTCGCTCAGACGTTGTGGCTGCTGCGGAGCGTCTAGGTTGCGAGTTGTTAAGCTGGTGTCTGCGGGGAGCCCAGACTACTCGTATGTTCGATGGAACAATGGCTCAACAGGAAGAAGGAGTGCGATGAAGGAGTGATTATCGACTAAAGATCATTGATCAGGAGGCCTGCGGATGGGGGTTGATGGGAGGGCGGAGTTGCTGCACAGGAGGGTGTACTTGGCGACAACCGTGGCAAAGGGGCGCAATTGCGGATGGAGGATTGATTCCGGATAGGAGAGACAGTCGTAGATGGGAGAGAGAGGAGGGGGGATGGGAGATGTCGATGTTGCGTTGAGAGCGTCGTGTGTATGTGCACTGGAGGTGTCCAGGAGATTCGACGAGAAGAGGTGATGGTCAAAGGTCCCGTCTCCTGAGTTCTTTGCGACAGGAACAAGGTCAGGAACAGGAGCGGGAGCGATTCCTGACAGGCCAGCCGACGCTTCTCATTGGTCAGGACACGCCGCGGCACATATACAGTAATAAAAGTGAGAAGGGTTTAATTACACCGTATCTTCTACTTTAGATTACGTATGATTAAGGTATCAAGGGGACATGAGTAGAAGGCCCCTGGCGATTCTGTCGATCACAAAGCATAAAGCATGAGGCATAAACCGTGGAGATGCAAATGCAGATGTAAATAATGTAAATATAAATAAAGATCTTAAAATATCACAGCTTCCCGCTCGCGCACTCTCTTGGGCCCTGCATCAATTAGGAGCTGGCCGCTAGACTTCTTTGGGCCGCCACCCGAGGTGAAAACTGGGGATCCATGGTCACGAGATGCGTGTTCGAGGGGAGCGACTTCGTACTCCGGACAGGACCCTTGGGTAAGGTGTATCTGCCATGGTACTATGATGTATAAAAGTGTACTTAGGTATGAGGAAAGATATTGGCAGTCATCACTACCCAAGGTACGGTAGGTAGCCTGGCAATTGCAGAGCGACTCTTTGTGAGCATTAATCATTACATAAGGTACCTAGGTAGGTAGGTCCTATACGATACCTTACCTTACCCAAGGTGCCTGGTCTGATACTTGACCGCTGCGCCGAGTGTCACGAGCCTCAAGCCCCCTCGAAGACATCCAGGTGGGTAGGTAGATGGTTCTAGCCTTCGTATTGTATGACTATCCGACCCCTCCGACGTTATCAAACATACCTAAACTTAGGACTTAGGACTTAGGTCCAGGACTTCGTCAACACGGGCCTGCCAAATCCCCAACTCCAACCATGTCCCGCAGAAATCGGGGTCTCGGTATGTGTCTATCCCCGTACGGAGTAGGAACATTCTTTTCAGCCGATGATTATTGCCCTGCCAGTCCTCAGTGGTCAGCACGCGATACCCAACAACTCCTCAGACTGCAGGCCGTTGCTGTCTGTAACACAGCAACTTCTATTGTACTGCGGACAGAGGTACTGTGGCAATGAGCGCGTACCTACTGCAGCCAGGAACGTAGGAAGGCAGAGGATATCAAATGTGCGGACCAATCCGAAGCCTCAGATCAATTCCGGCTTTCAGCTTCAACCGTAGCTTCAACAGAGCGGAGGTATTTCCATTGGACGCCCTACAATTACCGGCCCCCCCCC
>NW_020194473.1:901070-1041748 GCF_003019875.1 Amorphotheca resinae ATCC 22711
CCCCCCCCTTTTCCCAAGAACCCAGCTGACTCCCGCTTCTTGATCACGTGTGATACCCCCCCTTCGAAATCATGGTAATCGTTCAATTTTGGTATTCACCCTATATATTCAAGCCCTCTAAACTCCATTCCGTGCCAGCCACCCATATACATAACATGCCCCCATCACAGATTTTTTGATTGCAGCTTCTTCAGCCTCGTGTGTCCCTCGTATAATCCACGATCAACTGCTGCGGCCACGGTCAGGGTACCGCCCACGATGGCACAGAGTCCGGTGAGAAATCCTGAAAGGGACTTCGATCTCTCTTCGCGGTTGATGACTTTCATTGGTGAGATATCCTGTAGATTGTTAGTGACGGTTAGGACCAAGCATTAACTTGAGGCTTACGTATGAGAAGAAGACCCCCGGGATACCACCACGAGCATGCAATTTCTCCTTGTGACCTTCAGCAGAATCATCACCGCCGGCCAGACTCCTACGATGACTGGTGACTGAGTACTGATGTGTCTCAACGCTGCCATCATCTTGGTGCCCATAGGATCCAAGGCCAACGTTGTTGCTTCCTGAACTGCTGCCAGTATTCTTCTCCCAGCCTAGTGGAAGGTATGAAGTCGAGACAACCTTAACAAAGTACATGAAATTGTAAGCCGGTTCGGGTGCAACTTGCTCTGTGTTATCCAGGGGGTTCAAATGATGGTTTGTCCAGGGAAGCGACTTAGAGCCCGTCTTCGCGATAACATCATCTGGAAGCTGTGGTCCAAAGCGGAGAGAGTGGATGTGGTGCGTGAAAACATGACCGCCTGGGACAGGAGTATCGAAGAAGTTGTTAAGATCGTGGACATGCATATTCCCGTTGCTGAAACTCCTTCCAGGGGCGATATGGAAATTTCCAATAACCTTGTTAACTCGCAGACCCCCCTCAATACGGCAGCCCTCCTTTCGTTGAGAATCCAATCGTTCTGCATAGTGTTCACGCTCGCATTGCTCTACATTCTCGCCTCGTCCGAAGGCCCAGGACACACTGGCATACGCTTCTCGAACTTCGTCACAGGTATTGCAGCATCCCGGTTTTTGTGCGTTCGGAGGTGGTGTTGCACCGTAACAGCCACCGCAGTAATCAGGGTCAAGGTGTGCTGCTTGATCATCGGCGTGCCTGGGAAGAATTAGCACCTGTTATTGTGTCTCCAGACCTAGCAGCTTACAAGTCCAGAGCCTTAATATCAATGACTCTTCCGCCCTCATCAGCGGGTGCAAGCCTGACTTTATTGATTCCATGCATGACACCAGTCTGCTGCTCGCCGGAGACATCCATCACATCGAGTGTCAAGAGCTCGCAAGGGATCCGGGGGAAAGTGATGTTCAGATGAATTTCCATCTGCTCTCCTGTTCAAGACAATCAGCAGCATTCACCGGGTGTATATCCGTGACAACCCACCTCGTCCCTTGTCTACTACCAACTCCGGATGTACCACTATCCGTCGATAATCCGCCCATTCTCCCCATGCGAGGAACAGAACGATAAGCAGTGAAGCTATCGTAACAATTCCTCCTGATGTTGTGCGTACTCTTGCCTCATCGACCGTTTTCGTGAAGGCATCCAGCCTTGTAAACCTGGATTTTGCAGGCATCCCTGCTGGACGGAGGACTTGAAGTTATATCGAAGTAGTGGTGGAGCTGAGCGAGCCTTACGGCAGGGATTCGAAGGGAGCGGATCTCAAAAAATACATAAATTGCAGAACAGAAGAGATCAAGTAGCCACGCTGCAGATTCGAACGGGCACCAAGTACAAGGAGATGCAACACAATGTCGGCAGAACACAGAAGAGCCTCAAAGGTGCTGACGCGCGAGGTGGTATAGGATATTTTGAGGCCAGCTTTCCAAATCAATAACGCGGCCGCGTACCTGCAGGCCGGCCCACCCCTGTAACGAGGCGGAAAAGACAGAGGGAGTCTTGGAGTTGGGATGAGACAAATTAATAAATAAATAAATAAATAATAAATACAGAGGTCTTCAAATCACATCTATACACAAGGTATGCTAAATAGGTCCTGGTACCATATATTCCCTGCTTTCCCTGCCCTTGGCCCCCTTTTGCTTCCAATATCGTTCCGCTCGATTTTTGAGCCTCACAGCACGTGATTTGACACCCGGCTCGGCTAGCCCGGTAGGCCCCACCACGAGCCAGAGCGTCACAGCCTTGATTCACTCACGTTCTTTCTCACCTTCGCTGCCTCGTTCGCCTTTCTTTCACCATTCATCCACAGCCACCACTAGGCACAACCCACATCTCTCCCGGCCGGAGTCATATTCCAGGCCCTCTCATATCCTTCATCTCTTCGCCCAGAGCGCATCATACCATCCGGTACTATTTTACGACATCTTCGCAAATGAACTGATCGACAACCTCACTTTTCCGAGATCTTTCGGAACGCTATACGACGCGAAACACATCGAGTTCTTGTCGTTCCACCACGAAGAGGCTGCAGAGGATTTCCTCGCGACGACAATATGATCCAGCGTGCTTCTGCGCCTCCGCGGGGCTCCAGAAACGCCTCTCCCACCGTACGCGGGGTTAGTCGAGGTGGAATACAAAAGCGACGTTCGGGTCCCGTTCGAGTTGACAAAGATGGGGATTTAGACATGGATAATGGAGCTGGAGGGCGAGGAAAATCTGGGAAGGGCCGACTTGAATCTCCATCATCTCGGTCTCAGTCAACCGGACGTGGAAAAGGAGCGTCTGCGAGGGGGGGAAATCTTACCACACAGAAGGCTCAGCAAGCCATTCTTCGAGGCTTGGGAGCAAAGCAGGCCAATGTGCTCGATTCGCGCATTACTCAAGGTGGCACAACCCTCCAGGTAGACGGTTTAAAGGATAGCAAAGCGGCATCAAACTCCGACGGCGGTCTTGAAAGCTTACTCGGGTTCCTGGAACGAAAAGCCGCTGGACTGGACTCCCGATCGAATAGGGCTGTGAAGATCAAGAAGGTATGTCTTTTGATATGATCGTGGGTTCACGAGGGTCATGCATCGTTGCGACGTCTCTTTCTACTCGTTCTCAAGCCAAGCACCTCAACGAGTCAAGGATCGACATCTCCGCGTATACCGCTCCGTGATCTACGATCGATTCCAAGGTAATTATGCCTTGCTAACATCGAATAGTCACATATGAAGGGTGACTCCGTCATTATTACCGCCAGTCCCGAAGATATCGAACAGATATCAAAGTTAAACAATTTCATGTTTGCAGGAGCTACTTTGAGAATCAAAGCTTATGAACGTGGATCAACACCACCGTCAGCTGGATCGGAAGAAAAGAAAGCAGTCTCCCAATCGGCCCAGGAAACAAAGGAGAAATTCAGAGCCATTCTCGCCACTCGATATGATGGCAATCTCAAGCTACTTAATCTGTCGGCTCTTGCTCAAGATGCGGGATTATTGGAAATGGGATTCGGAACCTTCGACGGGAAGACAACTTCCAAGCTGTTCCCAGCATTGATGGTTGTTGCTGATCAGCTATTCAAGACATGGCAAGAGAAGCGCGATGCCATTGTCAGCGTCTCCCTTGCCAATAATGGTCTTAGCGACGTCTCCGGCGTCACTGCTTTAGCACAAACCTTCCCGGATATCAAGAATCTCGACCTTTCCTCGAACAATTTCAAAGACCTGAAGTCTATTGCATCATGGCGCTGGAAGTTTAGAAGTCTGGAAACTCTAGTTTTATCAAACAATCCGATCGAAACCCAAGAGCCTAACTTCAATGTCGAGATCATGAAGTGGTTCCCAAGGCTGCAAAACCTCAATTATGTCCAGGTTAGGACTCCTGAAGAGGTTGCCGCTACTCTTGAAGCTGTGAACACCCCCATCCCAATCAGCGGACCGGACTTTCGAGATGTCTCTCAGGTAGGCGAGAACTTCATCAGGCAGTTCGTCGCCCTCTACGACAGCGACCGTAATGCTCTTTTATCAAGCTTCTACGATGCTGAGTCTGTTCACTCGATCGCCATCAACATGTCCGCACCCCGGAACCGAGAGCATTCAACTCCAGTTCCCGGCTGGGACGCTTATATGAAGCATTCTCGAAATCTTGTCAAGCTCACATACGCTGGACCGAGATTGAATCGGCGATACAAGGGCATTCAAGCAATCCAACAGGTCTGGTCTGAACTCCCTGCTACTCGACACCCTGATCTCGCAACGGAATCAGCCAAGTACCTCATCGAATGCCATCCCTTACCTGGTCTTGCCGATCCCTCTGGACAGAATCCGGGGGGAGTCGATGGACTTATCATCACAATGCACGGGGAATTCGAGGAGCAAAACACATCGACCGAAAAGGCGCTTCGCAGCTTCTCCAGAACATTCGTCCTGGGCCCCGGCGCACCCGGTGGAAGCCCGATCAGGGTTGTCAGCGATATGCTGGGTCTTCGAGCTTGGGCCCCGTTGGCCATGCCATCAAATCAGGCCAATATAGCAACACAAGCACCACCACCAAACGTCAATATTGAACAACAACAGAAGGAGGCGATGGCGGGCCAGTTGATGGAGAAGACGGGTATGACTATGGAATTTGCAGTCCTTTGTTTGGAGCAGACTGGATGGCAACTTCCCCAGGCCTTTGACGCATTTCAACAGAATAGGGTACGTCCGATATCTCCCAGGAACCCAAGAGGAGGAGGAAGATGAAGATACTGACAACCCTCCCTAGGATAAATTACCCCCAAATGCATTCATTGCAGGGATCGCAGGATAAGAATCCATGTACATATAAACCGAGAAATCATTGAACGGAGTACTACGCATCAGAGGTAGAGAGATCGCCTGTCACAACACAAGTCACACATAAGGTACCTTGGCATAGACCGAAAAGAAAAAAAGAAAAACAACAACACCCATCTCTTCTCCTCTCTTTCGAAATCGGGGGGTTAGGGACACAGCGTGTAGGAATAGCATAACATGGCATTGGGATTTGATCAAGCGTGGAGTTTTTCGGGCATGGTGGATTGGTTTTTTGTCTTTTATTGCAAATCATAAGATCATAACATGATCGATCATGTGGAGCGGGAGCGAAGAGGTTGCAACGGTTGTTGGATTAGAGAGAAGGAAGGAAAGAAGACTTCTTGGGTGAAGTGAAGAGCGAATGAATTGTGAGAGTTGGATGGATAGATGGGGATAGTCTAGTGTGGGAGATGAAGAAATAAGAATAAGAAAGAATTGGAAATGGAAATGGAAATGGACTTCTACTTCTACTTCTACTAGCTTGTGCTTGTGCTTGTGCTTGTGACTTGGTGAAGACTTGGAATGATTGATGTCAGTCTTGCTCGTGAGATGAATTACTTTGGAGTAGTATTTCACAAAACAAAGGAAGAGAGGTAGTCTTTTTTTAAGGTGAATAAGTAAGTAATTCCTTTCCATATCATATATATAATTCCATTCCATTTCATCATCAAAAGACCCCTACCCCTATCCAACGAACGCAACCGGGTATCCAAAAAAGATATATGAAGATCCCATCCAAATCCAAATCCATCTATATACAAATGCATGCTACGCGACGCTATGCTATACGCACCAACCAACTGAAGAGGTATCACTTGCTTGTATATATATAAGATAACACCCAACGACCACACGAGACCAGACCAGACCCGTAACTTTTTGTTTTTTTCGTGCTTTTGAAAAAAGGTCATCCGATAACACGCACGCACGCTTTCCTGTTGCTTCGCTTCCCGAACGAACGAACGAACGAATTGAAACGACTTCTGCACCAGACCCCAGACACCCAGAACCCAGAAGGGAAAAATCAACATCACGGCTCCTCGCCAATGCCCTCGCCGCCACGAGCCTCGAACTCGGCCTCGGCCGCCTCGCGCGCCTTGACGTTCGCCACGGCGCTCTGCAGCGCGCTCGTGAGATCGATGTGGAAGAGCGGGCGGTTGATGCCGTTGACGACGGCGGTGCGGCCCAGCGTCCTGACGCCGACGTTGGTCTTGAGGTCGCTGGCGCTGATGCCGCTGTCCGAGTCCGGGGACGTGGGGTCGCCGGTGCGCCGTGATCGCGTGCGCTGCGCTTGCAGTTCTTTCTCGTTGTTGGCGGCTTCGGCGACGGCGGCGGCTGAGTCGCTGCCGCCAATCTCGGCCACGGAGAAGATGGGTTTCCAGCGCGTGAGTGTGCCGTCGCCGCGGTCAGGGGTTGGGTAGCCGAAGCCGGCCGAGACGAGGGCGCGCTTCGTCCAGCGGTTGTTGATGGAGGTGAAGTGCCAGTCGACGACGGCGGGCGCCGTGTAGCGGTCGAGCTGGTTGCGGACGTCAATCAGCTGCTGCACCGAGGTGACGTCGACGTTGTTGACGGAGCTGAAGTCCAGGATGATGGCCTTGAGTGTTGGCCGGTTGGCGTGGTCTTCAGGGACCTTGCCGTGGCGGGGGCCCGGGTCGTTCCACGGCCGGTCGCCGGGCCGGGCGTAGTGGTTGAGGTTGGTGCGGCGCGTTTTCGCGAAGATGTGGTTGGTTAGCTGGTCCAGGTAGTGGTTTGCATTGGGGTAGTTGAAGCCTTCGGAGAAGCGGTAGATGAAGATCCCCGGGTAGGGGTTCACGATGTCGACCTCAGGATTGGAGCCGTCCCCGTGATCGATGGGTAGGAAGAGGGCGCGGGCTCCTCCATCGTCGACATCCGCGGACTTGGGGAACGTGCCATTTTCGGCAAGGGGTTTGTTGCTGTCGTTCAGGACCTGGTCGCCAATGACGGAGTGGACCTTCACCTTACCCAAGAATCGACCCTTGGCCTTGATGATCCGGAACATCAGGACGGCGAAGGAAACGCAGATGGTGGTGTAGATACCGTTCTCGATCGAAGAGAAGACGGTCACGATGACCCCGATAAAAAAGATCAGGACATCAAGAGGCGCCACGCGCCAGAACTGATAGACGGTATTCGGCGAGGTGATCAGGTCACCAACAGCGTGGATGATGACCGCAGATAGGGTTGCGTTTGGAATGTAGAAGAAGACAGCCGGGAGAGCATAGATGGCAAGGAGGACCACGATGGCCGTGATCAAACCCGCGAAGGGAGTCCGGACACCGGCCTTGGACTTGATGGCTGTACGCGAGAAGGAACCCGTTGCTGGATAGGCACCAAGGAAAGGTCCGAGGATGTTTGTTACTCCAATCCCAACCAACTCTTGGGAGGGGTTGATGATGTAGTTGTTCACTCTCCCGAAGGACTTTGAGATGGCGATGTGTTCGATCAAGAGAACGATCACGGATGCTGGTAGATCGGTAGCGAATATCGTAATCATTGGCTTAGTGATCGTTGGGACCGCTGCTGCCTTGAAGCCTATTTCATGATTAGAGATCTGGAGAACGGGAGGATCTGATGCGGGGGAACTCACCTCTCGGAACCTTGCCAAGAACCTTGAACTTGGGGTGCTGGCGGTGGTGTCTATTCACGAGCCAGCTAACCAAGGTGTACAGTAAGATGACGAACACGGTCCGGAGAGTGGCGCAAAAGAAGATGAGCTTCTGGCGTCTCGGAAACTTCTTCGCCGCAAACTTGCAAACCGATCTGATCCCGTATAGCAAGAAAAGAGCCGTCAGGCCCATTGCAGCATCCAGGGACGTCCTTGGCAATCCCTGAAGTGTGTGGATAATTACCCAGTAAGTGGGATCCCGCGTGTTCACTTTCGAAATTCCCATGAGACCGGCAACCTGACCACTGGCAATGTTCAGGGCCGAACCAGTCATGAATGCAGAGATGGAAACGAGTGGGATCAGGTCGACAATCCACCCACAGCGAACGAGTCCGATGAAGAAGATAATACAGCCTGCAATGACTGACAAGGCGGAAGCGATCTCATGGCCCGGAATGTCTGGGTGGGTTTCCTTTGCTCTTGTCAGGACATCGCCGACGAGGGTCGACATCACGGCCACGGGCTATTCGAGAGTTAGGGATATATCACGTGGGGATGCGGGGGGTGGTTTCTTACGCCGATGGTGATATCTTTAGATGTAGCAAAGAACCAGTAGACGAGAACGCCCATGAAAGAGGAGTAGAGTCCGAACTGAGGCGGAAGACCCGCCAGCGTCGCATATGCCATACCCTGCGGGACGACCACACAGCCAATGGTGATGCCTTTGGACCATGTCAGCACAGCGAGGACAAGGTCTCTATTGAAGAAGATACGTACCAGCTACCAGGTCACCAAGAAACCACTGGAGGTTGTAGTGGGTGATCCAGGTGAGGAAGGGGAAGAGGGAGATGAAGTAGCGGGCGACATCATGTCGGTCGGGGATAACCTCCCGCAGGAATTCCCCGGTGGTGGGTTCTTCCTCAACATAGGTATCAGCAGTTTGCGTGGAGAAGACGGACTCCCCCCGGCGGATCTCCTCGTCCAGCTCATTGCGATAATCGAGCTTGATGGCGAGGGCCTTGGCCAGGAAATGGCCGACCTTGGTGGCCTTGGGGCCGGGCATGTTGATGGGATGGTGGACGATGTCAAGTAACCACAGGCCACGAGGGAGAGGGAGCCTAAGTGCGGATGTCCAAGGAGGAGGAGGAGGAGGAGGAGGAGGAGGAGGAAGAAATAAGAGAAGACAAAAAGCTATGAAGCTATAAAGATATAGAGAGCTGTCAGGCGGATGGTGTCGTCGAGGGGGGCTATTCCCAAAGGAGGGAAGAGAGGCGGGATATGTGACAGGGAGATCTGCAGGACGGCGCTGCTTCAGGGTCCTGGGTTGGGCGGACTACGACGAGGCTGATATAGGGTCTTGCTCGTCTGGGGAATGGTGTCCGCAGGAGGCGGGAGGACTTGCTTGGTTCTCCGCGCAAGGATGCAGACTCTTCAGCTCAGTCTGGGCCGTTCGAGGCAGAGGTGAAGGGGGGGAGAGAAGAGCAAAGAGTAGTCCCAGATGGCGCGAGTGGACGAGGCTCAGATGGAGGAGTGTTCGAGGTTTTAATAAGAGCTGCTGAGAGGTCCAGAGGCGCCGCCAATGGATTGCGTGCTGCCAAGGCAAATTGCCCAAGGAGCGTGGCGTTTGATCGACCGTGGGAGATGAATGAGGATACAACTACAGACGGTACGCAGACGGGAAAGGTGATCTTGAGGGCATCGTAGGATGGTTGAGGAGAGAGATGTGCGGCGGGTGAGACAAGAGAGATGGTGAGACTAGTCCGTGTGGGGGACTGGCGAGGAGGAGCTGTCCTGAAGAGGAAGAGAGAGGTTGGATTGGATTGGAAGATTGAGATATGAGAGAGAGGAAGAGTGAAAGGTGAAGAGAGAGAGAGAAGAAGAAGTAGAGAAGACGAGTAGAAGCTTTCTTCCCTGGAGCCTCAAGTTCAAGCGTTCTCTGTGCGAGAGCATCATCGGAGAACCCTCCCTTTCCACAGTGGGAAGTCCCGAATACCTCGAATTGGACGGTGCCGGCACCAGAACAGAGGTACCGGGTACATAGAACATTATTTTCCGCCCTACTGTTGGTAGTGAACGCGTCCAACGGGGAGACCGTGGGGCGTGCAGATGTCGCCATCGGGGCTAAAGTCTAAAGAGGGCCGCATCTTCACGGATTTATCAAGTTTCCCTCGCCCAGATCCAGGGACCCCGTGGACCCCGAGCACCACCGAATCAGACGGCGCACGGGGGGATGGGCATCTGGTGTAAGGATGGGAAAAAGATTGATTGATTTGTGATTGATTGATTCGTCATGGCCGCTCTCACCAAAGCTTCCATGGGGCTTCGATTGTTTCTGGTGTTTCCTCCGTCAACGTCAGTCCAACAGGCGGACGGCGGAGTCCCGTGCCTCGCCTTCCTCGCCTTCCTCGCCTTTCCCCTCCGCCCCCGTCTGCCGAAGCGAGATGCACGACGTCGTGGGCCACCGGCCAATCAGCACCGCCGCTCATGATGCCATCGCAGGCCCTTTGAGCCCAAAATCACATCATGATTCAAGATCTTCACGCTGGGAAAACGCCCTTTTGATCTTGCTCATCGCTTTACTTAATGCCAATGTGAGCACCGCGATGTGTAAGCATGCCTCACAGCAAAGGGACAGCTTACGGAAGCATTGCTTCTGATTTGCACGAACTTGCTTGCTGTTAAAGACAAGACAGATACATCCAGCCCTATCTCAGGTACTCCACCTTCTTTAGGTATGGTGCGCAGAGATTGTACCTGGCGAGGTCATGTGATTCTCTCACGTGATGGTGTCACGTGTACACTCCAGGTACCTTGGAGAGGGAGGTGATCTCGAGGGAAGATACCTGAGGTAGGTCAAGGAGGTAACGGAGAGGTCTACATCTCAAGGGACAATTGAGCCTGACCCTCCACAATATACCATCAACACCATGTTTATCCCCCCCAACTCCAACTCCCTCTCCCTCGCCGTCCTCAGCCCCCCCCCCCCGGCCTTCTCTCCCATGAGGCTGAACACGGGAGGTCGCGTAGGCGGGGAAACCCCATCCCAAACATTGACTCTCTCTTGTTCCTGACCAGCCACTTCACTCTTCAAGATTCACTCTCCAGATGAACACTGCCCGACATTGACCTCGCGCCAACCCTCCGGCCGACCTCGACCTCGACCTCGACCTCGACCAACATGTCGACATCGCCCATTCGAGAGACCATCGCCGCACCCGCCTGGCCAAAGCCAATTCCTCCCCTCGACGCGCCTCCATCTCCCAGATCGCACCGCGCCCTGCGCCGTCTCCAATCCGCCCACGCCCTGGGACAGCAGGCCAGCAATCAACCCTCACTGATTACCCGGCAGCATCGACAGGCGCTGCAGCTCAATAGCACCCCGGTCAAGAAAGATCCGCCCACGAGAGCCAGATCGAACAGCGATGCGACAAACATGACCCCCCCTAATCCGGACTCGGCGGGCAGGCGCCCAATGCCCGTGAGGAGGCCGACCGCAGAGGCTCTCTCGCTGGATCGTCTCATAAGGGACGGACCGCCAGACGGGGATCTCTTGGGTGGGTTGGAAGCAACGCGGTTGAAGATCTTGGACCAGGGCGTCAAGAGCGATAGTGATGGCATGGTAAGCGCAGGACACCCACCCCTTGGAACCCTGCTAATGGCTCCAGTCCTCTCTGCGCATCTACGTGTGGTTGATCCTCCTCAATGCTCCCGTCCTCGAGACCGACTCCTACCTCACCCTCATCCACCGCGGCGCATCCCCAGCCTACTCCAAGATTCGCAATGATACCTTTCGCACATTAGCAACCGATCCCCTGTTCAGACGGAGAGTCAGTGAGGCCAGTCTCATCCGACTCCTCAATGCCGTGGCGTGGAAACTGCATGATGCGAAGGAAGAGCGAGCCAAGGGTCTTGCGAATACGGGGAACAAGATGAGGAACACGGCCGACGAGCACGGGAGTCCCGTGCTTCAGAATTCAACCCCGGCGATAGAGCCAGGAGCGAGGGCTCTAGCTTTGAATGAAGGCTCCCAGGTCCCCGCGTCAGAACCAGGCACTTATGTTCAGGGCATGAATGTCCTCGCTGCACCCTTCCTCTACGCCGCGCGCAGCGAGGCCGAAGCATTCGTCGCCTTCCACCGATTCATTACACACGAGTGTCCGGGCTACGTGCGGGGTGCGATGGACGGCGTCCACAAAGGGCTCGCACTGGTGGACAAGGTCCTCGCCATCGTCGACCCGAAGCTCAGCCTGTATCTCATTGGCAAAGGAATGAGCGCCGAACTGTACGCCTTCCCATCCGTCCTCACCCTCTGCGCCTGCACGCCTCCCCTCCCCGAAGTGCTCCGCCTGTGGGACTTCCTCTTCGCATATGGCGCTCACCTCAACATCCTCTGCATCGTAGCCCAGCTCGTGATCCTCCGGAACTCCATCCTCAGTTCCCCTAGGTACGTGACATATGCCACTCCCCTCTCAGATCCCTACTAATATCCAGCAGTCCTACCAAAATCCTCCGGTCCTTCCCTCCCCTGCAAGCCGAAATCATCAAAGAAGTGACCTTGACGCTGATCAAAAAGATCCCTGACGACGTCTACGCCGAGATTGTGATGCACGCCAAGTAGCCCTTTGCGTCTATAAGAATTCTCTTTGTGCAGCAGCAAGAATTCTCTTTGTACAACAGTCTTGGAGTTTGGTCGGGTCAGGTTCAAGGGTTTCATACATGCTAGGTAAGGTATGTGTATAATGATGGAGGTACGAATAAATGGATGGGAAGCAAAGAAGGGCATGGTTGATGTTACACGAAGGTTAATTATGAATGAATGGGGATACGTATGGTATGTCGGTATGAATGATGCGGATCTTGTTTTTTTGTAATGTTTATGTTTATAGTGTTACGTCTTCTTTTTGATACTTCTTTTTTTAATATGAGTATTTTGAAACCTGCGGATCTTGTTTTGTAATGTTTATAGTGTTACGTCTTCTTTTTGATAATTCTTCTTTAATATATGAGTATTTTGAAACTTTGAAATGTGGGAGAGTCTTGTGTGGGGGAGGTGAGATCTGAGGGGAGAAGGTTATATGCTGTTTAATAACCTATCCCTTCCCAACACCTCCCCCCCCCCCCTTTTCTTCCCCCCCAAACCTCCAAACCCCCAAATCCAAATTTCCAAATCCCCCACCTCCCCCCTCCCCCTTCCCCCTCCAAAACTAAAAACTAAAAACTAAGCAAGAACTCTCCTCTAAAATAGCAAACGAACAGAAGGTTCGGGATCCAGAAGCTGAATTATTAGAAAATTTGGTTGTTTGGTTGTTTGGTTGGGAGTGAAATAGATTGGATTAGGAATTGGGAATTGGGATTAGGGGGGATTGGGATGGGATGGGATGGGATGGGATGGATTAGGAGGGGGGGGTAGAGGAATATGCAGAACGGAGAAGAAAAGGAAAGAAAGAAAAGGAAAAGAGGGGAGGTTAGAAGTAAAGATAGGTATAGGTAGCTTAGGTACGGACTACTACGAATCCCCTAAGATCACCTTTACCTTCCCTCTCTCCCCAACCCCCCCCCCCCCCTTTTTCCTCTCCCTTTTTCCTCCCCCTAAAAAAAATACAAAAAACAAAAGCCTAATCTACGTCCAGATAAAGATATTATCCGGAATAGAAATAGGATTAAGGAGGCAGGGAGGGAGGGAAGGATAGGTAAGTAAGGAAGGAGTAAGATAAGATAAGATGGCGAAAAAGGGGTTGGGTTTGTTAGGTAGGTAGGTAGATGGATGGATGGGTGGGTTGAGGGGAGTGTGGATGGGAAAATGAAGGGGGGTTTGGAATTGGAAGGAAATGGAAGTGAAAGGTGTTGGAAGGGGAGGGAGAGACAAGGGACTGGTTAATACGAAATGCGTCTTTACCCCTGAGATACCTTACATACATACCCAGACCTGTTAACACTTCCTTGCAAGGTACCTGTCTACTCCATTTATCACCAAAAAGATACCTATCGATCAATATCCAAACATCAGATATCCGATCATGTAAAAAGTTATACCATATTATATATTTGATTTGTTATATTTTTTCAGTCCTCTTCTTTCTCTCAAATTACCAACTTCCTATCTCGCGCCTACCCCTCCCCCCATCGATCAATGATGGGGATCCAAATCTAGATCTTCTGATTTTTTTCCACTCGCCTTTTCCTCCTGCCTATACAGATACCATACATACACCGCGCAAATATACATACATCCAGGATATACTAGGTAAGATTCGTTTCCCAGCCCAGCCTTTCCTTTCCTTTCCTTTCCTCGCCATGGTATCGGAGAATTGCCCCAAATGAACCCTGCCTATACCTAGATACCAAGCGCCGGGCTCCGCGAAAATGAAAATGACAATGAGGAAGGGGATGAAACGCCGTGTGAAGATCGTGATGTGGTTGGTGACAAGATAGAAGGTAAGATCGCTGAAGTCAGAAAGATGGCGAGAGTCGAATCGCCGGATGGGAAATGCTATGCTATGCTATGCAATGAGGGTTTTGGTTTGCTTTTGCTTTTTGAGGATGAAAGATAGGCAAGTAGATGCGCAAGTAGATGCGCAAGTAGATAGTTGGCACAGGTCAGATACGCGACGCTCACACCTTATGCATAGCCAGAGGATCTACGTAGGGTTGAGCAGGCGCCGCGTACGTGCTGCTCGGGTCCCAGTCCCGGCCGTAGCCGACGGGAGGTTTGGGCGAGGAGAAGGAACGGGACGGAGATTTATAACGTGCTTCCCGGCCGAAGTAATCGGGGGTCTCGCGGCCGTACTTGGCCGTGGCTGCTGGTGAGAGCGGCGTGATGGGGGATATGACCGGCTCAGGGCTCTTGGTCGTGCGCTCACGACTTAGCATCTCGTAGGTGCCGGTGCCCGGGTCTTTGAAGGTGTGGACGTCGGCGCTGACGAACTCGCTGGGGCCCTTGCTGAACTTGCTGCGTATCAACTCGTACCAGCCTGTGAACATGGAGAGACGGCCTAGGAATAGCAGACTCCAGATACCATTCAACTATATCGCGTTAGCATGAGGTGTTAAATGATGTGTTGATCCACGGATACTTACGGAGAGGAGCAGGAGGACCGCCATCACAGTGGCTTCATTGACAACGAGGGACTCAGCCAGGTGCGTGCACGGCTCCTTCTTCCCTTTCTGTTCGATTAGGCAGAGGAGCCACTTCTCGCCCTTGGCGGGGTTCTTGAGGAGATTGGTCTCGATGTCGTCCATGAATACGAAAACAACGGAGAAGAAGATCACGTCCACAACGATCAGGAGCACAATTGAGATGCCCCTCCACTGCAACTGGATAACCCGGCGGACCCGCCGGTACGCTTGGCGCGGGGACATGCTGGCCGTGTACGATGGCAACCCGGAGCTTCTGGTCGTCGCCGTTTCGTCTATGAGAGACGCCAGATAGACCTTGATGCAGTAACCGAACGTCGCAAACTGGATGATGACCGTGATTCCTGAGAACACGAGCAGCGGGATCCAAAAGTCCGCCAGGCTGTCCTTGTGGTTGATGTGACAGGTATCTCCGAATCGAAAGGATACTCCACTGATAACCAAGGCGATCGTCAAACCAGCCGCCGGTATGCCCCAGCCGGAGGCAAGCGCTCCCCACATGAAAGTCTTGCCCAAGACTACTTCCCAACAGATCTGAAGGTGCAGCGCCACAGCTCGAAGGAACACCCACATCACGCCGCTCCATCCTCCGAGAATTATAAAGGCTCCAGAGAGAGCACAGGCATTATTGCTGTCCATGCCATTAGGAGTAATGGCATTGAAGCATTGCTCGGGCTTGGCTCCAAGTGGGATGATAAAGCCCAGCTAGGTATGTCAGTATTTCCTTGCGGTACTTGGGCAAGATTGGTATGCTTACCTGCATAAAGACTGTAGCAATGGCCAGACATATACTCAGGTAGTGTCTATGTGTCTTGCTCACCGGCAGGAATGCAAACGAGATGAGCAGGAACATCGAGCAGATCATCCCAGCAACATTGACCCAAGATGCTGACTTGGTAATTGTGTCGAAGTTGTCCGGATACAGCCATTCTGTCTGTGGACAAGGTAAACAGCAACTTATCCCTAGCAAGCCCGAACAGAATCTCCCATCCACGTCTATTGTATCATCAGCTCCCAATTCAACGACGAGGGGGTATTTGTAACATACAGCCACCGGTAGTTGGGAAAAGATCAGCTTCTAGAAACGGGGCGGGACAGCGGCCCCGGCCAAAAACGTCTGAAGAATTGGAAGACATTGTATAGAAACGTATATACGAGGCCTCCTGAAGAGCACCAAAAGAACTACCTCCGGATTCTTTAGCAGAGTCCGGCTATTGTTGGCTTAATTCGTAGAATGGCCGTTCCTGACAGTGGGGTTACCCACGCGTCTCCCTCCAGCGCGAATCCGATCCGGCTGCGTCTCTCAATGGGTGGTCTGGGTTGATGAATGTCATCAATGGCATGCATTAGTCCAGGATTGTCAGGAGCCACGGCTTCACGAGGCCATTGCCAGATATACGGAGTCGTGCTGTGATTGTCAACGAGAGCCCGAGGGTTGCCAAAAGAGACTGTTTACAACAATGGGCATACGTGAGCTAATAAGTGAGATCTCACCAGGGCCAGGATACATATTGGGATACTGCGCGTATACCGAACGTACGGCGGGCTTCGTGATCGTTGATGTGACTGGCGCAGAGCCAGCCACAGGGCATGAGTGCGCATCCTGGCTCTTGCCGGACCCTACTCCGTATCTGGGCAGGCAGGCCGGTCCTGGATCCTCATGGCATGAGAGGGGTCGGGGTGATTGGGGGCTAACATGAGGGTGGGCTGTCCAGTAGCAGTTGGGCATGGAGCCGGGGAAACACAGCACAACGGTTGTTGCAACAGAGAGCGATAGAGCTAGGACGAATAAGACAGCTATTCGGCTACGCCAGAGGCACCCAGTAAGTAGGACTGCTCGGTACGGGGGTAGAGGTTGTCCCTCCGTCGTAGTAGAGTGGTAGAGGTCGTCGCGTAGCCCTGCGAACGATCATCGTCTCTCTTGGGTCCTGGCGGTTGTCAATGGCCGCAAAGTCTGGCTTTCTGGAAAGCCGCGGGGATGCGGCCCTCCCCTGGTCGATCTATCGTCTACCCCGTATCAAAATCCCCTGCAGACTGCAGCGGACCCTTGGCACGCCCCGGGCGCTCTGGGACTGGGGAGTGGCCGCTGTGTCCTCGACGACACAGAAGGAGTGCGGTGGTAAAAGTCCTGCGCATACTCATCAGTATGCTTTCCTGCATTGTCACGACGCTTTCTCTTACTGACATCCCGCATCTTCGCGCTCCCGGCCTGCCAGTGCTGACTCGGCTTTCAGCAACGTTGGAGAAGTTAAGTTTGGTGTCGTGTGTCCCGAGTCCTGGTCGAATGATAATGGGACGCCGGGGTCTGCGAAAGGCCCCTGGCTGCCCCTGACGCTTTGCCCCTGACGACGCTTGGCCGCACCAAACACTCTTCTTTAGCCCGGAAACGAAAAGTTGCAAAGACCGTGATAGGCTGAGAACGCCACCATCAGAAAAGACTTGATATGTACATGTATGTGACTCCTGTACGGGCCATACGACTGGTTGTTACTGCTAAGGGTGCTACTGTACTGCGTGGAAAGTCGGGGTGAAGACTCGGCTACAACGAGGGGGAACGGGATTCTGGGACGACCAGAAATCATAGTAGAATAAAATATACAGTAAATAATAGGAAAATAAATCAAAACATGCAAAGACAATTGATAATTGATAGCTGGCTACAGGAATGCGGCGATCGGAAGCATCCGCTCACCTCCTGCGGCCCATGGATGATGGATCTCGCCAAATCAGCATCCTATTGTAAGCGCAGACGACCTTCCTTGCGCAGAGCTGAGGACCCGAACCATGACAGCAATTGGACAGGATGCCGACCTCTCACGATGAACAAACGAGAGTCAGCCTTGCCTGCAGCGCGCCGTCGCGTCAAAGCACTTCTAGTTGTACGTGCTTTTTTGGGCGATTCAGCTATTGCGATCTTTGTGGGCCGCCTTGAGGCAATCTACTTGTCATCCCCGCCAAACAGATCTCTCTCGTTGCGATCTGCTATCTCCTATTCTTCCGGACTTCTCGATATGTTGTAACGGCTATTCAACGCCATAATACCAATGAGATCCTTCAGCAGGCCCGCCTCCCCTCCATGTTTCGCCACACAAAAAGGTGTGGCTGCCACGCCTTCCACTCACACCTTAAGGTCGCCGCCGTCCGGCATTCCTTTGGCCTTGGGCGGCGCGGCGGCAGTGAACTTCTATGCAGGTCATCTATGACGCCTGGGAAAAATCCAACAGCTGCTTGACAGTCGATACTGCCCGTCGTGCCGTTCCTCGTCCGTCGTTGGATCCCCTTGAGCGCGGCTGACGCCTATGGCGCCCTATCAGACCGTCATGCAACGACTACTCGTGATGAGCTTCAAGATTGGGTGTTCTCCTCTCTTACCTCCTCTTTTCTTCTCGTATTTGTTCTCCTTTTCCCCTCTTCCCCCCCCTGTGGTGGTCATCTGCCAGTCGCTGACTGACCGAGGGGTAACATGAACTCAGCTTTGAGTAAGATAGGTACGGCGCAGTCATCGAACCGGAAGAGTTCAGGAGAAATTGAACGAAAGAAACGGACAATACTTCCCACACGCTCACTCAGCATCTAATTCCAAATTGCAATATAATTACAAAAGGGAATGGCAACTTTGCCAATCTGGGCCATGTCACTTTTAAGGATCGCATCGATCAATATGCTAGACCGCTCAGCCTCGTCCAATCCATGCCCCTCGCAAGGCTCCGGCGACCAGGCTGGGGGCTTGAATTGATGTCCGCACTAACCCAGCAAACTCCTTGTCTTTAAGGTGTCGACATTTGCAGGTCAGATGTGGGAACTTTTCTCCCGGATCTCAGTATGGTTCCTGACCTCAGTCGCCAAGTGAGCATTGACGTGGCTGCTCTTCCGAAACATAAGAGACGGTTGCATAGATCACTTCGAACTCTGGCGAAAACTTGAGATGTGATACGACATCGAGAACATCGAGTCAGAACGTTGAGGTTTGTATAAGGAGGTGAAGTATAAAGCCGGTGCCAGACGTCTGTGAAACGAGTTTGAGCATGGAGTTCATCAAGAACCTCTCACTGGAACGCCATTGAGAAAGCATGCCGTCTCACAGGCCGATATCATCACAACGTCGACCATACGGATACAAAGTTCCAGAGAATCACACCTCTGGCCGCCGGGATCTCCTGCATGCTCTGGCTCCTATCGATCTATTCTACCTCCATATATTCCACCATGGTTCTATTCTACGTATTCGCCAAATGCTCGGGTTTCGAACGTTGGTCACATAAACCTGACTGCAGCACGCGACGCACTGTGACAACGAGTAAGCATCGCGTAACCCTCGTGGATGAACCCAGCTATTTGGAAAGACGACGACGCCTCCACGCCTCATGGCGGAGACGGAGACAGGGCCTGTCAATGATCCATGATACATACATGCCCAGTCCGTTTCAAAAGATTACATTGTCGATTTTTGGTACCAACTGTGTACTTCGTATCGAATACACAGCAGTACGAAGTAAGATAGACACCATACCTACCGTACCTTACCTACCTGAAGGCTGAGATACACACTTCGAAAGTTCGTAGTGCTTCACTTGCCCAGGACTCATTTCCGGCACAGGCATACTGTAGGATCTAGACCGCAGTCTTTCAAGGAGTAAGCGATACAGAGGATTAATATAGATTCTAATATACCAGCCGTAGGAGGATCTACTACTGAACTCCCCTTTCCCGTCAAGCGTCGTCGCATCACAATTATTGCCGACTCTCGAGTATCGTAGCCGTCAATGTTTCAGTCAGTCTTGTCTACCAACACTGCAGGCGTTAGCCGACGGATGAGCTGTACCGAAACCACTGTATTATTATTTCGCAGCGGGATTTGTACTGTACGACGGAGCACTCGCTCTCCAAGGCTGGACACCCGACGTGCGTCGACGGGGGATCTCCTAATACCAGGCCTGACCCTTGAAGATTTCCTAACGTTTCCCCTTGCCGACCCGTGCGCGCTTTGCAGATGCTGGCTGGATCGAGGGCCTACTTACTGTACATGGAGTTGGGAAGTGGAACTTGGAACCGATACTACTTGGGAATCTCGGGAACCCCTTCGTCCTCCGGGGAACAGGCTTCGATCAGGCTATCAGCGTCTTCTAGAAGGAATCTGTATCCCCCGTACGTCTTATCGTAGCGACGGAAGATGCTATCCCCCCCTACCTTACGCTATGCTTCGGCGGAAACAAAACCAACCAACATCTCTCCACTTTTTGAGGCTGCAGGGACAAGGACAGAACATCCAATCATCAGTGATCTGTGCCTGAGAACTCTACCGGCCCCGACCACTCAGCGACAGAAGTGGCTTGTCTAGGGGCGGCGATATATGAACGTCGTCCTCTGTTCGTGCACGCGAGAAACCGCGGGAGAATACGAAGCCAACCAGAATGCTGGGAGTGTTGGAACAGCGGTTTGTTGAGTGTTTCACAGTTTCACTTCACTAATCACTCGACGTACAGTACTCGGCATATCGCAGGATGGGTACATGTAGCTGAGCATGTATATGTATGCACTTGTATGTACCTACCTGTATGCCAATCCCGGGTTCTCAGCGCAGCCCTCGATCAGCCAATTCCCCCTCTTCGTTCCTTACTTACTTACCTAACCTTACTAACCTTACTATAGAAAGGCATTGCCCCGTACCGTCACCCATTTGCAAATACCCTTCCTCCCCGTTTCTTAGAAATTCCTGGTGATTCTTACTGCAGTACAAAAGTACCGGATGTTCTGTACTCGCTGTGCCGTGCTATGATCACAAGTCCCTCGGCTTCATCTACCTCTCCCCTTTTTCCTCCACATCTTCCCCGCACTCAGGACTTTTCATCCAAGAAGCCCCGGCGAAAAAGCGGAGTGATCTTCCTATAGGCAGAGAGAGATCCGCGGCGATATTGTTCTCGACCCCCTCTTTTTCCTTCCAGAACGCGCATATCGAATCCTTCCTTAGCTTTTTGCGGGGGGAGGCTATCATTCGGACTCCGGCCCCCGAACCGTGGCTGTCTTCTGCCCGACCGTGCGGAGAATTCCTTGTGATTATCATAATATATCAGCTTCACTATGATGATCGAGTGATTGCTGGGACTGATCTGCAGTGATTGACTGCACTGGTACTTTCTCGGGTCGTGCGCTGCATGCTTTGCGCGGTGTTTTCGTCCAAGCGGATCGACGTGGCGCGAAGCATTTGATTCTAATTCATACGCATGTGCTGAAAGTTGAAGAACATGGACGGATTCGGGTTTGGAGGGGCCAAGCTAGGTACCTAATTCTGGCTTTTCACATGATGGATTGATTTTGTTCTAAGGTGCGGATGGGTGGTATTTCTGCCCTTCCGCGGCCAGGGAGCGGAGCACAAATAAGTAGCTAAGTATCTCTGCGATATGCGTACACATTTTTGTGTTTCTTCATCTTGGGTCTTTGCTAGGTTATAGATGGTGCCAAGTTTCATATCTCATCCAAGTTGGAGGTTTAGATGTATTCTCTATCGTATTTGCCATAGTACAGTAGTAGAGGTAGGTAAGATATCTTATGTCTCTCTATACCCCTCTATCAAGCGACAGCCCACCCCCTCTGTTTCTCCCCCAAAATCGCCTTCAAAATACCCAAAAAATGAATAAACAACAGTAAAGACAACCATGAAGAATCTCAAGTGCTTTCCACCTACTACTGCTGATTTCCGAATTGATATTTTCCTAACGTTGTACAGGTCACATAACAAGAGAAGTCTCTCTCGCCTTGATAGGTAGGGAAAAGCTACATACAGTACCTATTTATTAAATAAGTACTAAGCACCGAGAAATCACCACAAGGGAAATAACCCGTTAGTTGGAGGCGAGACTTGAGAGAAGAGAAAAGATGGGTCGTGTTGATTAGTAGGTAAGGTATGTAAAGGCTGTTTAGGGTCGGTCCTTTAGGTAATGCTGTACCTTTTGATCTTGTAAGTCGGAGCTCAAGGATAGATAGATAGATCTACAAGTTGAGGAATTTTGAGGCGTTGGCTATGATTCCGCGACTACTGACCGTGCAAGTCCAGCTCCTCTAAGTTGGGACTTCCATGAAAGGAGCTTCTGAAGTTAGAAATAAAGACTCCTAGAAACTTTTACATACATACGACACATTATCATCTAGCGGGCTCTAATTCATGAGCTTTGCTTTCATTGGAAACAGCTTTTGAAGCCACCACTATACCGAGATAGATATACAAAAGATATTCCTATTCTGCCTCAACAACCCTGACCTCCCTCGCCACGGCATTACACAGCTCGACCTTGATGCCTGCCCCCGTGAGGACATGAATCCAGAGCCTCTGCGTATCACTCAGCCTATCATTCTCGCTCTTCACCTCCACGAACCGCACCTCCTTCTTCGCCGGGTCCCAGAGGAACAGATCCGGGATACCGCCGCCGCGCACGCGGTACTCCTGGGCCATGACATTACAGATTGCCGCGAGCGCCGAGCCATCAAAACAGCCCACGATCTCCAGTAGGTCGTCGAGGTCGAAGTCCCAGTTGAGGCCGACGATGCAGGTCTTCTTCTCTCGATGGCGTGCGTCCACGTCGCGGATCAGCCGCGCGGCTCCGCCGTTCGCGATTTCCACCAGCCGATGGTTGATCTCGGAGATCCGGGACGGGTAGAAGGCGTCGGTGTGTAGGTCGAGTGGGCATGTCTGGTAGGGCGTTTGGAAGACGTTCGGGATGTACGTGAATAGGATGTCGTAGAAGAGATAGGCGAACAGCGTGCGGATGATGCCACCTTCGGCATGATATCCTTTCATACCTTGGGACCGGTACCAAGAGAGACACATCTCTTCCACGCTGCATTCGCCCCCGGAATCTAACTCGTCAACCCAGATGGTTTTAGTGCTTCTCTGGCGTTCTTCTACGACGGCTGCGCCTGTGCGTTTTCGTGGCGGAGGGTACTGCTTTTTGATTTGGATTCCTTCGACGGTGACTTCGGTAGGTTTGGTTAACAAGACATGGTCGAAGTCATGCTGTTCTCTCTTGGGGATCTTAAGCTGCTTCTCGAGTTTCTTGATCCGCTTTTGGAGATCGTAGTGGTAGATCACATGGCAGTCTTTGTCCTGGAGTCCTTGCTCGCACGTGCGGAGGGAGATGCGTTTCCAGTGTCTCTTTTGTTGCTCGGGATCAGAAATTCCAGGAGGTGGTTGCAGGGAGAACATGTAGTGCTCTTCGAGAAGTGCTTTACGCTGATACCACGCGCCCCGCCGGGCAGCGTGGAACAAGTGCTGGCGAAGGAGCTCTGTAAGCACCTCATGTTCCTGTTCGTGCTTTTTGAAGCGACCAAGGACGTACAACCCTTTGTGAATGATTCGCGTATACACCCAGGCTGGCGAGAAGAGCCTCAAGTATGCTCCCTCGCCGCTTTCGTAAACTCGATCTTCCTTACGCTGCTCTTCCTTGAGCAGGGCCTTCCATCGTGGATAGACTTCTTCGAAGATATTCGAGACACGCTCGAAACCCTCCTTGCTTGGAGTCCCATTGAACTCCAAGATGCTCTCAACTTCGAATTGCGTTCTAAGAGCAGCTTCAAACTCGAGTAATTGAGACCTAGATGAAAATATATTGGAAGATCTTGAAACAATGTACTCGGGAAAGTTTCGACGAGAAATCCTGGCCAGGATGATGGTTATTAAGGATTTGTCAGTCCACTCGGTAGACCTATAGAAGACCAGATGCACTCTCTCAAAGAGCTTTAACACTGGTAAAGATAACCTGATACAAGACCCCGTACTGGCCATTATCTTTCGCAAATAATGGTTATTTCTATTCAGTTCAGACAGTCTAGTGTCTTCAGCTGCATCATCATCAGGGTTGCCTGGAGATTCCATCGCTCCTGGAATTCCGCTGTCAGACTTTTTCAGTCCGAACCAGGACAGGCCACTTTGACGCTGGCTCATCCGTCGGAGAGCTTCAAGAAGCTCAGCTTTATTCTTTCCCTGGACCTTGGCTTCTTTAGCAATGGCTTTGAGCTCTTCCAGATTCAAGAGGGATGATGCTTCTTCCAACGTGTTGATCTTTTCGTCCGAGGAATCGGCAAAACTAAATGCTGATTCGAGGACCGTTCCGTCCGGGCGAGAAGGGTTTGAATCAAGAGCCGCTAATGATTCTGGCAGTTTTCGTAATTTTTGAAGTATTTCGGCAGCACGTGGTACATCTGTAATGTCACTGTGATACCCAAGACGGCCTATACGATGCCATGCAGAAGTCTTTCTGAGGAATAAGCGGACATACCTGCCTTTGCATCAGCTTTGACTATGATATTGGCCAGTTTCTAAACAAACCGGCCCGTAATACCGTGAAAAAGTCTGAACATGATTCTATGATCCTCGACTGATCCAAGAAGCCGAAGGTATTTGAGAAGACAAAGGCCTTGTAAGGTGCGTGACTTACAGGTACTGGGCCTCGTACTCTAACTCCCGCCATTGGTTGAACACTTCCATTTCTTTCTCATCAAATAGATGCCCCTCCTCCTCCAGCACAGTTTCAAGTGCCAGATTGAAAGCATCAACATAGATAGAGCTTTTCCCCTCTCTCCAACTTCTCTGACTAAGACGAGCCTTCAAGTCTTCCGGAACAGCTTGTTCAGCAGCCCGCATAGCCTCATATTCTGCAATGGCATTCTTGTCCGTCTTCACGGGTGGCAATACACTCTCAAGCTCAGTAAGACGTTCAGGTGCGGAACGTTCATCATCATCCAAGCCGGTCTCCTCATCAGAATCGGGAATCTCCTCAAGATAGCTCTTTGGGGTATTCAGAACAGCTTCATCACTTGATATATCCCGAGAATCTTCGGCATTGGCGCTTTCAGAAGTTTTCAAGCGCTTGGCGGGAGGAAGGATATCATCGCGGTGGTATTTGGTCAGCACAGAGTGCTGGCTCTGTCTTCCTAGTATTGAATTATGACCTGCATCCTCTTGAATATTAAGTACCATAGCTCATAGTTGATTTGATATTTAGTGGCCTTATAACAAGAAGAGATTGATGCATGGATGGATATGTTGGCGGCGCGCCTAACGGACGCGAAATCATGTGAACGCGCGACAACAATCTTCCGAGTCTCAACTCTTCACTTGCCTCCAGACGGGCATGAAAGTTGAATCAAAGCAAAATGTCCCAACCAACTACTCCTGATGTCTCTGCGCCCGAGCAGACACCTGCAACTATGGGCGCAGCAGCGAACGCCTACCAGCAGGTTATGCAGCAGCAGTCCGCAATACCAACCTCTGCAGCCAGTCCCGCAGCACAAGCCGCAGATATGAACAAAGATGTTGTTATGAACGATAGCACTCCTAATAGACCTGCGGTAAGTCAAATACTTAAATCCTGATTAGTTATAAGAGCTGAATAGGACCCAGTCTCCCGCAATGGCTCCAGGCGCAACGAATGCCCCCAGCCCTGCCCCTCCCAGGACTGGTACACCGTCGCGCAGCAATGGCAATGATGCGACTTCACGAGCTACTTCACAGCATCCAGATCCTGCGCCTGCGATTCCAAAGGAAGCGCCGCCGCATGGGGCGCCTACGAGGCAGTATCTCAACTCCAAGGTTACAGGGGTTCTGCTGGAGGGAATGAAGCAATTAGCGAAAGAACAGTGAGTTGATTCATGCGTATTCGCATTCTCAACATATACATGAGATCGGTTGTTGTCTCCAACAATGCTAATGCTCTTACTAGACCAAAAGATCCCTTGCGCGTGTTGGGCGAATATCTATTACAGAGATCAAAAGAACTGGAGGGAAATTAGTGCAAAAGCTTACGGTTAGGTGCCTATATGGGGAAATTTGGGGTAATGGCAAAAGCTTAGTATAATACCGATACCAATATCAGATGAGGGCTTGTTATGGCGTACTTGTAGGATCGGCCTGGGGGTCATGGTGTTCAAAGCATTCTAAGGAAACGTAACAGTGGGATCAAATGGAAATGGCACAAATTCATGTCCTGGAGTGTTTGAGATTTGATTTTGCTGTGCAGTCTTTATGCTACCAACAAGTCTGTCGTAACAGATCAGCCCTTAATGCAAATGTCCCGCATCCCAACTCCATGCCAAATAGCAACCATCGTAAGTAATAATCACGTTTATGCGACCATGGTGCTGGCAGTGGCGCTCTCGTATCTCCAGGTTGGTGGGAGAACACCGACTGTCTTGTAGTAGCGAGAGAGACGGTGGATACGGGACTCGATGAGAATGAGGCGGAACTTGGAGTCCTTGTCCTTGCGGTTGCGCTCGAGGTGCTTGCGGACGGCAACGGCCTTTCAAGATTGTGATTAGCAGAACGCCGGCATTTAGGGCTGAAAAGTGCATACCTTCTTGATCAACATGTAGAGGTCCTCTGGGATCTCAGGTGCGAGGCCTATTATTTCACTCCGTCAGTCAAAGACCAAGCAGAGGCAGTATTATGAGTTTATATTGCACACATCATTGGAGTGAACCCAATGATGGCAATAGAACACTCATGTCGGTGCAATCGTACCATTGGACTTGAGGATTCGGAGAATCTTGTTACCTGCGAAAAACAGTCAGCATGACATTCAACAAGACAGATTCTCGCGAGGTAGAGCATAGACATACCAGTAACAACCTTGACCTGGGCGATACCGTGAGAGTCTCTGAGGACAACACCGATCTGGGATGGAGTTGCACCCTTCTTGGCGAGCTTGCAGATTTGGTCGACGACTTGCTCGGGAGTAGTCTTGAGCCACGCAGGAGGAGTGCGGGAGTATGGGATGGCAGAGGACGAAATGCCCTTTCCTTTGCTGTGAAGACGGCCCATTGCTCAAGTTTTTGATTGAAGGGTGAGGGAAGGGTGGTTGTCGATTGTTTGGCGTTGCGGATTGTCGTGATCGTGAACTTTCTTGATTTCGACGAAAAGTTCAAATTGCGAAGGTGCGCTCGCTTAGGATAGCTAAGACGAACTAGGTTAGCCTGAGGATTGAAAGCGAGAGAAAAGCGAGAAAAATATCGAACTCGTCTCCTCCCCATTTCATTGTTTTCCACGACCACTTGGAATCATTCTTTCTTCCACTCATCATTTAATGAACGACTTTCTATGATTCTCATCGGAAATGATTAGTATATGAGCAAGAGCTTTGAGTATGCTCTTTGCTGTTTGCCTTGAAAGAGGAGGAGATCGGAAACCGCTATATCATGTGAGTACCTTATTCTTATGTTCCAGCCACCGAGACTTGACAATGATGATACTCCAATTTTACTATTATTTTCTGGTACCTCTTGATTTAGGAACTCCTGCGGGAGGGACAATGATCTAACAGGACTTCTGAGCTCTGTCTCGCTTCAAGAACATTTGATTTGCTGTTGATTTCCGTTTCTGCGGCTAATATGGGCAAATGTAGGGACGTTACAATACAAGATCTAGGTATTGTTGGCCTCTGATGCGTTTAGGGAAGGACTAGTCTGAAGGCATACTCAAGTAAAATTTTGCTATAGCCTTTGTAGGTGTAGGTAGATTAATGACAAAATTTTCACAATTACTTTTACAGCTACTTCTTATACTCAATGGGTATTAGATCCGAGGACCTCTACAAATCTTGTTCATTCAGGTACCAAGCCTAGCAGCCCTTGGTTCTTGATGTATCGACTTCCATTCTCATGTTGCGTAGAAGTGTTTGCCGCGTATGAAGAAGCTCCGGCCTGATGCAGGCGATCGCGGAAGTCCATCTGGGAGAACAAGGATCGTGCACGAAGGCAATTGAAGTAGATATAAGAAAGGATCGAGATCAAATGACCTAACTGGAATTCAACGCTTCCTTTTGAATTACTCCTTATGATCCGACTAACTCGGTAATGATACTAAAAGTACACAGAGGTATTGACCAATTCGATATTCAGTTTCGTAGCGATCAATCGAAATGCAATCAAATCCTGATATGGCTTGATACGACGCCCAGAATAGTGCGTTATTACCAAGCAGAAACTTCGAAGTTTTCCTACCAATGATGTCAGTGACGAATCGCAAGTAGGGATGATTGAATTACCTCTGAAAAGTACGTCGTTACAACAGTACGATCTGCAAACTTCCTGCCAGCTAGGGCCCGCAAAGCTTTGCCCGCTGATTCTGGAGTATCAAATTTGACGTAGATCTTGCCAACTCCATTCGATTGCCTACTTCCACCAGTCGGTCTCGGAATCTTCATGTCCAAGACCTTGCCAAACTTCTCGCACTCTTCTCTTACGTCTTCTTGGATTTCTATAAGGGATTGTTAGTGAGACAGCCAAAAAGTATGAGGGGATGACCGTACCTTCATAGTCTTCGTTGTCTATGAGCTCTTCAGGAGTTACCATGTTGAGCAATTGCAACACTCTGCTCCCCTCCAGGCCTGCCGAGGTTGTACCGGCAAGCATGGACATAGCATTGACGCCCATTTCAAGACCAGACACTTGGGTAAGGCCGATGCTCGCTCGTTGAACCTTAAGATGCTTATCTCCAAGCTCCATACCGTTCAACCCCTCCACAGCAATGTCTGTTGCGGCCGCAGCATCAGCGTATTCGCAGAAAGCAATGCCCTGAATCAAGTTAGCAATCAGGTCTATCAACATGATTGATTCGTGGATACTCACTCGTGACTCTTCGGTACTGCTATCCTTGACTAGAACAAAAGCCTTCAATTCACCGAACGAGACCAAGAGTTCAGTGACTTGCTCATCCGTGAGATAAAGTGGAATATTAGAGATGCTGATCTTGTTCTGTGTGTCAGGTACGACGTTTGAAATGACACCAGGCTCGTGCGGTGTCTCGTCAGAGGCTGCTGGAACAATGTAGTCCTTCGGGCGTCGGATGGAAAGTCCTTTCGTATCGCCATTAGCTACCCCGTTTACTGTCGAGTGATCGCCATCTTCCATGGTGATTCCATCAAGTGCCAACGCAACAGTCGCATCTGAAGGCGTCTTGAACTCCAATAAAGCAAATGATCGATCCTTCGAGATCTGAGCGCTAATACACGGGTCTGATCCCTCAATAACATTGAGTCCGTTTAGTTGGAGGTTGAAGAAATTGACTATGCTTTCATCGGTCACCGCGGGAGGGAGATTGTGGACCAGAAGACGTTTTGCTTGTCGAGAATTGGAAGGTTTGAGTGCTGCATTTGTGACTGAGCCACTTGGCTGTGACATGAAGGCCTGGAGCTTGCTCGGGTCCATGGGTTGCTGTCTTGGAGCACCAGGTAGTGGAAACATGCCAGAAAGTTTGGCTTGCTCTGCTGTAACATTTTCATACCCAGGAGGTTTTATATCCCACTGGGTCAATCTCCTCTTGCGCTCAAGAATTGGGACGACGTCTGTCAAGTCTGGTGTTGGCTCCCTCTTCTTTGGTGGAGGACTTGCGCTCTTCTTGCGATCCAGGTCACCTCTACCTCCAAACCCGCCATCACGCCTATCACCGCGTCGTCCGCCTCCACCTCTTCGATCATCAAACAGATCTCTGTCTCTCCTGGGTGGTCTATCGTCGTCGTCTCTTCTTGCATCGCGTCGTGAAGAACCTCGATCTCTGTCCCATTCCCTATCTCCGCCGCCGCGTCTGTCTCTACCCGAGTATCTATCCTCACGTTCTCGCTCCCTATAGTCGCGGCTAGAAGAATAAGAGTCTACTTCGCCATCGCGACGAGAAGGCCGTGATCCTCGATGTCCTGGGGAACGTGAACGCCGCCTGTCGCTGCCTCGCTCCCGGTCCCGTCGATCATCGCGCGAAGACTGCTGTTGGTTAATATCCATCGCAAATAGGCGCAAGAAAAGTAGAGCTACTAACAGGGTAATCTCTGGATGATCCATGACGACCAGTATCTGTTGATCCTGCATTGTCAGTAGTAGTTCCATCTCGTTGTATGGGTTTTGTCGATGAAGGAGGCATGCCTCTTGATGAGTAGCTGTCGCCGTTCATTCTGGCAACAATTGAAGATAGTCGTAAGTTCAGCTGCAGTTATTGTTCAGTGTGGACGGAGTGTTGCGACAAGGCTGTGTTGCCAAACTCATTTTTCTGCCACGGTACTGGAGGCTGGAAGCGTCGCGAAGTCAGCATTTTCAAATTCGCGCTATCCAAACGTAGGTACCGAACTTTATCCATGCCGTTGCGGGAAAGGGGTCGCCGACTCCCCAAATCACTTTCCACACTCCCCATGGCAAATGTTCGAGTCTCCGAATGGCGAAAGCTTCCTGTGAGTCTCGCAGAGCTTTGTATAGATACCACTCTCCGATGTGGCCAGTCTTTCAGGTGGAAGAAGCTCCAGGACAATGAATGGTAAACCAAACTTGGAGGATCAAAGGCAGGAGCTAACATCAGACAGGTCTTGCGCACTTCATGGCCGAATACTGTCTTTGAAACAAGACTCTACCCATCTTCATTATCGGACCATTAAACCAAGCCTCTCACACCTATTGAGTCCTCCTGCATCGCAGCGGTCTTCAACAATTGAAGGAGATGGCGAGGGAGAGGATGATGACACAGAATCACTGATCCGCCATTACCTGAATCTAGGCCCTGATCTGACTGCTCTCTATGAACACTGGTCGTCTGTGGACCCAAACTTTAAGAGAAGAGCTCCAAAGTTCACGGGAGTTCGAATTCTAAAACAAGATGCTTGGGAAGCACTTATTTGTTTTATTTGTAGCAGCAATAATAATATAGCGAGAATATCACAAATGGTATGGGCAAGACATTTCTGTATATTATTAAGTCTGCTAATAATGGCGAAGGTCCACAACTTATGTATACATTATGGGCCACTGATAGGCCATATTGGTGACCAGCCGTTCCACGATTTCCCTACCCCAGAGGCTTTGACAGCGCCTGGAATCGAGTCGCATTTGCGAGAACTTGGTTTTGGTTATCGTGCAGGCTATATAGCCAAGACGGCTTCAATAGTTGCTAAAGAAAGACCGAAAGGCTGGCTACAAAGCCTATGCAACCCTGAACTATTCGACAGTGGCATGGATCAAAAGGGTCTTCCAGATGGTGGTAGAGAAGGTTATCGGAGAGCTCATGAAGAGCTACTTAAGCTTCAAGGCGTGGGACCAAAGGTTGCTGATTGCGTTTGCCTAATGGGTCTTGGTTGGGGCGAAAGTGTGCCTGTTGACACCCATGTCTGGCAAATTGCTCAGCGGGATTACAAATTCGGCAAAGGGAAGAATAAGAGCTTAACTAAGGCAACCTATGATGCTGTTGGCGACCATTTTAGAGCATTATGGGGCAAGGAGGCAGGATGGGCGCATTCAGTGCTCTTCGCAGCTGATCTGAAGACTTTTTCAGAAAGACTGACGACCAAACTTGAGGTGGACGTTGATGAAGTGGAGATTAAGAAAGAAGACGGGACTGTCTTGGAGTCAAAGGTAGTTGTGAAGAGAGAGTATATACTAGATGAGGTTAAAGATGAGTTTGGGGAGAGTAAGGATGGTATTGTCCTCGAAAGCTCTCGAAGTCAACGAGCGAAACGAAGAAGGTTACTAGTGTGACCCTGGCAGATATATGTACAATGTCTATCAGCTCAGTGGTTCTAATACTGCCCCTCCTATCACTCGTACGGTCGTACCTCAATTGAAGAGGAGAAAGGCTGGGGTTCTTTCTAAAAATATAAAGAGCGTAGGAGGAAAGCCACGAGGGATGGCTTGGTTCGATAATAGATATCTATCTCCATGTATGGAGACGGGGAATTAGAAGTTGAAGGCCGACTCGGTTTCGAAGTTGCTCCAACACGCCTGTTAAATGTAGTCAACTCAAATGAGTTCGTAGCTATAGAGCCATCGGGATCAATCCGAATAAATTTCAACAGTGTACCGATCCTCTTACCCTTTCACTGCTGGCACGTGTTTCGATATTACTTACTAGCCCGGATCCCTGCTCATCCTTACCTTAAGCTTCCGCGGGTAGCGAGCTCTCTTCCCCACATCTTCAACAACTCAACCACAATGCGATGGCCACCATGGTCAAAAGAAAGGGACAGCGATGACAAAAAAGGGCAAGTCTCATGGACGGATAGCCTCAATGCCACAGACTGGTCCCACTATACTGATCCAAGAACCATAATACCGACGCTTCTCCTCACAACAGCAATCCTAGCATCTGTTCGCGTATACCGTACATACCTACGTCGTATCCCAGAAGCTGGGTACATACGCCCTGGATTCTTCAGAAGAAGAAGTTTGTTTGGAATTGTAACGAGAGTGGGCGATGGCGACAATTTCCACCTTTTCCATACACCCGGCGGGAGGTTGGCCGGCTGGGGATGGATGCCAGGAAGGAAAATACCCAAGAAGAAGAGCGAGTTAAAGGATAACACGGTATGTCAACTCCTTACTCTGCGCATAAGACTCACACAGACTGATGATCTTCTTGCAGATAGCCATCCGTATAGCAGGAATCGACGCGCCAGAAGGGGCACATTTTGGAAAGCCAGGACAGCCATATGCCGCCGAAGCTCTAGCCTGGCTCAGAGGATACATCCTGAATCGACGCGTGCGAGCTTACATTTACAAGAGGGATCAGTACGACCGTGTTGTGGCTACGGTATGGGTGCGCAAGTTTGGTCTGCGCAAGGATGTAGGAAGAGAGATGCTGAAGGTAGGACTTGCTACTGTTTACGAGGCGAAAATGGGAGCGGAGTTTGGGGATTTTGAGCAGAAATACAGGAGGACGGAGAAGTGGGCAAAATGGTGGAAACGGGGCATCTGGGCAGGGAAAGCGAGTGATTTCGAAAGTCCGAGGGAGTATAAGACCAGGATTGCTGCATCTAATGATCCGAAATGAGCAAAGAATGATACCCATTATTTGATATACGAGAGATACCTGATGGGATTCTCTGACTTAAAAGGTAGGAGGCTCGGTCTATAGCCTTGGAGGTAAAGCCCGAAGGGCTCAACAATTGTCTTGTGAAGGGAGTGTCGACTTCTTCTGTAATAGCTATCCTTGCGGCTAGTGTAGCAATAGTACCAGCTCACAATCACCCAGCCAAGGTAGTTGATGTGCGCTCTTTGTGGGTGTAGGAAAACCTGCTGCTAATGAATTTTTTCGAATAATGTTGGCTTTAGATTCCGACATAACTTGGAGGCCTACCTACCTACTTTGAGTTCCATGCAGTTCTATGTACTCGGTAATAATGGACTTAATGGTTTCTGGCTTCTCTTTCAATCCTTTGGTAGTGGTCAGGGCCTGCTTTGCAGCTATCGGGAGAAGTTAGTGGGTCAGGGTCTTCCATTATTTTTAGAGTTATCATCTCTGAGGGTCTTTGTCCCCAGGATCTCCGACCGTCAGGGTTCTGACCTCTAAACTGAGTGGTCCAAAGTCCCACATCATATCTTAAAAACCGAAGATTAAGAATAATAAAGACTCAATGCTATTATCATCGTTATCCCTTTGAGCCTGATGAAGACCTAAGGAGCTTTAACAATGGGAAATAGCAACTGAGGATGCTATAAAGAAAACAAAACTAGGTAGGAGGGTGAAATAGGATCTGCTAAAGAGCAATGTCACCTCTAGCCTACTATTACTGATGGATCAATATAGATAGGGATACTTAGTACTGACGGTGTGGTAGCCTGGGAAAAGCCCTACGGAGTATTGCCAAAGAAGGCCTTTCTCGATGTCTTATCTCTTTCACGTGATTGCAACAAACCTTGCCAGCCTTCAGGAGAACCAGGGACGATCTTACAGGTCTCCTACGTGTTTGAGATGATCGGGCCATTGCTTGATACGATTCGCAGGTGTGGGAGACCCATGATTGCCATGTGAAGAATGCCTGCCAAAGCTTTCAGTGTCCTTCACCTAAGGTACCTTACTGAGCACCAGCCACCCCCATAATATAAATGCCGTAAAAGTGTTTGAGGTAGATTGTATGATACCTGGTCGTGACAAACAAACGAGGCCGGGATACGGTTAGCTAGAAAAGTGAAGTAACCTAGTAAGGTACCGTAGCAGCAAGGAGGTTTGTTCGTATCGAGAAGACGTCGCCGTCCTTTCTAAATATCCTTCTGCGAGAGCAGCAGCTTCATTCAGTTCTTCTAACCGTTGACCGTCGTTCCTTTTAAACACAACACCATCCTCTCTCTTTGTGCGGCGTTCTACTGTCATTTCGGTAGGTGTCCTCTCCCCACGCACGAGTCGCGGGCCCAGCTGCGCTACTACGATAATGCGAAAGGCACAGGGGCAACTAAGCGGACTGACGTGGGAACTCCAGGTACCATCACCACATCACCGCGTTACTACTTCACTACTTCACTACTTCACACTCTTTCAGGATCATCTGACCTATACGCTCTTTCTTCAATCCTTGAGACACATTTGATACCGCGACATCAATTCACTCTTCCGATACTAACTCTACTACCCGCACGTGTACCGCGAACCCTACCCGATATCCGTTGTACGAAGCAGTCTCCACCACAAGCAAATTCGTCTGTAGCGCGTAGGGAACATCGCAAGAAGACTCTCACGATTACTTTGACATTCATTTCAACATCCAGTCAGCGTCCGGTCCTATTCACCCTCTCTTCTCGCGTTGCCAGCGTCGCCCGGCAGCCTTTGGTCGATCAACTACTGCGAAATTTCAGTGGCTTGTCCTAGCGAGTTCGTGCAGCAAGCACCTCACTCAACCTCGAATTCTTTTAATCCGCGCCCCCTTCTCTTCGATTCCATCGACTCGACATCAGTCGCGAGGGAGGATCTCGCCTGACACGACAAGGCCTAGATTTGTCGTAAACAATTGACGCGCCATCAATCAAAGGGCGTCAAAGGTGATGGAATAACGCCGCGTGTGTTCACCGATGAAGCACTGAAGGTGAAGGCCCGAATAACGACAGTCCTCGAGCTTTTCACTCGCATCATCATTGATTAGGACAGCGATAAATCCACTATCCACTAGGCTTCTGGATTCAGCAATGAGGTTCCCTTCATGGCTGGGTCCACCCATCCGCGATTCTCCACCCTTACTCCGACTGAGTCTCTTGTTGACATCCCTTGCGCCAATCTCTAATGCGATCTCCTTCACTCCGATCCCATCTCCTAATCTCGATCTCTCTAATCTGGGCCGTGTAGGGCTGGCGGGTGATTTTGACGGCATTTCGTTGTATCAATTCGAAGGACAGAATGAGAACGGCTTCAACACGAATGGCAGCCAGTCTGTGTTATCACAATTTCCCAATGGCGCCTTTACGACTCTGGCTGCATCTGATGCCGGTATTCAGGCTATGTGTACATTTGTTATGAAGGACGGAACGACGGCTGGTGTAATGGTCGCTGGTAATTTCACAAGCCTTGGAGGGATGAATTCGCCAGGGGCTGCCATGTTCAATCCAAACACCTCGACCGTTACTCCACTCCCTGGTCTGTCTGGCCAAGTCTCCGCACTGCTTTGCGATCAAGATACGAATACTGTGTACGTTGGAGGCAGTCTACGGGGCGCAAACTCCACGAATGCGCTTGCTTGGGTAGGAACAACTGGCTGGACTAATCTTCCATTTAATGGTTTCAATGGACCTGTGAAATCCATTACTAAGGATTCTACTGGCCATATTATCTTTGGAGGATCTTTTACGGCCTTAGGAAATGCTACGGGACCGAGCGAACCAGATCAACAAATCATCAACATTTCGGGGGCCAATATCACAGCCGGATCATCTACGACACTCAGCGGCTTTAGCGACCCAAGGAATATTGCTTGCCCGAGTGGTGGGATCGATGGACATGACAACACGTGGCTCCTGGCTGATAATACTCCTGGCTTCTGGGAGGCTAAGTTCGGATTTGGTTTTGAACCGACAAAGCTAAGATTGTGGAATACTCACCAAGATGGCCGCGGCACAAAGACTTGGCGATATACTGCTCAGCCAATCAATGGCATCATGAATTTCACATACATCGATCCAGCAACAGGCCAGAATGCGACCTGCACCTCCCAGTGCCCCCTGAGCAATGACGCTAGTGTGCCATATCAGGACTTTCACTTTGTCAATGTCATTGGAATGAGTGGCTTCCGCTTGGATATCTCTGATTGGTATGGCAGTGGAGGCGGATTGAATGGGATCGAGCTGTTTGAGAATGATATATTCGCCTATGCCATCACTAAATTCGACGAACCTACTTGTGCTGGAATCCAGTTGGCTTCGAATGCCAACATCACTGGACCGTGGAAGGTCACTCCTTCTTCTCAAAGCTATTCCGAATACTTAACAGCTACGGTCACTGAGCCAGACTCGGCCTCTGTTATGTTTCTTCCTGATATCAAGCAATCTGGCAATTACTCCGTCAACATGTACACACCAGGATGCATTCAAGATAACACATGCTCCACCCGAGGACGGGTCACGGTCAATGGCACGATGGCGAGTGGCGTCAGTGGTACAGGGTTCACCACGGAGATTTACCAGACAAACAACTTCGACAAGTATGACCAGATATACTTCGGGTACATCGAAGCTGGTAGCAACTCTTTCCGCCCTTCTGTAACCCTCACGCCGGCACCTGGTCAAACTATCGCCAATCTCTCGGTCGTGGCTCAACGCGTTGGCTTTACACTCATTTCTTCAAGTGGTGGCCTGAATAACATATTCGAGTACGACCCTAATCAAGCCGTAATAAATGCTGCAGACTTCACCAACTCAACCTTTGATAAGGCCGGGATGAGCCTTGGGACTGGATCTGGGGTGAACACGCTTCAGACCTTGGGAAGCACTACTTACGTCGGGGGTAACTTCTCAACGGCTACATTCGAGAATATCTTGGCAATCGGTGATAGCGGCGCTACTCCACTGACAGGAGGTGGTCTGAACGGAGAGGTCTTGACTGCGTTTGCCAATGGGTCCATTCTCTATGTGGGGGGTGGGTTCACCAACACAAGTACCGGCGGAAGCCCTGGTCTCAACAATGTTGCTGCATACGATACATCCAAGAATGCATGGAACGCCTTGGGAACCGGCGTCAATGGGCTCGTTACAAATATCGTGCCGTTGTCAATGAACGTAACCGCCAATACTCCAGAAACTGTACTTACTCTTACGGGTGATTTCACCGAAATCCTCCCCTTCGGGAACAACAGTTCCATAGCTGTTACGGGATTTGCTATTTGGGTACCATCCCACGGCAACTGGCTCCAGAATCTGAACGTTACCACAATCGGCATTGATGGAGGAGAGCTTACTGCTTCTGTAGATCTCCCAGAAGGAGGTCATCTCTTCGCAGGTTCCTTATCCTGGTCTCAGCTGAACGCCAATGGAGTGGCCGCCCTCTCATCTGGGTCTAGTCTAGCCACATTTCCTGTCAAGATTCAGTCATCTCAACCTCAGTCCTCAAGTAGCTTGGCCAAACGCGCTACCGGCAGTCAAAATGTTACCGGGGTTGTCACTGGACTATTCTATGAGAATGGAGGACGCAATATTACGATTCTTGGTGGACAATTTACAGCAGTCGGGTCGAATGGGTCGAATATCAATAGCCTTGCCTTTATCAACGGCTCGAACTCCGATACTGTTACAGGTATTGGGCCATCACTCTCAAATGACTCTACAGTTCTTGCATTGGCTATCCAGGAAGATACTCTGTTCGCTGGTGGATCACTGAGCGGAAATGTCAACGGCGCAACCGTGGATGGTCTGATCTCGTATAACCTCCTCACATCCACGTTTCCAGTACAGCCACCTGCCCTAGCTGGCGACACTGTTTCTGTCAACACTATCACAATGAGACCAAGCTCATCGGACGTCTACGTTGGCGGGAGCTTTTCCTCTGCAGGGTCTCTGGATTGTCCAGGTGTATGTGTCTTCACCACTACAGTGTCTCAGTGGAATCGTCCAGGCTCAAGCCTTGGGGGCACGGCTAATGTTATGACGTGGGCCAGCCCGAACTTACTCATTGTTGGTGGGGACCTATCGATCAATGGCGAGAAAATCTCGTTAGCAAATTACGATGCCAAAGCAGAAACGTGGAGCGCTGCAGACGGAGCAACCATAATTCCAGGGCCTGTAACTGCACTTTCTGCAGCAAGCAGTGACGCATCCGAACTCTGGGTTGCAGGAACTGCGACCAACGGCTCAGCTTTCCTCATGAAGTACGATGGGAGTAACTGGAATTCTGTTGGTGACGCTCTCGGGAACGGTACAACAATTCGAGGTCTCCAAATGTTGCCACTCAGCAAAAACCATGCCTCGTCGTCCCTTGTCCCTTCAAACCAGGTACTCATGGTCACCGGTTCTTTGAACCTGACGGGATTTGGGAGTGTGTCAGCAGTACTATTCAATGGCACGACCTTTGAGCCCTTCGCCCTCACTAGCACCTCATCCAACACTGGGGGTAGCTTATCTCAGTTCTTCTCCCAAGAACAGAACTTCTTCCGCAAGCCACGTAAGCAGAGCCCGGCACAACCCCATCTAATCCGATGCTAACAACGTTTATAGGTCACCATCTCCGCGTTGGCTTCGTCGTTCTGATTGCGCTCGCCATCTCTCTGGGCATCATATTCCTGATGGTCATTGCTGGCGTCATCGCAGAGCGTATTCGCCGGAAACGCGAAGGCTATGTCCCGGCGCCCACGGCTACCTACGACCGAGGGAACGGCATGTCGAGAATCCCGCCGTCGCAGCTATTCGGCTCTTTAGGCCAGGGCCGGAGCGGGATCGAGAAGCAGTCGGCGATGATCTGAGAAAGCGATAATGAAGGCGTATGGGTTGGGTTAGGCGTTCTGGATAGGCTGGTTAGCCTCTCTCGGGGTCGAGTTTGGAGGCGTTTTCTTTTTTACATCTAGAGCAAGGCACTCTCTGCTTCTCGGCAGTTATTTCCACGGCCTTCTGATGATAGGCACGACGACGTGCCAGGTCTACGGCTTCCCCTTTTCACTTCTTCTCTTCTTCTATTACGGCCGGCCTAATGTTTAGAGCTGCTCCTTGCACGTCATCCTGTTGCAGCGTGCAAGCGACCTGACCGATCTTCTTTTTGTATGATAAAAACCAAACAACCCCCAGCGGTCCCGTCCCCCGGCCGCGAAACATGGCGTCGGGTCTCACAGCCTGACGGAATGTTTCGGACGAATGTATGTAATGTAGGTATGGATCAAGGCGGTTCCTCGGTGCGTTGTATCTGAGCATCGCAGAGAAGAGAAATTAGTAATTTCATGAATGCTGAAGTCTGCTGTCTGCTGTCTCGTAGTGATCTATTGAAAATGTAAATGTGAAATGGGGTTGATCTGTGAGGCAATGGGATGGGATGAGATGAGACGAGAGGTTTGTGATTGATTCGTCTGCGTGGATGTTGGTGGTACAGATTAGCTGATCCCTATCCCGGATGCCTCTTGATCACTACGATATGATATCATAAATCTCACCATGCAATTCCATCCACAGTAGTCGAAGGCCAAACAAAAAAAGCAAGTAAGCAAACAAGAAACCAAACAAACAAACAAACAAACAAAACATCAACGAACGAGCATCAAACTCTTCCTAAAGCGGCATTTCCAGCCTATATGAGGCATCCAGGCATCTACCTATCTATTCGATCAGGTCTGTGAGTTCTTGAAGCTACCTAGGTACGCTAGGTAGAGTAGAGTAAAGTTAAGGTAAGGTTAGGTAAGGAAATGCCGATATGTTATTCCAAATCAAAGGTGGAAAAGAAAAAGAACATATTTGCAAAATGTAGATAGTTGTTATCTAAAACCTAATACTCAACCTCTCTCTGTTCATTTCTTCCACAAAAAAGAAAAAAGAAAACAAAAGCAAAAAGAAAAAAGCAAAAAGAAAAAAGCATTAGAAATGGACGGAGGTAAAGAGAGAAAGTTAATTTGAGATTGAATTATAGATTGATGGATTTAATGGATTGTTGTTGAAGAATCGGGATAAGGTAGAGGTGACTAGGGTGATTACACAGACAGGGGATCTGGAATAGGTTAGATTGATTAGATGAGATGGATGAGATGATGGGTGTGTGTTTATTGATAATCCACGTTTGCTTTGGAAGTTGTGTATGTATGTGTAGGTATAGCAAGACAAACGACTACCTTACCTACAGTCTACTCCTCTAGTACTCTACACACCTTAGTCCTTAGGTACATCCATACATCCATACATACAAAAGCAAGAAACCACACGCAACACGCACACGCACACCCTCTCGGCGCAATCCTCGGAGCAATGCAGAATTAAGCTCGCAGCGATCGGCAGCCACAATTCCCAGAAGTCTGCTAGCTGCAGCCAGGGAACTCTTTAGTTCGCTGTTGTGTTGCCTTTGCTTACGTGAGCCAAAGTAAGGTAAGGTAAGGTAGCTTGAGCTAGGTAGGTAGCTAGGAGGAAGGAAGGCTCAGGCTAGTAGGTAAGGTAGGTAAGGTAAGGTACCAAGCTATAAATGATTAGGGCCTCAGGCTCTCTTCTCTAGGTACCTAGGTGCGGTACGGTAAGGTGTTGTGGGGGATGGGTGGGAGTGGCGCGCGAAGAGGGAATTAGAAAAGGGGATCGGCGGCGCCCGATTTCCCGGATGGGGTTAGGCGGGGAGGATGAAACGGCGGCGTGGGTGGGAGGGGCGGGGGATTGGTCGGGCGCGGAATGAAAGATGGGGGAGGGGGAGGGGCGGGGCTCTGGCTTGGGACCTGTTTGGGTTGGGTGGGTGGTGACTACCGGAAGGAGGAAGGGGGTAATTTGGTGTTAGGCTGGAAAGGGGAGCGGGGGTAATATTACATCTCATTTACAGTAAATGAGTAAATAAACATAACGTGATACTGTAAATAATCAGAATCAGTCAAGCCGTTCGCCATTGGATGCGGGATACGGAGGCGCATGGCCGATGCCGAGGAAGGCTCGCGAGCACGGGATCGTGATAGCTTCAATGCAACCGCTGCGCATGCAAAGTCCATCAGGGTCTCTGGCGAGTGGCGGCGCAGGGCCACTCCGCAATCTCCTAGGGAGTAGACTCTTGAACCGTCTTGGAGTCTTGGAATCTTGGGATCATTGGGAAGGACTAGTTGGGACCAGTCCGACAGTACAGACTACAGACGTCTGTAGGATGATGGTGCCATTGCTCATGGGCGTTGCTGGCGCGAGTCAAACGTCTATCCATTGGCCCTTGGCCCGAAGCTCTGGCAACTGCAGCAGTTAATGCCGTACACCCTATGTCACTATGTCTCTGTCTCTGATTCTTTCCGCCACAACTCCGCCGGAGACAGCTGGGAGGCGCGATGAGGTCTCAGGGTTTGGGCCACATACCTGCCGCTTGACTCGACTCGACCTGGCCTGCGTTGCCTTGACTGGTCGTTGACTTGCAAGCTGCTTAGCTGCCAGTCTTGCCTTGACGTGACATGCAAGGGTGTCCTCCCTCCTTGTCAAGTTCCTTTGAGTCCTTGCCAACCTCTCTCGGATCGTGGGCGGGGCGCGGCGGGCCTTCTCATTGGCGGGGGAGCTCTCTCCGCGCCCTCACCGCTCACCAAGTGACCACGCTGCGGAAGAGTGACGTCTTGTCCCCGTCTCTGCCCGTTGCCCTTGACCCGTTGCCCTTTGCGGCTTTGTCTTTTGCCCTTTACCGCCTCTTCTCAGGTCTCTGTCTTTCAGTCTTTGAAGCAGTCAGTCACCCTGCAACGCTCGCCACCAAGATCTATCACACCGAGTACAGTCTCAAGTGTTCTCTCTCTCTCTCCTTCCCCTCTCCGGGTGGATGGATCAGACCCATCCATGCCTCCGCTGTAATCAAGTGAAGCGCTTTCGAGTTTGGCGTTGTGGGAGGATCCATCATGCCCCATTATGCTCCATCACCCCCGAGACTCGAGCAATCAAGCAACAAGCAACGGCAACCGAGCCCGCGCTTGGGGCACTAGAGGCGTGAGTTCAACCTCCCAGGCTCCCACAGTCCCCTCCCAGATCTCGCGAATGCCGGGCGGATCGACGTCGTTGCCGGTATTAATGAGCAGCGAAAAAACCACGCACCGCGCTCACTATTGGGCCGCAGGGGTCCCCCGTCGCCATCGACGTAACTGGCTGGCTGGCTGGTCTATCTCCCGTCAAGGTGGTGGAAAATCTCCCCTCCATCTTTGAACGACCCGACCAGCCCACCAGTAACACCAGTAACCGTTCTTAGCCATCATTCTGCGCACGAGGCTTAAGACTTGCAGCGGTCGACCTTATTTTCACAGCCGCGGCGCGAGGCATTGTTGAGACCCTGGTGACGAGTTCGGAGACATGAGGAGTCAGGAGTGAGAGTCAGGAATCAATGCTTGCTTTCCATGCTTGAAAAGAGGGGAAGGTATCCCGAGCTCATCTATTTTTTTCCAGTTTCGAGTCTCTATCGGCTCGTGCACTATTGCCAGACATGCGGTCCCCACGCGAAGGGAGGACGACATCCATCCCCCCTGTTATCCCCGACTGACTCCAGCCTGAAGTCGCGACATTCGGGACGGTGATACGGGAGAACGATGCTGTATGGAGCAGCGTCCGTCGGGTACTGGAACCTTTGGTTGATTACACCTCCCGGAAACCGCCCCCAAAAAACCAATAAAATGAAATAAAAGAAATAGCGAAAAAGAAATTAATCTGGACAGAGAGATTGCAATCTCAACAATCTCGCAGCCTCGCAGGACTCTATCGCTCTCTCTAGGGTCCGCACCCACGAGGAAAGGGTGATGGGTGTTGGTGATAGTGTCAAATTTGAATTCGCCATTTTAGCTTGCAGGAAGGGGTCAGGGAGCCAAAGCCCTCCCCCCTCGTCATTGCCCATGCTCTGTACAATCTACCTACATCATTACATGCCATACCTGCGGCTCATCATTCGCTCGTCGCGTGGCAATTATCATCACAAGAGATTGCTTCTTCAGTCCTCATCTCTCTCATATTTCTTGTCCCCAGGGCGCTCGACACCCTGTCCTTGCTGCGATCGGCCGTCCCGCTCTGGTGGCTGAACTATCATTTAACGTATAATGAGCGTGCTGATAGGGAGACCCCGATGAGAATAATCTCCTCCCTCCGACAGCCCGAGCGTGCAAAAAGAAGAAAAGAAGAGAACGAAACGGGTGACAGATGACAGATGACAGACGACAGGATTGGTGCGCTACTGTAGCAAGAAATCGCCTGTGTCATTTCTCTCCGGTGCGAAAGACATGACTTGTGTCGGGGCAGTGGAAGCCCTCGGTGCTCTGCTGGTCTGCTGTTGACCTTGGTGTGTCTTTCTCTTTTCCCCACACGCCCATCTGCCGAGCGACGCGACACTGTTCAGGTAACGGCTGGTGCTAGGCCGCATCAACTCTGCTCGGGCCAGCAGCTGGGCTAGCAACTGCTGGACGTGAGGGCCCGGATCAATAGTTTCCAAGGGGACCTCCTGGGGTTGCTGCAAGTGCCATGTACACATATGTACAGTAATCTCATTTATTGATGAGGTTGATGTTGGGGAGGAGCAGAAAGAGGACGAGGAAAAGCAAAGAGCATGTGGATCGCCGGCGGGGGTCGGCTGGCGACCAGCAAGAGGCGTTCGAACTATCGGGACGAGGATGGGAGAGGCTTGAACAACGACCGGGGGGGAGAGGGGTGGGATCTGAAGGTAGGCCTCTCTGGAGTTTTGTCTCCGGGGATGCGGCGCGAGTCGAGATACTCCTCCATGCGGGCTGCTCTCGTGCTATCATGGACCAGGATGGAGAGGGAGACTGTCCTCGGTAGAGTGGTACTGGAGATGCGGAGTTGATGGATGACTTTGATATGGAGGGGGCCTTACTCGAGCACCAGTCCCGACACTTGGCCAACCACGAGGCGCTGCTCGCATACTCCGTGCACGAAGCATGGTACAGGTACATGCTCTATGGACATGATGGATCATGGAGGAGAGGACATGCGGCGCGTGTACCCCATACATACGACTACCAACCAGTCTCCCAGTCTCCCAGTCTCCCCGTCTCCCAGTCGCCCACGCAGTACTATTCCGTACAGATGGAGCCCGTTCATCAAACATATCCAGCGCCGTCCCCCGTTGCCGGCCAAGCATTGCTAGCAGGCATGCACTGTGAACTGTGCTCTGTGCACTGTGCATACTGCCTCGCGCGACGACGTCTTGGCCCTACCAACCACTGCCGGTCCTCTGTGCCACCGTTCAGCTAAGCATCCTAGACAGCAGAAGCGCGCACTGTACATTGTACGTACAGCAGTAGTGACAGCACCTCCGGGTCCTCCTACTTCTACAGAGCACACTACGCTGTGGTGTGGTGCACGGCGTCGTGTCCACTGTCCACGTACCGGCGTCCCACACTTTGCGCACTGGGCCCACTCCCCCCTGGACTACGGGCACGCCGGCCCGCTCTTATTCCCATGGGCCGCTGTGCCTTGTCCTCGGAAGTGGCTGCTCGACGGGTCACGGGCGAGTTACGTAAGCAGGGGCCCAGAGACGCGAGGAGAGACCCGGCGCCCAAAGGAGACTACGGCGGACGGGGCAGGCCAGGGCTAGCCGGTATTGGACGGCGCTATCGTCCTGGATCCGCCCTGTTTCTGCAGAGGATTAGGCCAATTGCTACAGCGCAGGCTAACCACCTCGGTAGTAATCTGAGAGGCACGCAGACTCGCAGAGGGATATCCATTTCGGGCGGGGACGCTACTCCTGCTGTGATTGGCCAGCGGCAGGACCTGGGGACGCTAGGCCGTGTTCAGCCAACCTGCCATGGGTTGCCCAGGTGAAGTGCTTTTGCTTTTCTTCAAGCGGCGAGTGTGTTGTGTGTGTGTGCGGTACTTCTGGAGGTTCGTATCTTGGCACTGCCGGTTGCGTATGTGCGCGCGGGGCAAAGGACGAAGGGTGAAGGCAGTGCGCGCTCCTCATTCGAGCTGTTCTGGATGTGCGTCGGGCATAGTTCGTACACAGGACGACTACTGTACAGAAGTGCTCTGTACCGTAGTCAGGGGCCCTGGCGCCCGCGACGTTGATGGCCGCGTGTGGCAAGACGGCGGCATGCCCCTGCGGCCTCTTCCATCATCGTACATGGGAGGGGGACATGGGTTGTGAGTTGCGTGAGTTGAGTTGCGCGAGTTACCTGAGTTGCGTGAGTTAACCTGAGTTCCCTTGCGTTTGCGACTACGCCAACTCGGGCACGCTGCACAGCGCTGCACTGAGGCAAGAGATTCAGAGACCGGACTCGCGACTGAGCACTTCTTGACCGGAGCATTGTAGGTAAAACGGCGACTAGGTAAGGCGTATGTGTGAGGGCATTCTCATGTTTGATGGACGACATAGGCTTGGTCCCCTGCTCTCGCTTGGTTCTTCTGCATCTCCATCATCATCATCATCATTATAATCTTTGTTCTTGTTATGATCCTTATTCACTGCTCTTCCTCCTGTTCCTATCCCTATTATTATCCTTTCAACGCACTGTCCCTCGACCATAGAAACGCCTCTCCCGAATCCCGCCGGATCCAGGGCCCAACGACCGTCAAAGAGCCCTTCACAGAGAGAGGCTCCTCCGCCGACGACCCTCTCCAGCCTCATTACCCAAGGTACTCAACGCCTCCTGGGATCCTTTCTCCCCCTCCACGACTGCATCCTCCCGTCTCCCTCTGCACCCACCGCCAGCATCGCCCATTGTACCGTCCCGTGCATCGTACATCCTACATCTGGTACATACATCGCCATCGCCCATCGATAACAAAGGTCGTCTCAAGTGGTACGACACATTGATCAGCAGCACTGCCGACCGGCAACCCTCACAGTGGAACCTGGCGGATGAGCTTAATCTCCAACGAGACCGCCGTCCCCTTGACTCTCCCTGGAACCTTTCATCCTCGACCCGATCGCAGGACCCTGGCACCTCCACACAACCTCCTCCACCAAGGACCCAAGGACCCAGGACACAATACAAAAGGCGCTCCTAGCCAGCTCTAACCGTGTCGAGGTATCTGTCGTCGATCGCGCGCTGGAGTCGTGTCCAAAGCAGCAAAGCCGTCCACCACCGCTCCAAGGGGCCCCCCTCCCAGCAGCAACGCCAGCTCAAGGACTGTCGACAGCAGCGGCCCCACTGTCTGATCCATCGTCCATCGTCCATCGGTCCATCAAATCCACATCTCCCAGATACCCACCACACGCCCACCCAGTCCACCGTTCCCACAAATTCCATTGCCCATCCCGGTCGTGGGCCAGTCAGTCCCAGTCAGGCCCAGTCAGGCCCTGTCAGGCCACCATCAGTCCCCACTCGCAGTCCCGGTCCCAACCACCAGCACCCCGGTCTTGACACCTCAGGCCATCCAAGGCATCTCCAAAAAAAGGCACGCCCCAGGCACACACCCCCCGGCTCTCAAGGCATCTAAGGCATCAATCCTCCCCCCCTACCAAAACCAACTCTCCCCCCCCCCCGACAAACCCAAAACCCGCCCTCGGCTCCCACGCTATCCCCTCCACCTCTCCTATCAGCCGAAGCACTCGTCCGTCACTGAACGCCTGCTCAAGCTACGTCGGGCGACCAACCAGGTTCCTGGATCTCTTGCCTCCGTGTTTTTTTCCACCCAGCAGCACATAAGAACGACGATCCCGCCGTCACTCGTCCAGATATACCTGACGGATCGTCTCTTCGACTGCCTGCAAAGCATATCCCACCCGGTCGACAGTAGTACTGGCACGACCTTCTCTACGGGATCCTGCATCTGATCCGCGTCCTCTCTGAAACTACGATCCTTCTACTCGGGCCCACGAGTCTCTGTTGTATCAACTCCAACGCATCTGATCTATCCTTTGATACAACACTACCACTCTTCACCTTGATACCTCCTCCCCGTCGCTCTCAAAGATGACAATGGCCATCGACAACCAACAACGCTTCGGCGGCATGAATTTCGACCACATGCCCTACACGAGCAGCCCTCAGTTCACCAATCCATGGACCTCGTCGTCAGCGCCGTCGCAGAGCCACAGCCTCTATGCCTCCTCACACAACCTCAACCTCGACAGCATCGCGAAGCAGCAGCAGCAGCAGCAACAACACCAACAACAGCATCAGCAGCCGCCGCGCATGCACAGCGGCGTTGGGTCGTATGCCAACGTCCCAATCCCCGCGGCATCAGCAGGTAGCCCTCTCTCGACGGATGCGTATGCTCCGCACCCTGTGCTCACCACTCCCCAAGATCTGTTGAACGCGAACCGGCCGATGCCCCCAGGCTATGGAAACGAGGCCGCATACTCGAGCGCCCCGTCGCCGGTGCACGCCAACTACCCCCCGACCACGGCCCCCTATGACCCCATAGGCTACGCCCCCGCACCCGTCCGCTCGACGTATGCGATCCAGCAGCAGCAGGATGCACGACGGCTGTCACAACCGTCAGTCCCCTCAACCTCCTCCCTCGATCCATCCGCCGGCGCACAGCGCTCGCAGCGCCAGAACTCCCTTATTGACTTGCATGGCAGGGGACTCCAGAACGAGTCGACCCGAAGCTTCGGCGACGCGATCGATGCCAGTCGGGGCATGATCGCCATGAGCCAGAACACCACCCCGCGCAACATCTACGGGGCGCAAGGGCGTGTCGGGAGGGGGTCGGGTGATTCCTATGGCTTCCCCCCGGCGCACTCTACAAACTCCTCCATCTCCTCATCTGGTACCTACCCATCCTACTTTGGTGGCTCCGTCGACTCCTCTGTGAGCGACTACTCGAATACGGGCTCTGACATCGAGTCAGTTTCATCGCGGACGCTGCCGCGGCCATCGGGGCTGCTGAGCGGGGGCATCCCCCCGGCGCCCCAGTCGATGATGGGACAGTTCAGCTCCAAAGTCTTCTCGAGTACGCAGAAGAAGCACAAGTGCAAGGTGTGCGACAAGCGGTTCACCCGCCCCAGCTCGCTCCAGACGCACATGTACAGTCACACCGGCGAGAAGCGTGAGTCCCTTGGGTCCGGTTCCCCCCGAAACACGGCTAATTCAGAGCAGCATTCTCCTGCGAGGTCGAAGGCTGCGGCCGGCACTTCTCAGTCGTGTCAAACCTGCGGAGACACCGAAAGGTGCACAAGGGCGAGGCGCGATCCGAAGCCGGGTCAGAGGAGCATCAGTCGGACGAGTAGTCCTACCGTATATGAAAATCACGAACACCACTACGCACTGTCGATATTCTCGCCATTTTTCACGGCCGTGAGAGCCGGTCAAAAGCTCGGGGTTGGCCTGTTGGCCTTTTTTTCGATGCCTCTCTTACCGAGGCCTTATTATCGAGACCTTTTCGCCAGGGGCTCCATCATCAGCCCCCTTGTCATGATTTGATTTCTTGGTCTTGTTGTCTGGGTTCGATTTTTATGTCCGCGATATCCCCTTTTGCATGTTGATATCCACTGCGCGGCCTGGCCCCTGTCTGGCTGGGGGTGGCCGCCGATACGAAGGGTTTCGGGTTTCTAGATGATATATATTCCTTTCTAATACCTCCCTCTCGCCCGAGGGCTTCATGTATGGGATGGGGAAAGCAAGAACGCTCCGCGAGTGTTCAATACGCGTCTTATCTATCTGGTCCGACTTTTGATCTTTCACGGCGTTGGGAGGGGAATGCGGATGCAGTCGCGCGCGCCATTGATCTGGCAGCTGCGCGAGAGCGACATCAAGAAGGCTGCATTGGATTTTGAATGGTTGCATTGGTTTTTATTTTTCCCTTTTTTTTCTTTTTGATGACGGGAAGGGATCCTTTACTCGTTTGTACTATTAGTCTGCGTTGTTCTGCTCTTTCCATCATGTTCACTGCGTTTTTTTTTATATCCCTTGGTTTCTCCTCCCTTCGTTACCAGGTCATTATATACCCCCCAGAGCCTCCCCCTCGCGCGTGGTGTGAGGAGAGGCAGGCAGGCAGGCAGGCAGGCAGCTTGCTATTTCAGAAGGAGCAAGAAAAAAAAGAAGAAGAAAGGAAGGAAGGAAGGATGGATGGATGGATGGAAGGAAGGAAGGAAGAAGGTCGGTCTCTACTAAGATAGATATTATACATACCCCTATACATATATACCTATATATACATAATACGAAACTTCGAAACCCGGGTCCTTCTTCTCTTCGTTCTGTGTTTGGTGAATCGATGGGTGAATGGATGGATGGAAGGAGATGGGCTTTTTGAGAGTGGGGGATGCATGGATAAATAGATGAAAGTGTTCATCTTGGTATGTAATGTGTTAAGGGGAGGGCAGGGGTTGAAGTTGTTTGTTATTCATCTTGTGTCATCATTTTGAAGGTACCTACCTAACACTTCATCAAATCATCAAACATCCACCCTATACCCTATACACCCCTCCTCCCCTCCCCTACCCTACCCCTACCTACCTCCTCTACCTGCTCTACTCTACCTATCTACTATCAAACATACCCTACATAGTAGTTACCTACCTAGGTGTTAGGATATTACTCACTCAACTCAACTCCATGGTCCGAAAAGAAAGGAAAGAAGGAAAGAAAGGAAAGAAGGAAAGAAGGAAAGAAGGAAAGAAGGAAAGAAGGAAAGAAGGAAAGAAGGAAAGAAGGAAAGAAGGAAAGAATCTTTCTTCAGCTCTACAGAAGACACGCCTTCAAGTACTGACCTTTTAAGAAGTCAAGGAATAGGGAGGGGAGGTGAGACTTCTACTCGGACGGATAAAGGAACAGGGGAGGGTGGATGATACTCATCAATAGTACATATACACACAACTACTCTCGAGTGACAAGCCAAGCCAAACAAACAAGACCTACCCATTCAAGAAAAGCATTACTCACACGCTATTATATTTCATAGAATCCTTTACATTCCATTATCTACCTACTGTACAATGCAAGCAAACGCAAGAACGCCCGCTATCCCATCCCATCCCATCCTATCCCAGTCCACCTAAATCAATCACCTAAATCACAATCGCTAACTCGGGCCTGTCCATCTTCTCATCATCCAGGTTCAGATAATATGGCACCATGCTGTCCGCGCATTGGACGTACGTGCAATTGTAGAGGGTCCAGTATGGCTGCCGCACCTTGCGCGCTGGGTGGAAGAGCCCGGCCCAGATATACTGCAGCGTCAGGCCCGGGCCGATGGCCATGCGGATGGCATCGATGGCCTCGACGATGCGGTCGATGACGTGCGGGCTGGTCTCGAAGAGATTGGGGCAGAGCAGGTTGAGGAGATGGACCATGGCGTCCTCGCAGCCAAGACCGACGACACCCAGGGCCACGTGCTTGACAACCGAAGCTGCCGTCTGCCGGTGCACTTGGTCCCTGTCGATCAGCGCGTCTTCCAGCAGCGGTGTGACGGCGTATACGTAATCCTTGGCCATCTCACCAATGTACTCGAACAGGAAGGATAGTGATTTGAGGACACCGTTCTGGACGTTGAGTTCCGGAACACGGTATTCATTCATCAGCGCAGGGAGGACGGTGAACGGGGCACACGTCTCAGCAACGATACCAATAGCAACGGCTGTACAGACTCGGGATTGACGTTCCTGCACCCGGAGGTTGTTAAGGAGAGTTGCAAGAACATCCTGTGGTCCGATAGCCTTGGCGATGAAACCAAATGTGTTGTTAGCAGCTCGTCGGATACCCTTCTTATGCGCCTTGAGCATGTCCAGAAGCTCAAAACAGATTCTCATCCACTCTCTAGCGTTCACACTCTCAGGGCCACGATCTGCGATACGTCCAACCAGGTCGATGGTGTTCTCTTGCACCTTCTCGTGACGGTTACGTAAGATTGGTGTGAGTCTGGGAAGCAGATCCCTGATGGGGGGTTGCATCTGGCTGATACCGACGACTGTGACGATAGATCGGAGAGCACCAAGAATGGACCCGAGGACTTCAGGGTATTCCTCTCCGAGATATTCATATAGGACGATACCAAGCTTGCCCATCAGTGCATCCTCACCACACTGCTTCATGACCATCGCGATACGCGAAATCAGATCGGCCGCTTGCTGCCGGACGGTCGCAGATTTGTTGTTCAGACGCCAGAGGATGGTACTGACGATCTGGGGGAGGTAAGGCTTGCACCGGGTACCGAGAGCATTGACAACGGTACCAAACCCATTCAGCATAACAATATCCTCCACACTCTGTTCCTGGAACGAGTGAAGGATACCATCAATCAATCGTTCCTCCAGCCGCTCACCGATATCTGCTGCACCTAGGCTGGCTATAACTTTCTCTACTGTCTCGACAGTCATCTTCCGGTAAGCCTCGCTCTCGTCTTTGAGGTTGTTGACAATTCTTTCCACAATCTCACCAACTCCAACTTTCTGTCCAAGATCGACAGTGGTCTCAACTACTTGTCGGTAGTTGCGCTTGTCCAAGGCCATCCGCCGAACCCAGAAACTCTTGAAGAATTCATCCAGGACATGTTCCTTGAGATATCCTGCCGTTACGCCATCTGTCCCAGCACACTGGGAGATCACCTTGAGCACAACCTTCTTCATTTCCTCATCAGGCGAAGAGAACTCTCTCAAGAGAATCTCCATAATCTGGCTGGTGTAGTAGTTGGCATACTCTTCGTCCATCAACGGGATGATGTATCCAACGGCCTTGAGGAAACCCGCAAGACCCTTGCCACGTTGCTTGCGAGCGCCAGTCCATAGAGGGTTCAGGATGTCGTCGAAACTTTCAATGCCGTACGGGTTTGCTGCTTCGGCCAAGGCCGCAATAGCCAAACTAGTAACGGTTCGGACCTTTGTCTGATCATCATTCAAATTGCCACCGATGCAATCCACCAGACCCTTCAAATGGGGCAAGACTGCGCAACCCATTAGAATTGGTATCTGCTGAACTATCTTAACGCCAGTGTGCCGTGCCTGCCAAGACTTTTTGCTCCGACACACTGCACGCAAGAACGGTAGCAGCGCGGGGATTCCCAGCGCGGAGGCCACGACGGCGAACGCTCTCGCAGTTGTGTTTCGAACATACTCATCGACGTGATCGATATCTGGACGCATGGTACTGATCATGTGAGCAAGTCCAGCTGCCTTACTAAGATTGGAGATAATTTCTCGACCTAATTATGCGTGTTAGCGACATCATTTCTTAAACTTGTTCAGGGCGAACTGACCTTCCACTCTTGCATAGTAGTCTTGATCGATGAGCAATGGTTCGATAACGACCAATATCTTGTGAACGTATGGCCTGACAAGGTCATCAAGCTTGTATAGGACACGATCGATGACTTTGACTAGTAAATGTCGTTCCTGATCTTCCAGTGTCTTTTCCATCAAAAGCGGTAGAATCTGGTTGAAGAGAGGGCCAGCGCCAAATTGCCGAGCATTGTCTGTGAGTTGACGCAAGGCAGTCTTTCGCATAGGTGGAGTTCCGTTCTTGACTTTCAACAGCAACCGCATGATCTTCCGTTCTTTCAGTTCCTCCACAGTCATAGTGTTCTCGTCGGCTCCATCGGTGAGCTTCCCAAAATATGCCATGTCCTCGGCCTTGAAGAATTGAAGATCCCCTACCCCAGGAATCTCGGTTGGAAGCTGCTTACCCAGCGCTCTGCCACTTTCCGGTTCTTGCATCATAAAGCCCCCCGAAGGGACGGGAGTAGCCATAATCTTTTGCGAGATTGCTCTAATAGGGGCATATCCAGGCGGTGGTTCGAGAATCTTGTAGCCTTCTGATGGTAGCATCATATCAAGTTCCTCGTCAGATAACGGGGCGTTCCTCATAGAGATGTCAGTACCAAATGTTGTTGGCATAACGGGACCACCCATTTGTGAAGGGTGCATAGGCGTAACTAATCCTTGATTGCCAATGGGGGTTGCCGCTGGGGCCTGATCCCATCTTGACCGCCGCCGTGGTGTCTCTTCGACAACGGCACCTCCTATGGCGGGTGTCTGGTCCCATCTCGACCGTTTAACTTTTGTTTCTGCGGGCTGGACTGCAGTAGCATCACCAGTGGATTCTGATCCAACATCCCATCGTTGCTTTCTTTTGCGTCCAGCAGTAACAACTTCAGTTGAGCCAGCATCCTTGTTCTCCTTATCGCTAGGTGAGCGACTACCATCCTTGGCCAGCGTAGCTTGGTGATGAACAACCTCGCCATTTGCCGCCTTCTCTTCGATAGCCCTCTTAACTCGTTGCTCCTCCCTTTCAAGTTCCCTCCGAGCCATGATATCTCTGTAGCTCTCGCCATCTTCCGCCGCCCCCGCTTGTCTGTTCGCCGCGAAAGGGTCAGCTCGCGTGGGCGTCAAAACACGATCCAATCGGCGCTTCTGGTAATCAGTCTCCCGGTCAGCAATTCGCGCACTCTTCTCTCGGCCTAAGAGGATGTCCTCTTCTTCGACTCCGTTGCCGCGGGCGAACTCGTTCATCTGCTCTTTCGTGGCCGTGTACTGGCCGACGAGCCGCCGGCTGGTATCGGCCTCCTCCATCTCATCGTCATCTTCGCCTGTTACGGCTATAGACGTGTTATAGCCGGCAAACTTATCAACGCCATCGCGATCGTAGAGGGTGGTGTCGAAGCTTTCGGTCAGGGAAGCCTTGGTGGAGACATCAGTTCGCTGATTTGATGGATCAAACGTCTTTGACCCCTTCTTACCAGCAGAAGCGGCATTCCGCTCGGCCTGGAGCTTCCTGATCGTCTCAAATTCTGCGTCGGACATCGTTCCTGTCGCACGGTATGAGGTTGTCGCGCTTGGAGATGGATGGAAGTTGATAATCGTCAGCCCATTTGATTTTGGAAAAATCAGACTAGTCTAATTAAGGAAAGTCGCCAACGCCGCATCACGTGCCATATCAAGAGTGCGTAGAAGTCCTACAGGTAAGGACCCTCAGGTACTGATAATAAACATATGAAGAAAGGATGTTCTATTTAGATACTTCGTCATGTAAAGCGTAAAGGATTGGCCTAATTTATCCGTTGTATTCCAGCCCTTATTTCTGCGCCTGATATGCCAGACGTTTACATTTTTTCTATGTACATTCTACTTTCATATTATCATCTCCTCCAAATAATTAGCTCCACATCGTTTCGTCCGGTCACCTACAAAAGCAGAGTCAGTAGAGCTTCCGGTCTCAGATCAGTAGAGTTCCGGCAAAACCCCTCACCCATGAATGAAGTTTCACAAGTGGAGAGGCAAGACTACAGACAGTGCAGAATATTGTAGGTGACAAGAAAAAAATACATCCTGCAAAGTAGGTATTATGGCATTTCCGTCTACTCGTGGTGACAATTTGGTGACGAGATTTGCAACTACCCAACAGCAGCGCAGAATCCTACACTGGCTGGTACCCGGGCGGAAGCGGGGGTCAAATTGGCTGATAATAATATGTTTCATGCTGTGATTGGGGCGACTGAGCAATATCTCCTTGATATCATGGAGTTCAAAGCCATATTTAAGGACTTATGAAACCAATGGCACACTTGATGACACGTGAAGGATGGTGTTACCGCCGTATTTTGATATCTAATGTTTATCAACAGCCACTCAATTCCCTCAACTTCCTTGAACCTTGAAAGTACGCCCGCTTGCTGTCTTTCTCTCCTTTTCCTCGTTTTCTGGACGTGCTCTTCGAAGTACTATTTGAATTAGCGACGTGTCTGAAATGACATCCTGGGCAAAGCCTACCTTGCAGAAAATCCGCAGTACGTCTGCGCATCCTGGAATGGATATATGCCTAGAGCTGTTAGCTGGAGATACATATTAAGAGTACAAAAAACCTACCTTAGAAGCCTTGATATGGTAATGGAAGTAGTCACGGAAGGTTTGAATGTGAGAGATAACCTCATCTCGTCGCTGGCGGGTCAAGTGTCGAGGGAAGAGGACTATAGACAGTCAGACAGAATTACCGAATATAGACGCAACACATACCAAAGGTAACGTAGCCGATCTCTCCGTTTCCGGAATCCTTCACGCCAGGCACGCCGTGGAGCTCGAGAGGGGGGTCTGTCCTGAATAACACTTGAGGAGCATTTTGGATAGCTCTTCTCCGCGCATCAACAAACTCCTGAATAAAGACCTTTCCGAAGATCCTGTCTGTTTCTTCTCGAAAGATGGTGCTGAATATCACCGTCACTCTGTCATGGCTGGCCTTGATGTAGATTGCCTCCTCATCCCGGTAATGGATAGCCTTGACCTCGCCTCCTTCCCGAACACCTTGTGGAGCCTCTTCTGATGTAAATTTGGACGCTTCTTCCTGTAATTTATGGTGTTCGTCAAATGCGTTTTCAAACGGTGCTGCCATCGCATTTCGTTTCAACAGAGAAATCCTTCGGATCAGGTCATCTCGAGCTTCTAAGTAAAGACATAATGTCAACTTGGATTTAGCATGCATCCCTAGCATTCCTTACCTTTATCTTCCGGCAGACTATCAAGGTCAACCTGCACTGAGAAGTTGTACCCACTCTCAGGCGCAACGATGTACGGGCCGTATTCGCGTTCAAGAACCTGTTGTGCACCATACCTCACAAGCTCATTAAAGCATTTAACTTGGATAGAGACAAGAATCTTAGACTTAGATTCGGGGGTCGAGATATGGAAGGTAACACCATCGAAATCAGACACCGTCTGATCGATGTTGACCGGTGGTGCACTGAATATCATTAGCAGGGATTTGTGGGCGATTGAGTCTCACGTACCCTGAAAACCGCTCTGTGAGCACTGACTGGATCAGCACATTCTGATAGTCGAGAAGAAGCATCTTGGAATGCGTCTCCGCCTGATGTCGTGCTTGTTCCAAGGCTTGTCTCCGTTGCGGTCCTCAATGTGTACCTAAGTTGCAGTCGCAAGCTGACGAGTGTGGGGCCAAACTGACTAGTCCAGTTATGGGATAGGCAAAGTACGATACGCTTATCGCAGGAGAGAAAAATAAATTCATCGCGCGAGAAACAGAAAAAGTTCAGAGAATTCAGACGTTAAGACGAGCCAGCATGTAAAGATGGTCAAATCATACTTGTGAGTTGGCTCTGCTGATGGCTTGCATACTTCAATGTACTAATCTCTCTCGATGCGCCAGGAAGTTTGAACAATCGAAAACCTTCGGCCTCGTCACTTCAAGCACATCCAACGTAGTTTGGTGCCCAACTGCGAGCTCAACCACTGGGTCCGGACGAGCTGTCGCTGCCGCCAACGAAGAAGTTCTATGCTGGGACATCAAGAAGGGTGAACTTCTGAGTCGCTGGGTCGATAAAACCTGCAAATCACAAGTCACGGCCATTGCGCAAAGTAAGACGGATCAAGACATATTCGCTGTAGGATACGAAGATGGCAGCATTAGATTGTGGGATTCCAAGATCTCAACAGTCATTCTAAAGTTTAATGGCCACAAATCAGCGGTTACTGCTCTTGCTTTCGACAAATCTGGCGTCCGACTGGCCAGTGGATCGAAGGATACCGACTTGATATTATGGAATCTTATTGAGGAGGAGGGCAAGGTTAGATTGAGGGGACATAAAGACCAGATTACTGGATTGCAATTCTTGGAACCAGATGCACCCGAGGAGTTTGGGGAGGATGGAGAACAAATACTTACCGCTGACGATGCTGCAAATTCCGAAGGGTTTCTCCTGACCACCGGCAAGGATGCTATGATCAAACTTTGGGATTTAGCATCAAATCATTGCATCGAGACCCATGTCGCCCAGACAAATGGAGAATGTTGGTCGCTTGGAGTGGCACCTGATGGCAGTGGTTGTATCACAGCTGGGAACGATGGTGAGATGAAAGTATGGTCTATCGATATTACTGGTCTTTACAAATTCTCGAAACGAGTGAATGACGATGTCGAAAGTCGGTATCTTCATGACAGAGGGCTACTCCAACGTCAGAATAAAGACAAGGCCCTTGAAGTCAGCTTTCACCCGCGGCTGGATTATTTTGCTGTCCATGGATCAGCAAAGGCAGTTGAAATTTGGAGAATCAGATCAGAGGATGAAGTAAAAAAGAGTTTGGCGCGGAAACGTAAGAGGAGAAGGGAAAAGCAGGTCTCAGAAGGCAAGGGAGTGGACGCAGATACGGCAGAATTGGATGAAAAGGCTGAGGATATCTCGAGTGCTGAGATTACGGACTTTTTTGTTCCACACGTGATAGTCAGGACCAGCGGTAAAGTTCGATCACTGGACTGGATACGGAGCAAGGAATCGAAGCATATTCAGTTCCTCGTGGCAACCACCAACAATCAGCTGGAAGTCTACAAAGCCGCGACAAAGGATAAGTCCAAGAAGACAAAGAGCGACGAGTTGCCGGATTACTCGCGACCTCTTTCGGTGGAGTTACCAGGTCACAGAGCTGATGTGAGATCTCTTGCACTCAGCTCTGACGACAGGATGCTTGCATCTGCATCTAATGGCAGCCTGAAGATCTGGAACGTGCGAACAAGGAGCTGTATTCGGACCTTCGAATGTGGCTATGCCTTGTGCTGCTCCTTCTTACCTGGTGACAAAATTGTGGTTGTTGGTACGAAGACTGGAGAGTTAGAATTGTTTGATGTGGCTTCCGCTGTTATGCTCGATACGGTGAAGGCACATGAAGGTGCCATATGGACATTACAAGTGCATCCAGATGGACGGTCTGTCATTTCGGGGAGCGCAGACAAGTCAGCCAAGTTTTGGAATTTTGAAGTTGTTCAAGAAGAAATCCCTGGGACGAAACGCACCACGCCGCGGTTAAAACTTGCTCATACACGAACACTGAAAGTCTCTGATGACATCCTGAGCGTTCGATTCTCTCCAGATGCCCGTCTACTGGCCGTTGCTTTACTAGATAACACCGTGAAGGTGTTCTTCGTCGATTCGCTTAAACTCTTCTTGAATCTGTACGGCCATAAGTTACCTGTTTTGAACATGGATATATCATTCGATAGCAAGCTTATTGTTACTTGTTCTGCTGACAAGAACATACGGCTTTGGGGTCTCGATTTTGGAGATTGCCACAAAGCATTCTTTGGTCATCAAGACAGTATACTTCAAGTTGCCTTCGTGCCTCACAACCAGGATGGCAATGGTCACCACTTCTTTAGCAGCAGTAAAGACCGAATGATCAAATATTGGGACGGTGACAAGTTTGAGCAGATCCAGAGATTGGATGGACACCATGATGAGGTTTGGGCTCTGGCTGTAAGTCGAGCCGGGAACTTCTTGGTGAGCGCTAGTCACGACAAAAGCATACGGGTTTGGGAACAGACAGATGAACAGATATTCCTAGAAGAAGAGAGGGAGAAAGAGATGGAGGAACTGTACGAAAGCACGATGATGACATCACTTGAGCAGCAAGAAGAAAACAAGGACGAGGAGGTTGGGGCCCCCGGCAAGCAGACGGTGGAAACCATAATGGCTGGAGAGAAAATAGTTGAAGCTCTGGAGCTTGGAATGGCCGACTTGGAACTGATGAAGGAGTGGGAAGCAGCAAAAGCTGCGCAACCCAACACCGCCCCACCGCCTCGAAACCCGCTCTATATGGCATTGGGAGGTATCAGCGCCGAAGAACACGTCTTAAGCGTCCTGCAGAAGATTCAAGCGGCCGCTCTTCAAGACGCATTGCTTGTGCTTCCATTCTCAATGGTGCCATCTTTGTTTACGTTCCTTAACATCTTCCTAACGAGATCCATGAATGTTCCCTTGACCTTCCGCATCTTGAACTTTATGCTCAAGATCCACCATCGCCAGATTGTGGCTAGCAAGACTATGCGGTCGATGCTGGACGGAATTAGAGTCAACTTACGCAAGGCTCTGGACAATCAGAAGAAGGAGATAGGCTTTAATCTCGCAGCCTTGCGGGTCGTCAGTGCCAGAGTCAAAGACAATCAGGCGAAGGATTTTGTAGACGAAGATACCTGGGATGTAGATGAGAAAGGGCCAAAAAAGCGTGGTTTTGTTCATGTAGCATAGGTAAACTAAAAAGGAATATATCCAGGTTCATGAAGTAATCTTATGAGAGGGCGGAATTATATCTCCGACCAAATTCCTATCATTGAAAGTAACCTATATATCCAATCCACGGAAGCCATTTCCAATATTGGTAAGGCTGCTTCCCCGCGGCGGGTGCAGATTTAGCGTCAAGCACTTACCGCGGCCGAGGCTATTCGGGGATCAAGAGCAATACCACCGCTCTCTATTTGAGATGACCGTTCCTTTGTCTTCCTCTAGCCCTTCGTTCCCAATAATCCTGCAAACTTTGCAATGGCCGGTGCCGTGAGACAACCGATCGATATTCAGTCGCTGGAGCGATACATCTCCGAGCATGTCCCAGAAATCCAAGTGCCAATCGATCTTAAACAGGTCCCGCATCCCCCGCATTATATACAGTGATCAGATCTGACTGAATCTGTAGTTCGGATTTGGCCAGTCGAATCCCACATATCAGATAACGGGGAGCAATGGAGTGAAATACGTTATGCGCAAGAAACCTCCCGGAAAACTGCTCTCGAAGACTGCGCACCAAGTCGAGAGAGAATACAAGGTTATACACGCCTTGGAGAAGACGAACGTGCCTGTGCCGAAAACTTACTGTCTTTGCGAAGATGAGAAGGTCGTCGGGACTGCCTTCTATATTATGGAGTTCTTGGAAGGGAGGATTATTGAAGATCCTACCATGCCAGATGTGACTCCAGCTGAGAGGACGGAAATGTAAGTACTGAACTGTATCCTAGAGGAAGCCTGCTAAGATAGTGATAGGTGGCACGATGCCATAAGAACCCTAGCCAAACTTCACCGAATCAATCCGAAAGACGTCGGACTTGAGGGTTTTGGTAGACCTTCCGGTTTCTACGATCGCCAGATCAAAACCTTCTCGACAATCAGCAAAGCACAAGCAGAGGCTCGGGACGTGGAGACGAATGAACCTGTGGGACAAATACCCCATATTGAAGAAATGCTGGATTTCTTCAGGAACAAACATTTGCAGCCAACGGATAGGGGCACCCCTATCCACGGCGATTATAAGATTGACAACTTGGTCTACCACAAGACCGAGCCACGGGTCATTGGAATTCTAGAGTAAGATATTTAATCCCATTGCCCCAATATTTGCTAAATACGATCTAGTTGGGAGATGTCCACCATTGGCCATCCATTATCCGATCTCGTCAACCTCCTCAATCCATACTCCCTAAAAGACCGAAACGAAGTAAAACATCTCCCGAAGTTCAGGGAGGGACAAACTCCCGGTTTACCCACCCAACAGCAACTCCTCAAATGGTACGCTGAGATAGCAGGATGGGACCCCAGTCCCGACATGGCCTATGGAGTGGCTTTTGGATTCTTCAGAGCAACTTGTATATACCAAGGTATCGCAGCACGATATGCGGTGCGGCAGGCGAGCAGTGCGAAAGCAAAGGATAACGCAACGCAGAGACACCCAATGGGAAAACTGGCGTGGGAATACGTGCAGAAATCAAAAGCGGCTGCAACGGATAAGCCTAGGCTGTAGTTAGTGGTGGTATGTTTAGAAGAAAGCAATAGAGTGCGATTTCTTCTTCGAGGACAGACAGCCATCCCCTTCTTTGTAGACTACATATATTCTTGATGTGGACCTGAGAAAGTTTACCTTACGAGTATTTATCAACTCTTCTGCTAAATCAAGGGTTCAAATATACCTAAGCGCTTCTTTTGCATTATTCACAAGAAGAAAGCTCCTCCCCGGATCTCAACATTTCTTTATTTATTCTTGTGAAGAATTCGATGATGATCTCCAATAATCTCTACGACTTGGTTCACTAAATAGAACTCCAAAATTCAGAACCTCACTTCATTATTCATTCAAGCCGCACATTCCTTCACTACCCTACCTATCATCTCTCACTTAATCCTAGAATCAAACTTAATCCCAGTCTCGACTCATTTTGAACACCATCTCATCTCAACTCGCCCTCACTAAGTAATCCAATCCAAACCCATAACCCCCCTAAACATCTCCATCCTATTGATTAATCGATTATTAGCACACTCTATCCTAGTAGCTAAATCCAGTCTCTTAGCAGTTCAGTACCTATCCATTTTAATTCTCCCGGGGTTTATTATCAGGATTTTATCTTATCTTTTGAGAGAGAGAGAGGGTGGATATTTGGCCGAAGGAAGGGGGGGGTGCTGATGCCGATGATATGTCTATCTATCTAGTTGTTTGTCTGTCTGTCTCCTCGGGGGTATAGAGAGGGGAAAGGATCATGGGATTATGGGTCTTAGGTATGGACTTCTGCTGGGGATTCTGTTTCTTACTTAGACATATCAGGATCCGTAGCGTACAAGATCCAGACAGACAGAAGAAGATAATGCCTCACGACTCACCGCAAAAACACCGAGAATATCGTGGCTAGCACATTTATCATTTTCTATGTTTGTCTTCCTGAAGGGCTACTTATTATGAAGAATGGCTGCAACGGCAATCCAGTGTCTGCAGTCATTGTATGATGTGATTTGCGTGTTTTTCTTTTCTTCGCAGCGAGTATTCATTAGAAAAGAGAGCCAAACCCTGAGCGAAACCATACGCAATTCCTAAGTCCCCCATTTACGCCATGCCGTGTGCCCGCCCTAATTCGCTCGCTGTGAATAGCCGCAAAGATGAATAGCTCATTTCGTTGAGAAGAGTGCATGCAGATATGTGTGTATGTGTGTGTGTGTGTGATCCTGTTGTTGATCATGCTGTCATCTTGAGGTTCGGCTTACTGGTCGACTTTCTGATGGATCTGGAGACAGTGAAGGCAGAAAAGCAGATAGTAAAGCTGTTTCGTGGAGTTAATTTAGAATTGTCTTGGCCATCTGTTTTGCAAGCTTCTGTCCGTCCCATTCTGAAGACTTCCATTTTGGCCTGCTGACTGATTTAGATTTTCCATCGACAATCGTGTATTACTAGTTGCTGAGATATCTGGGAGGCGTTGCATATCGTGATGGTAAGGTGTCCGAGTTCCTGTCTCCAACGAGAGAGCGCGACCATCAAAGTCATCCGCCGTTGTTCGATATCGAGCTAGGGATGGAAAGCTTGCCCCTGTATTGCGATTTAGTCGTTGCCCAAATGGATCAGACCACTGATCAACCGACTGATCAGAGTAAGGACCATGATTGTGCTGTGGATTTGCAGTTGACGCCACACCAGACCCTATAGCCACTGACGGTGATGCCTCTTCCGAAGAAGAAGTTATACCTAAAGCACGATTGTGAAGATTTACATCCATGCCCGATGGTGGTGCCCCACCAGAGCTTTGTAAACCTAGGCCTGGGGTGGCCGATCTGCGGGGTGGGCCTGAAGTCTGCGTATTTGGCATGAAATTTGCAAGTTGGGCTCTCTGAGAGGTATTCTGCTGATTCGTAATCGCTGCGACAAACCGAGAAGAACCAACGGAGGTTGGACGGCCCAATCCAGCTCGGCCTCGAGCTTGACGTCTTCGACTATCTGGCGAGTCTCTCTGTGATCCTCCTCTGTTTGAGGTCGAGTATGACCACGGTTCGGACGCTAGGTTCCCTCTCATAAAATAGTGGTATTCTTCTTGGCTGTGCCTCACATAGCTGGTTCTATATATTTATCAGTAACGATCACCAGTTAAATCTGACATTATCGACCTACCTTTCCTGAACAGACAGTTCGCCAATTGACGGATAATGCGATGGGATCCCATGTCGCGCGCGGTAAGCCTGGGCCTGGGTTGTAATTGCAGCCAAACGTTCTCGGTGTGCACGTAAATTCTCGAATGCCATATTCTTCCTTATTGCCAGTTCTGACGGGAGCTTATCACGACAGTAAGGACAGCTATCAGAATCCTCGAACCATTTCTTGATACACTTCTCCCCGAAGATGTGTTTGCATTTCGGCAAACGAATTGGATGCTCAATAACACCTTCGAGATTCTCAACGCCAAATTCGTTGTAGCAGATCATGCATGCTAAAGGCTGTTAGCACGGAGAGCCCCTACAAACCATGACAACCCAGCCCAAGCCGCTTGGCTGCTTTATGTCCAGTGGAGACTTATATCCGGATTTACAACAAGAGAGTGGCAGTAGGCGTCCCTACACCAATCTGCAGAATCAAGATATACATCATGAAGATTAATCTTGGCTAGAACCTAGACTACACTTGTCTCTCGAAAGATCGTATTTGATGAAGGGGAGAACGCGGCTCCAGGGGGTCATGTTCAAAATTGCCTATAAGAGAATTGTGGGATTTGCATCAGCACTTACATTTATCACCTTCCTTAAGATCCTTGATGGCCAGTTTCTCCAGAGAAGCTAAGGCCTCCTTGGAGGGGATCTTTTTCCCAGCTGCAAGGGCTCCACGCATAGCTGCCAAGGCCCTCTCATCGTCATAATCGTCAAATAGATGTTGGGAAGTACGACGATAGCTCGCCACTTCGGGGTCTGCGCCGGCATCATCGTCATCATCGGATTCCCAACCTGTAGCGTCCCGTTGATTGACATTGGAAAGGTCTGGAGCTCCGTAGGCACGATGATAGTCAAGAGATCGTGACAAGTTAGATGCTTGTAATGCTGCTCTTTCCTCTCGTGCGGTTCTCGTGGCCCTCGCTCGCTGCGAATAATTATGATTCTCTGGAGAAGTGTTTGAAGAGGGGGATGGATCTGGTCGAGTTGCCCGTCGAGCATATTCGGCCTGCAGAGCCGAGATATCTGGCTGGGGCATTGCAGAAGCAGTAGCTGAAGAGATGAGACCGGATGAAGCGTTTCTCCCGTTCGAGGTGTCAACTGGCGCCGCATTTGCGTTTGGTGCATTCATGTAAGAAGTGTAGCCAAACGATAATGGCTCGTAACCCCGCATACCGTTCCATGTCGAGTGCGAGATGCCCATAAATCTCGTCTGAGGACCGTAATCCGACAAGCCGGAGCCTCGATCACCTGCGTGAGCTTCACCACCGAAGGCTTGCCAGGGATCAATGTGGGTATACGAGCCTGGATTCCACTGCGGGATGTTTTGCGGGACGGGAAACTGAGGTCGATTCTGGCCCCCGCTCCGTTCGGGCTGGTACCACGAGTCCGTGTTGTGGACGGGATCGTAACGGTGTGCATCCCGAGAGGGAGGGGGGAAGAGGTTTGGGTTCGACGACTGATCCGGCGGGTGGTATTGGCAGTTGGGTGCGGTATTCGGGGGTTGCTCGTTCTGCCCCTCATCCATGGTGTAGTCCATCGGATCCATGGCCCCGCCCGGGTCCTCAACCTCGCAGCACGTCGAGGAGAGAGTTGTAGCAGCCTCGACGCTTCGTCAAAAGACGTCGGGCTGGCCGTGGGAAGAAGACGGTGCTGAGATGTGAGGGTGGCCCGGGGGACAGGCCAACCTGATGGACGGAGGGGAGAAGGTTGGCGGGTGGAAGTTCACGACGTTGACATGGGAAGTCGGGGTAGCGGTGGAAGAAGCAGGCAGAGGGATCGAGGCGGGGAGGCAGATGGGGGGGTTTTGTAGACGGCACTGAGTGGGTTTGAGTACCTTAGGTATGACTAGAAAAGTGGTCGACCGTCAAGGTAAGGTAAGATCGGGGAAGTTGGTCAAGGTCAAGGTCGAGATCGAGTTCACGTCGAGATCAAGTCAAAGCCGGTCAAGTCAAGTCAAGTCAAGTCAAGGCTGGGTTGGGTCATCATCTAAACGTGTGCTTCTAATAAAGACGTGTGTGGCATGAGGGGTTCCGAGCTGAAACGCGTCAACGTCGTTGGAATTGATGGTCTTTGGGTTTGTCCTTTTTGCTTTGCTCTTTCTCTCTGCCCTTGTTTTATTTCCTGATGATTCTTTCTTTCTCTCTTTCTCCCTCTATTCATCAATTCCTCTCTCCTCCTCTCCCTTGTCTCTTCAGTCTCAGCGTGCTTGACCAGCTCTTTGCCAGGCCTCTACAGCGAGCAATCCCCCTCACTCTGGATCCGAGGGGCCCCTCCGACCCGACCTATCCTATCGCGGTATAGCGGCGGGTCCCAGAGTGCAGCTATTACCCCACCCCCGTGCATCTAGCGGGGCCTGTGCGATATGAGATGTTATCAGCTGTGACGCTCCGCTCCTTATCGATACGGTACTACGCTGACGCCTTTTTGTACCGTCTCCCGAATCATTGCTTCGGACAGCGTAACTCAACTCGATGCTGATTCTCTTACTTACGGAGCGGAGCATGGACTCTATAGCGCTCCCAGTAGACGTGCTCTGTTGAAAGAACACGTATCTTTTCTGTTCTTTTACATCCTACGCATTCCTTACGTGGAACGCTATTCCGAACCATACAACTTCGACGGGAGAAGGCTCAAGGTCCCGATGGGATGACAGGAGACCACGTCTTCTCTCACTCTATCAGCAGAGCGAGCAAGTTAAAGGACAACGAGGCCCTCCCTCCGAGCCCAAGCAGCACCGTCCACCATTGCTCTCTCGCTCTCGCTTTCGTGAGTAAGCGATGATGGCTTTTCCGGCGTCAGCGAGTCAGGCAGGTGGATGCCGCCTGTTGGCTGCTGATGGAATTCGAGAGCAGGCTTCGAGTACTTATTACTTATACTTATTACTTACTTCAGGGAACTCTGCTACATAGCGACTCTTCTCTCTCTTTCTTTACAGCTCCCTTTCAAACAATCCACCCATACATAACCCATCCACCCTATTCTCCATCTCTCTCATGAAACAAACCTGAAATCCTAAATACCAGCCGTGAAACACGACCGAGTAACCCGAGCAAGAAGGCTGCGCGCGCGATCCTGTACCTCAACACCGAGTACGCCCTGCTGCCTTCAGTTTTCTCGGAGATATTCGGTTTGGGATTTCGGGGTTTGGATCTGTGGATATAGGACGTCTGGATTTGAGGGAGAGAATGAGTGATTGATGGGTGAGTAATTGATGTGTGATTTTTGTACGTACAATAAAGGGTAGGTTGGGAAGGCAAGGTAACCCTTGTGTGACGATTTTGTAGGTGGGATATACACATCACCGAGTATAGATGGGATGGGGAGGTCGAGACTTTGTTGGTTGACACCAGATCGGTGATGGAGGGTTTCTAACCGGCTTCAGCATTCGGGTCGCTACCTGGTATCATTATTACTCATGACGCTTCGGGCGTCCGTGTAAAAACTACCTATCTGCTACCTATCTGCTACCTTGCGAGCTACCTATCCGTCGGTCATCGCCAGGATGCAATTACTACATGGGGCTTGGCATATCTGATGCGTGCCTCCTGTGCCTCTGTTGCTCTCAATCCCGAGCGACAGACGCCTGCTGAAAGTAGATCCCGACCGACACTCCAGTCGGGGATGCCAGAAACTCCCCATCCGATTCCCTCCCAATGCATCACATCACTTCTTCAGCTTGTACTTTCCGCCAACAAACTCCAGCTCGCCTGCCGCCACCTTCCATCCGAGAAACTCCTGCAACTCCTCGTTACTGTAGGGAAACCCATCTGCGATCAGCATCTTTAGCATCATAGCGATCTGCTGCAGCGGCATCTGCGACGATGAATTCTTCAGCATCCCCTGGATATACTGCCAATACATCTGCATCTTCTCCGGCGTAATTCCATCGTTCGTCACCAATGCAGTGTCATCTGGTACTGCTGCGGTACTTGCTGTAACCTGGGCATTCGATCGAGCACGATCTTCTTGGTTGAGGGTCTCCAGGACAGAGAAGACGTCTTTCTCAATCTCCTCGAGAACCAGCTTACTGGCCCAGAACTTGAGAGCACTGCGAACAAGTGCCTCTTCCATCTCTAGCTTCTCGGTAAGTTCCTGCACGCTTTTGCGCACGGGGGCGTCGTCCGGCTGGTCACTCTGGAAGGCCCAGATGACAGTGGCCTGCCAGGTATGCACCTCTTCGGTGATCGTGCGATCCGTCAATTCGAGTACCACAGTGGCTTGGCCCAAGGCATGAAGCCAGGTGAGTTTTCGGGAAGCTTTGAGGGATCTAAAGCCGTCTTCGTAGCGTTTCTGAAGCTTTCTGATGCTGTCGGGGACTCTGTAGCTTTCATCATGGAGTTGTGGCCAGAAGAGTCTAGAGAGAATCTTTGCGTGCAAAGACGGCTTCAGCACGCCTTCTGGGACGAGACCGACTCCCTCGTGTGGATCAAAGCTAGCATTGGCAATACGGATTTCCTCATCACTGGGATCAAGTCTCTGATTTCTCCTGATGACAGTGTCTACTCTCCCAGAATCTTGGATATCCTTGAGCATGACCTCGCAACTCTGAAGGGGAGCTTCGCCGAATCTAGCTTTCAACAACTCTAGGACTTTTACCTGGTATGGATTAGCGGTTGGATAAGACGAACAGGTTGGTATTGACTTGCCTCCCTTTCAAAGCCCCCATCATTCTTCAATAAGTGTTCCGCAATGATATTCTGAAATTCCTTGATGAAAACATCTTGAGAACCAAGGACACCGATCAATGTCCCTATCACATCTGCGTTTTTCGACCTCTTATATCCAGGTCCAGCATCTACAGGATCGGGCAACCAATCTGGATCATGCCAGTCTAGCTCCTCGTCATTCGCTTTTTGCCCTAGCTGTTCCTCATCCTCATTCAACAAAGACGCCAATTCGACGAGTTTCTCTCCTCCAGACCCTACTGGGTTCCTCTGCAGATCTTCCGCGTCTGACAACAGCCCAGTGATGATAATTCGGACAGTATCTTCACGCGAACATAGATATAGCTGTAGCGGATATGCAACACGATCCAGGAGAACTTTCGAATGATCAAGGGCATGGAACGAAGATATCATGGAGATGTAGGTCTGCAGGATTTGCAACGTTGATGCGCCAGGATGAAGGAGTCTCTCGTTCAAGGTCTGAGCAAATACGTTCGTAAGCTGCAATCGTCTTTGAGGTGTGGTGATGGCTGTTCGGAGATCGTCCAATGCTGCGCTGCTATGAGGCCATTTTAGAATAATATCGAATAACTCATTAGTTCGCAGTGAAGCAAGATGACCAATGCTTATCTCTTTCCACTTCTCTACTTGTATCAATGGTCCTTTGGCATGCTTCACTTCGGTCCCGTCGAGAACCTGGAATACTTGAACTACAAGCTTAGCATATCTGTTCTCAATCCACTCACATAGTTCCCTAACACACTTCGACGGGGAGGCATGTTGGGCAGTTCGTGGGAGGATCGACTCTTGTCTATCATTGGTGCTAGCTGGCGTGCGCCGGCCATTGCGACGTTTCTGAGCCCTGGGATCCGACCAGATGCCTTCGCAGCCCAGTAAGACATAGTCGGTCATTAAATCATTCATGATCTCGGCAAACATGATCTGAAATTTCTCCCCTGCTAAACCAACATTGCGTAATGATTCGATCATCCTTAGCAATTCATCGCGGACTCTCGCCGTGGTTCTGGTCTCGGCAGTCGGCACAAACATCTGACGCTTTCTCTGGTCTCTTTCCGAGGGAAGTCCAAGAATCGTAGAAACGTTCCACTTCAAAACGGTCTGTAGCGAGGCTGCTATCTTTGGCGTGACCAAGTTGCTGATTACAGCATGGAGATCTCGATGAAACCTTCGCATGATTCTCGGCGAAGAAAGATGCCTCATAGATGTTACGTCTTCAAGGATCATGGACAATCTGTTGAGGTAGAGACGGTGAACAGTTTCGAGAATCGTAATGGTCTTGTATAACACTTGCGGAGCAATTTCATCTTGCAACTCAGGTAAGATCGGAAGTACTTGACGCATGAAGTGATGTCTAACTTGACTTGTATACCACGCAATGATATCTTCTGTATAAGTGGCCCGGGGAAGTCGAGTTTGAGGACTGAGTAGATCTTGGAGAGCCTCGCTGAATCCTGCACCGGCAGTCTTCATCTCTGGGTTCCATGACTGAATTGGATCTAAATGTGACGGGTAATCAGGGAGAGCCAAATTTTCTGTGACGGTACGCCATGATCGATCCCAAAGGACTTGATCTATGTGTTGGTTTGATTCATTGCGGTCATGAGTGAAGTTCGTAAGAGGACCTCCAGAATTCTGGCTGGGAGGAATGAAGCGTGGTGCCGGTGTTGTCCGTGGCTGGGATTTTGATTGTCCAAAGACCCAGTCGAAGACGCGCTTCTTCCGTTCGTTCAACTCTTCTTTCGACATCTCGTCGAAGAAAGCGTCAGACTAACGTCGCTGTGTTGTTGATTCATGACACGTCTTCGATCTAATGGAGTTGAGGTCGCGACTACGAAGTTGATGTTTATCACGATATCACATGATCGGTTAATCCCCCAAATAAGGTATGCCGACCCCGCGACTCTACAGTTGAAAAGTATCAAGTTGGTTATTGGAGTATCGCTGGTTGCTTAGCTATTCTAGTCAGTAGTTTCTCGTTGTAATGGGATCTGATTGCTCTTGTCTTGAATTTCTAACGATTGGTCACAATGTCCCTTGAATTTGTGGGGTATTGTACATAATGTCCTGTACTGTACAGAGGGTGTAGGTAGACTAAGTCTTTGATAAGATTAAATATAAATTAATGAATTATGTCCATTATGTCTAATATGTACGCCTGGCCCATGCTATCCTTGCGGATTCCTTATTAATACTTTCATAACCATGCCAGTCGTATTCCAAGTCAGGAAGGTGAAAGTCGTCCCGGGTATCATCATTACCAGACTCCGCGCTGTCCCTAATCAAGGAGATCTTGGTCATCTCAAGGAAAACATTATATAGATGTGATTCTTCCCCCAGTAGTAGTCCTTCCCCTTGGTCTCATTTTTATTACCGACTCCAGCTCTCTTATCATATGTGTATTAGATTCCGTTCTCTCCCTTATAGCCTCCCTCTTCTCCCGTTCTTCCCTCATCTTCAGAATTCGTTCTTCCCGGGTCAATTTGGATCTTTGTTTTGGAATAGCAATGGCTTCAAAGACTTCTTCCACATCGGAGCTGCTGAAGTCCATACTCGAACGGCATGTCACCTCACCATTTAGGATTTTTAGAGCATCTGCCGCACTCCCTTCTTCCACTGCCGTAGCGCCGCCCAAGGAACTTGCTGGTGACATTACGCTCATGGAAGATACACGGCGTTCATTCCGATCTATGTTCGAAGCGAGAGCCGCTTTTCCATCCTCCCATTCTTGCATCAGAGCTTTGAGGTCAATCCCTATGGATTCATATTGGATCATGAGGCTCGTTCCGAGCTCTGACACGTCATCCGTAGCGTTCAAGTTCTTGTCAGATTCCTCCCGCAAAACATGCAATTTTGCTTGGAGCCCTCGGATACCTGCTGAGAGGGAGTTTAATTTTCGTAATTGGGATCGCCATCGCTCACGACTTGGGGTAAGAGGTAGCTTCGGGGTAGCCGGTACTGGAAAATCTGGAGATGGTTAGGGAAGGGATCAAAGATAGTGGTAGTGCACACTTACTCTCCTCTTCACCTAGAACCCGACTTAGTCTGTCCTCTGCTTCACTAGTGACTTCCCTGACTTTATGGATCTCCTCCACGGCAGTACTCCAGCGAGGGAAATCGGATTTCCCGCCGTCCGCATCCAGAGCTAGGAGACAGCAAAGCAACACCTTTCTGATGATGTGAAATCTGGCAGCTAGAATTTTCAAGACTCGTAACGACTCGAAATCTTCAAATTCGGTTTCCGAATAACCCAGCATTGCTTCTGAGAAGTCGACGTCACTTATGTCGTATATATCGTAATACTTCTCGAGATCCAGTTGTTCTGTCAAGGGTTTGAGAACGGCACAAGCTTGACTGTATTGCGGAATTATGCCCGCAAAACATATTCTGAGGCACTTCCTTAGTCGTGTACATCTCCTAGTCTGACTTTGATCTTCTATTCGGCTTATAGGAGGAAGAGGACTGCTTCTAAGGGATTGTTAGTACTTGCTATCAGGACCTACAGACAGAATACTTACATTCTGTAGCCACGAGACACCAGTTCAACCTCTTGGACTAATGTCAAAGCCCCCGCCGCAGCATTATCAAGATTCTGAGCGGTAGTGACGAACCCCGATGCTTCTGCAAGAGATTGCTGCCGCAGGTATTGTAGCCACTGCCGACGCATGTACGAATATGATATCACTGAGCATAATACCAACAAGAGGAAAAAGGCAGCCACATGGCCCTTTCCAAATACGGACTTTCCAGCGTCCATCGTCCAGTGAATTAACCAGGCCAGAGCGAACGCAAAGCAAGCAGTTACCCCAACTCCTGCCAGAGTAAACACGCCAGCCTGCGGAGCATTGGGCGGTATGACCAATGGGTCTCGTGACTGTCCATGACCCTGACCAAGATATGAGTGGGTGTTGAGAAGCTGTGAGGCTACTATGATATATCGAAATCGTTCTAGGAATCTCGCATTGTCGGCGCTGCCCAGTCGCGAAGTAACGGCCCTCTGTCCCAACATGTGGTCAGTTGACGATACAAATTCAAAAGATTGATGGGACCCACAGAACAGGTGTCATGTATCGCAGCGACTGCATTGTTCTGCGGAATTGCTAACCGTATAGGGGGAGGTAATCTGTGGCGATATTTCGATCGAACGGTTGGTCTGCCTCGCGGGGCAAATGATGGGCTCGACGAGGTTGACGAAGGCTCAGGCTCGAGACTGGAAAGGCCATGGGGATAGTCGCCGCCCTCACCTGCGAAGAAGTTAGCGACCCGCTGTCGTTTGCGTGAGTGAATGCATGAAGCCACGACACACCTTCGAGATACTCGGCGAGCGGAGAGTCATCGAATACGACGGCCTCCATGGAATGCGAAACGCTATTTGGAATCGATATAGTCCATTCCGGTGGTCGCAGTCACCATGAGGAAGGAGAGGTAGAAATGTTTATAGGATTCTTTCTTTCTTCAAGGCGTGTTCGAGAGAACAACATAAGTAGCATCGCCAATAGTTCTCAAACACTCCCCTGCCGTGTCGGAGCTATTGGCATGGGGCCCCGAGCCGCCTGCAGGTCACTCCGTACACGTGATTTCGTGTCGTACGGAAAGCGTTGATAACCATCTTGGCAACCTCTATTCCTATTTCCTGTTCTATTCAAGAGTCCCGAGTCCTGATGGACCAGACCACTGCAACAAGAAAGAGAATGTTAGCCGTGACAAAATTACAGGAGCTGGTTTTCTCCAATGCCAACTCGCTATCGGATCAATGGACCAGTCTATGTCCATTCGTGGCACGTTTCGCGCCGTGGGAAATCTGAGAAGTATTCCAAGCATCCAAATCGCTCTCGGGACGACGTTGAATGCTGGTGCACTGTCGCCTTGAAGGAGAGAGTGCATTGAATATAAGCGGGGCTTCAAGCCGATATCATCGACATCATTCATCGTCTTCTTCTGGGTAAGAGAGAGGTAGGGCTTTGGGGGATAAGATGCGGGGTCCGGGGTCTGTTCATATACCTTACTTCAAGATAGACTTCTAAGTTGGAGGTTCTAGCTCGACAAATCGGTCCACACGTTTGCCAGGACTTGCTTGCCTTCGAATCTACCGTGAGCGGCTGTACCGATGAGATTCTGCTTTACACTCGTCCTCGCACTGTCATCGGCCTCTCCCATGGACAGCTTCGGATGCACCTGGTCAACAGCATACTGTATAAGGCGGGCTTATTATCAAGACAAACTGAAAAGCATACCTGCCTGTGCACAAGGCTGCAGCAACTGTAGACCCTTCCTGCATGAAATGGATAAATGGAGAGCATTTCTTTATGACTGGCATGCGCAAGGCGCATAACGAGTCAGAATCTGATGTACGAGGCCAGCCGGACTCTGGACTACTTACTCATCGTGTCAGAATAATATTACAAAATAATTTTACTCCTATGCCAAACAGTCAACATCAATATAAACACGTTTCCATATTGGCTTTGCTCTCGCCAGTTACTCATGGAGCATACGACAGTATCGTTCCGTCAAGGCTGTTGCCTTCGCTTGTCCCCCTTCTCCCTTTCTTCCCTCCTTCTCCTCTTTTCCTAATAGAGAACCTATCTTGAAGTACCCCTATATACTTCAGCGCCCTAACTACTCACTCATTTGGAACTTATATCCATTTCTGATCTCCAACTTGAAGAAACTCATTTCACGAGGAGACGCCATTGGCTCTAAATATAGAAGCCACCGTGGCGCGTTGTGACTCCTACAACCCCAAAGGGCTCTCTTTGTGCAAAAGGCTACCTCTGTTATTCCGTCCTCATTCCGTCCCGCTTCCTGTTATTTTTGGTGGCATGTAGAACATTTCACTTACCTAGGGACCCCCCCCCCCCCCGGGGGCAATGAAAAGAAACCGCAACAACCACCAAACATGAAAATTTATAGAGCAGAGTACAGAAAACCGCTCAGAGATATCGGGGTCACAAGCTTGAGACTTTGAAGTGGCCATCATACAGTGATTTAACGGATTCCCGAAGAGGTGGTATTCATTATGTTGGGGTGATGTTATTTGTGCAATGTAGATATTGAGGCAGACTCCGTAGCACGTATCTCCTTGGGTAAGGTACCTAGGTATGCTAAATGAGGCGAATTATCCATTCCGTCCCTAATTTTCCTAATCTTAATGCATAAATAATAAAATAATAATTGGGTAGCCGAAGCCATTTCCAAGCCATATCGTAGGAAATACGATGTAAGATGACAGGCCTCAGTCTCCTATTTCAGGGGTACCTACCTAGGCTATGGCCTATAAGGAATATCGTTTATCCGACGTACAGACAGCAGGCCAATCTCCAACAGCATCCAAAGCAGATATCCAGGAACGAACACCCAAGCCAAGATCTCCGCATTGCGCCCTATTACTCTTTCCCCATAGAATCTCGACCGCAGCAACCATGCTCACCGAACGGGAGCTTCAAATAAGCCCCATAGTGCACGAGTCCGTAGTCCACAACACCAAGGTTCGTTCCGCTACCATCCATCCCATCCCTCACCCACCAGCGCAATTCCTCCTCCTTCGACGCCCATTGATCCTCTTCCCTATATCCTTAACTGACATACCACTATACAGACGCTCACAACTCTTCACAACCTAACAGCGTCGCTGTTTGGTGTCGGCGCCGGCATTCTGGGCTTGGAATCCTACCTGGGTTTCCTGTTCTATCTCGCGTTCTCGCTGTTGACGAGCGCCCTCGTATATGTGTTCCGTGTGCTCCCAGGCAGTGCGAAAGACGGCGCGGGAACGAAGAGGTATTTTAGGGGGAGCATGGAGCTTTGGACGGGGGGGCTGGTAGAGGGGCTGAGTGGGTTCGTGTTGACGTGGACGTTGTTTTATGGGCTGGTTAGGGCGTAGGGTGGTGGGAGGATAATGCTGGGTACGGATTGTGATGCAGTGGGGAGAGGAAGACCGGAGGAGGAAACAAGCGATGCGGGATATTATATGGAGAAGGATATGGTTATTACACAGGCTTTGCTTGGGAGGCGTTCCGGTGTTCAATCTGAAGAAGTCGATACCAGCTGGCGTTGGATGGAATCAGCAGATGGGAAACCAATGTTCGCAATATAAAATCAAGGTGGATCCTTCTAGGCCCTGCCGCATTATTCTCTATCAGAATACGGTGTCTACAATTACCAATATTATCAACATGGTAGCTCTGAGACAGTGCGGAACGAAAACATTGATTCAAGCTGTAAAGTACTCTAATCTACAACTTCTATAATCTTACCAACATAGCCTTCGAGGCCGGCAATACCTTTTTCTCCTCTTTCAGAACCATAATACAGGCCGTGTCCTCCACCAGGCATAACCAAAACTTGAGAGCCTAATTCTATCCATTCACGGTTTGTCAGGAGCTCCAAAGTCACATCTGTAACTCCATCGGAGCCGAAGATGAAGGGCTCCGAGTCCTGCGCCTCTTGTTGTAGGCTCTCATCGAGCCCAAATACATCGTCCATTCCTTCACCCCTAGTAGAAACTGTATCATTATTTGCTGCATGAGGCGCCAGACGTATAACTCTAGCCGATGCCCGTATACTTGCAATGTATACAACGACCAAGCTTCCAGGCGTGACTGAATTGATATCCCCATCTTCGAAAGAAGCGGTGAACCCACTGACAGCCTGTAGCGCATGCTCTGTTTGAATCATATGTCGACTTGGAATTGCTATGACCATGCCTTTTCGTATTCGAGGTGCCGTTGGTGGTAGCCGTTCAACAGCGCCATTCCGCAATTCCCCTTCGCCGAGATCGAAAACAATACCAATAGTGCCAACTTGACCACCCTGTAGCGTATGGACAGGTAGGCGCAAGTTACGGATACTCACAATATGAGCCTTGTACCACTCTCTCTTAGCCACGGAAGTAGCGAGAACATTTCGAGATGCAAACCCTGTGAGCTCTGTTGCGGAGGGATGAGATAGTGAAGCCCCAAAGCTATTTGGAGACGACCTGGCACCTGATTTGGGAGGCGAATCATTCTCCTCGGCATCTGCTGGAAATGGCCCAATGACAATTGTATCGCCAACAGAAAGTCTGCCAAATCGTAGATGGCCAGCTACAACATTCCCCGCGTCAGCCTGCTTGCTTTTACTGGAAGCGAGGGGCTCGTATGAGGCAGGTAGGCCAAAAACGTCTTCGATGTGGAATAAGCAAGCAGGCTGCTCTGGATTTAGCGCGGGACCAGTAAAATCCTGTGGAGTCGGCGCAGGTGGTATCGGGAGATTTTTCAACAGGGCGTGCATTAGGCGAATCCCTGTGCCTTTAGCAGCGCTTGTCAGAATGATGGGTACGATCGACGTGAGCCCTTCGAGATCTTTTGTTTTAGCAAAAAGCCCGCGGATGGTATCAGTATCACTCTGAAGAATGGTTTTGAGGTCTGACTCCAAAACCACCTTGGACTGGTCTGGAGGGAGGAGAGACGGTGTTCGGCCTGTCGCTTTCACGGCGGACAAGATCTTAGAAACTGTTTGCCTAAGACTTGTTTTAGAAGCCAAGTCAAGTTTGGTGATGACGATTGCCAGTGGCTTCTCCAGTTTCAAACACAGTTCTAGATGTGCTTTTGCGAGGTCAATGCCAGCTCCAGCAGTCCCGAGTATGTCTTGCGCTGATGAAGTTCCCCCCGCACCAGTCGGAGCATTTTCACCATCGTCACAAGCCACGCAAAGCACAGTCCACTATTAGTCCGAGAGTCAGTAAATGCTTAATCGGAAAAGGAAGAGGGCTGCAGAATATATATGCTTAATTTCAAGACACGTCTTGGCAGTAAAATGTACTTCTGAATGTTATGAAAGAAGGCATATATAGCCAATGGGGACCTTACATGTGGCGCCCATCCTACCAATCCCCTAACTGTTGTCCTACGGTATCTTGGGTGGCCAGCAGAGTCGGACACAAAAACTAGCCGACCTCGTTCGGCCGATGCGTGTATATCGGTCCAAGAGGTAACGTTTCCAGAAGCGTAATTGATAACATCATCATCCTTATAACCAATCAATTCCTGAGCCACCGAGCTTGTTACTCCCGAGACAATCTCGTGTCGATGTTTCAGTAGACTAAGTCGGCTTTTGCCTCTCCCGTTGTCAAGCGTAGCGGTGGATAGTGTTCCCAGCAGACTTGATTTCCCTGAGGTAGTCGGGCCCGTGAGCGTTATTCGCAGTTGATCGACCGGTTCGCCCACAGCCAAGTTCTCTTGATCCTGGAAGGTGGCAGGAGAATTGGAGGGAGGCGGAGATTCATGGCAAGCGTCAATTCTAGTATCAACGGGAATGATGTGATTTTTTGAGCTTAAGTCAGGAGTGACCAAGGCCTCCGCGACCCACAGCTTTGCGTGATGGCGAAGTACGTTGGTTGGCTCATTTGTATCCTTGGACAATCCGGAGTTCTGCTTCTCATGCTTTGGTAGTTGACCAGATGTTAGGTCTGGCTTCTCTGTGGCACTAGATAACTCATGCCATTCGCAATCTCCAACCACAACCATTCGTAAAACCTCAACATTACATCCAAGACTAGCCGCCATAGCTCGGAGATTTGTCAAGCTCTCGTCCATCTCATCCTTAGTCAACCCAACGAAGGTCCCGTCATCAGAAACGCCGATTTCATAGAGAGCTCCGCGACTCTCTTCGAGCCCAGCAAGAAGCTTCCCGGGCCGTGAAGGAGATTCCAAGGCCGCCGCAGCCTCTGGTAATTTAGGCAGGACAAGGTCGCTGGTAGAGGATGCGTGATAAGGAGAGGACTGTTGCAGCCGCCATAGTAGTTGAGTGGTTAATTGTTCTAGGCGGTTCTGCCTAGACTGATTCGAAGGAGCCGAAACTGGCCCCGGTTCATGGCGTATGGGCTGATTCCCAGGTTGCTGCCGGTGCTGTTGAGATCCTGCTATTACACGGCCAGTACTCAATGAGCTGTATGTCCGTCTCGGCCTCAAAAGCAGATGCAGTTTGTATTCGGTAGGGCCCTCCTGGGGCTCTGCCTCCAGTCGGGTGACACCATAATCTTCTAGTAGACTGGAAGAGGGGTTCCGGTCACTGGACTGGGGAGTCGAAGGTTTGGGCGAGGCTGCAGGGGCCAACCATGGTGAGGAAACTCGTGGTGGATTTGGATCATAGGTAAATATCGAGGCCATTCTTGGATATACTGGCTTGGGTTGGAATATGAGGATTGGATTACTAGGTCGCCTTCAGCACTCAATACTCCGAACATTCTATTGGGAGAATTACGGACCGTGTCCAATTTAGTTAACCAGGTGGAAGAGGGCTTCAAGCCCCACTAATAGGCTATGAACAATCCTGATTCCTTTATCGCGGAAACGGGTGCAGCAAGGGGTAGCTTGAGCCTTCGGATGTGGAAGTCGGGTGGCTGACAGAAGCGCCTCAAGTTTCTTTTCTCAACCACCGCCGCCGTACTGTAGCTATATTTGCGTTCGATAGAGAGCATGTATTGGTATGCGCGTGGTGTATCCGAAAGAGTTGCGACAATCGTAGAAGCATCTTGATGATTGTGCCTGAGCCGATGCGTTCGAGCTCTTTCAATTTGGTGGAGTGACTGGGCTTATGAGGGAGCTCAAGCCTTCATTGAGAAGACATTGTCGATGTGGCTAGGGATGTTGTATAGGAATGAAGGATGCTTGTAGTGTTGCTATAAGGTCGTCGTCCGGATTGTGACTCTGACTGCGACTGCGACGGACAGGGATCGAACTAGTTCCCGCGGCACGCATCAGCCGCCGTCAACGCTATTTTGGGCACCTCGCTTAATGCCCCGTAAATACAATACTCCGGCGCCGAATGCACGGCCGCAGTAGCACTACTACCAGCGCTGAAACTCGCTGTCGCCTCCCCTCGTCCCCTGCCTCTTACCACACGAGACAGGCCATTCATTGTAACCACAAATACCCTCGAACCCCCCTCGAACGCCTTCGTCATCTCTCACCCATCCTCTCTACACTCTCTATAATATCCGTCCGCGACCAGACGCCCGACAACAATGAAGAAATTCGGATTCGGCAGGAGAGGTGATGGCGACGAGGATTCCAATCGTTTAGCACTCTTTGGAAGTCGATCCAAGAGCACTTCCCCAGCGCCTGCATCGTCGAACCCATACGCACAACCACCACCAGCAGCTGATCCCTATGCCAATACGCCGCAACCTTCATATGGCCCCTCGGGTCCCTCACCTTATCAACAAGCCAAGCAAACCTATCTTGCCCCTGCCACTACCGCTGCTCCTGCTGCTGCCCCTGGATTTGGGGCTGGTAGAGGCGGCCTTCCTAACGGCCCTGCCCCATACAATGGAGGCTATGGAGGCCCGCCGGCGCCCGCAGCAGTCAGTCGCACTCCAGCACCAAATGGTGGAGGCTATGCGGCTGATAGATATGGTAGCGGGGGCGGATATGGGGCCAACAGATACGGCGGACCCTCTGCTGATACCGGCGGCTCGAGATATGGACCAAGTGGCTATGGTGGATTAGGTCGGACGATCAGTAATGAAACAACTAGCACAGAAGATAATCGAGAAGCTTTGTTTGCAGGAGCGAAGGAAAGATATGCACAGAAAAACAACCACCCGCACAACAATGGACAGCCAGATGGTGGGCATGCCGCCGAATCATCGACTCCAGGCGCCGAGGGTACTGATAGTGGCTATGGCACATATGGGGATGAGAGGCAGCTTACTAGCGAGGAACAAGAGGAGGAGGATGTCCAAGCAACCAAGCAGCAGATTCGCTTCATGAAGCAAGAGGATGTTTCGTCGACGCGTAATGCATTGCGCCTCGCGCATCAGGCTGAAGAAACAGGCCGAGCTACCTTGGCTAGACTTGGAGCCCAAGGTGATCGCATCCACAATACCGAGAAGAATTTGGATCTTGCTTCCAATCACAACCGAATTGCTGAGGAGAAGTCGAAAGAACTGAAGACATTGAATAGGAGCATGTTCGCTGTTCATGTCTCTAACCCATTTACAGCCTCATCAAGAAGAGCTGAGCGTGATCAGGAAATCATCGAGAAGCACAGAGCTGAGCGTGAGCAGCGCGATGCAACTCGGCAGGCAGCTTTTGGTACGCAGCAGCGAATGGAACGGGCGTTCAGAGACCTTCGACCAGGGGAAACTAGCTTCCGGAGCAAGGCCAGCCTTGCCGAGAGGGCAAAGTATCAGTTCGAGGCAGATTCAGAAGATGATGAAATGGAGAATGAGATTGATCACAATCTTGATGCTCTGGGCCATGCTGCTGGGCGACTAAATGCTTTAGCAAGGGCTACTGGGAGGGAGGTGGATGAGCAAAACAAGCACATCGATAAGATCATCGAAAAGGTACGCGATTTTCTCACAGGGTTTTCTGCCAGGCCAGTTGCTAACATTATTGACAGAGCGATCGTGTGGACGACCAAATTGCTATGAACAGAGCGAGATTGGATCGTATTCATTGAGTATCTCACGACTTCTATGCATATGGATTAGGCGTTATGGTATGGAGTGATCGATATAGAGCGCGTGTCATTTTCTCTTGCGATTAGCTTCTTGGTCGATCCAACTAGCCTTTGTTCTCATAATCCATGTGCTGCTTGATGTTTCTGAGGCTACCAAACGGGTTGTTGCATCAAAAGTCCTCAATCTTGTATACTTCATACCCAACTTCCTCAAATGGGTGTGCTCTATCTCTATTAGCATGATTCAAACCAGAGCCCAAAAGAGCCCAAATTCAAGACTCACTTCTTCAACGCGGCAACAGCTGCCTTTGTGACCTCTCTCCCCGTACATGTGATCTCAACCCTTACCTCCTCAACCTTCTCCAATTTGTCAGGGGTTCCGGTGTGGGGCTTAGCACCAGCTTCAGCAACTGGGAGGAACTGTCCAGTTCCTGGAATCTCAAAAGAAACTTGGATGTATTTTCCGTCCGCGTAGATGCCGCCTCCGGCTGCGAAGATTGCATCTTTCGTGGCCTGAAGGTAGGCTGGAAGGACGGTGTAGACGAGTTTGTAACGATCCTTGGCTGGTGATGACATTATGTTCGCGGGGGTACTCTGATTCTGAGCTTTCCTACAGAAAATTCCGAATTGGATTGCTGAAGTGCTTTGTAGAATGTATGTGCTTCGAAAGAAGGTTCGTGAATGGAAATGTCTATGATTGGCTGCGAATATTCGATCTGTAGGCGATGGAACCATATCCTAATTAATCGCATCATGCTTTGCGCCCAATCCCTAACCATCAAGTAATGGGTCAACAACCTTCCAGGGGCGATAGCCCCTCTCCAGAGGAAAGTGAGATGCTCTTACCGGTTAATCCTGAAGACGTTGATCATGATGGTTGCTTTCCGCCACACGGCATTCACGATGTTTGTCCCGCCAATCCGTATACCGATTTGCCCGTTTATACCACCATTCATCGGTACTGCCCCCTTGCTCAGATACCTCCTTGACTTTCATGAATATTTCTAATTGCACACAGTATCCGTCACGATGTCATCACAGCGATTGGTATGTTTATTTTTTCTATCCCGTCAATGCAATAGCTAATCCAAGGTAGATGACCCTTATAGCCTCGACCAGCTGCGGGATCCTCGGATGAATGTGGCTATTGTACGGCCACTTGTTGATACTTTCTATGGATTAAAAGATATATCTATAAGTTTGTATACCCTTTTGTTCTATGTCATTTGTCACATCATACAAGACAAGATTCCAATTATCAACCCTTCACAAGTGGTCGAAGGTCATCGCAGTTTCAAGTTTAGTCATACGATATAATCGGGTGACTGAAGGAAGCAAGAGAGGCCGATTATAATGATATTGATATTCATGAATCCTGAGCTTGTTACTATGTTTCATCGCCCGAGATCGTCAAGTTCGTTTACACTCTGTTTTAATACTTAAGTTTGACCCCGGGAAAATGGATATGATTTGTTTCACTGGAAGAGCTTCATTCATCTCTTAATCCGGGCAATATGTCGTCTCTCTTGGCCGTCGTTACTGACAAGTGACTACTAGTCTTTTGCCTCTTGGTAAACCGTGCTCAGTTTCAAAGAGAGCAACTGACCCAACCACATCGATCAAGTGTCTGCACCACTCGGGCTTTACTTTGTGAGCTGATAGCGACCCGGATCCTCCGCCGCTTCCACGAAGATAATCCAGGAACCCGAGGCCTGCTTATGCTTGCTCATATCCTAGTATCTGGTTTTGATCCTTTTCAAGGTGTACCAGAGGAGTCTGCTCGGGAACATGGCATCGATGCGTGGACTTCCTCCTCACGTACAAGCCACAATAGAAAAGTGCCCGCCCTAGAAATAGCAATCATAACTGAGAGCAAAACTTTTCTGAGCTCCTCGGCATGCCAGAGGGTGGTGAATGCAATTTTTGAGGGTCAGGTGGTTTATACACCGACCACGTTTATTGACATCCTCCCCGATCACTACAAGCGGAAACCAATCTCCCTATACAATCCTCGAAGCGCACCTTTATTGAACCAATATCGACTATGTGTCCCGAGAACGAGGAATATTCTGGAAATCTGTCACTTTATTGTACTCCTAACGCTGTTTCTTTTCATCATGGCCGAACGAGATCCGTCTGTTGTTAGCATAAGGGAGATTGTATTCATTATATACACTTTAGGGTGGGTTCTGGACCAGACTGGTTCGATTCTTGAGCATGGTAAGCATCTTCTCATACATTGTGAACGAGATTCTAACCGGTCACTAGGTTGGCATGTCTATACGCAGAATCTCTGGTCCTTTCTCGATGTGACATTCTCAGTGATCTTCGGTATCTATTTGGTTCTTCGTATCCATGGTTGGAGAGCAGGGAACTTGGCACAGGGCCAGCAAGCCTTAGATGTTCTTGCTATGGGGGCTCCAGTGCTCGTCCCCCGACTGGCATTTAACCTCATGTCGGAGAACATGCTCTTTATCTCACTCCGAGAAATGATGAGAGACTTCACCGTCCTGACCATGCTCGCCGTATGGTGTTTCGCAGGCTTCCTGCTTTCTATGACGTGGCTCAGCAATGGAGCACACCGACCGATTGCCATCAGCAAATGGATGCTCTGGGTATGGTTCGGGCTTGACGGAACCGGTATCCAACGCTCAGTCGAGTTCCACCCGATCCTGGGGCCCATGCTCATGGTAGGCTTTGCTTTACTAGGCAATACTCTCTTCCTCACAATCCTCGTCTCCATGCTCAGCACCACCTTCTCGACCATTGTCGCCAACGCCACGGCCGAAATCCACTTCCGCCGCGCCGTGCTCACCCTCGAAGGCGTCAAATCCGACGCCCTGTTCGCGTACCAACCCCCCCTCAACATCCTCGCCCTACTCACCCTCCTCCCTCTCAAGATGATGATATCGCCGCGCTGGTTCCACAAGATCAACGTCGCTGCCGTGCGGACGCTCAATGCGCCGCTGCTGCTCCTCATCGGGCTCATCGAGCGGCGCACGCTATGGGCGCACACCCGGCGGCCTAGCGATGTCGAGCAGCTGCCTAAGAGCACGAGCCGACTGAGGTTCTGGAATTTCTCGCACGGCCTCACGGCGCATGGCGATATCGAGGCGGTGTTCGATACGGAGCCGCCGCAGGAGATCGAGGAGCTGATTGAAAATGAGGATGATTCGGGGGGCAGGAACGGACTGCAGCGGGAATTCGGGACAGCGGTTGACGCGTCGCAGCAGGGGATGCAGAATGGGGGTGGGGATGGGAGGGGGAGGAAAGAGAGGGAGGATGCGAAGGGAAAGGTGCGGCCGAGGAGGAGGGACTCCATGTACCCGTTTGGCGAACCTACAGACCGGATGCGGCCGACTGATAGTGGGAGCGATGAAGAGGAGGATGAGGATATGAGAGAGAGACTTCAGGCATTGGAGGAGTCGACTAGGAGAATCGAGAAGATGTTGGAGACGCTGTGTATTGGTTTGGCTGAGCCGCCCAGCAATCGAAGTGGCAGCAACTTGGCCGGTGAAACGGGAACGTGGCGGGATCTGGATAGGAGTGCTTCCACGGCCATTGAGGATTAGTGTATTCTCTGTACTTATATTTACTTCTTGGATACAGCAGCATTTAGATTGTAAGATTTTAGCAAGGAGTTCTATAGTACTGTACTAAGTAGACCTTCTAAATAGCGTTTGATAAAACGCCCTTCTTTTGCCATGCGAATCATCATCTCAAATCCGGGTATCAAAGTCAGATAACCACTCCGGTGTAAATGTACGTAGCCATGTCTCAATGAAGCAAAAAGAAACCAACTACATCTCCAACGCCTCTACAATCCAGTTCGCCTGTATGGCACTAACCTTCTTCGCATAGTTCTTAGCCGTGTAGACATTATCAAGAAACATGATGGCCTCCACCTTCCGGCCATAGAGCACACTCGACGGATGGATCACAATCTCGTTGCGGCCTTGGGTCGTGAGATAGCCGCCTGCTCCCAATACCGCCGTTCTTGTAGCGAATGCCTTCAAAAATGTTTTGAGTATGGTTTCGCCTTTGGCAAATGAGATCTCTTCGAATGGCTGTGGATCAGGTGGTGGCATTTCCTTCAGAAGCTTCTGCTGGAAGCAGGTTTGACGAAGCTGTTTGCGAATCATCATAGCCATCTTCATGGCACGGATGGATATGAGCCGCTTGGCGCACCAATCATTGCGATCTGTGTTCTCGGCGGCATAGTGTTGCATAGTGGTCAAGTAAGTCAAGATATCGCCTCGTGGGTTTTTGATCGCTGCACGCAATGTCTCGGTCGTTTCTTGATCTTCTTCAGACTTGGGTTGAAGGAATATTTCAGAATCAGATGTCAGACAGGAAATTATGTCAATTGCTTCCAGGAGGCAATCTGATTCTGCGGCTGCAATGATGACCCGGCCATACGCGGCTGGGAGTGGGTATGTAGCCATTTTCTTTCCCGTATCCGTGAGCTTGCCTTCCTCGTCGAGGGCGCCCATGACGTGGAGTTGTAGAAGGGCTATCTCCATGGCTCTGATGTCAGGCGAATCCATCAATGGGAAGTTAAGGACATCGTCAACGCCCCGAGCTTTCATCTTCAATACTGCTTCGATCACATCACTTCGAAGTATCTCTGGCTTCTCGTCCGCCTCAAGTTTGGCGAAATCCTCCTCGGTATAGATCCTGTAACATTTGCCTTCTGTCTCTCTTCCTGCTCGACCTGCTCTTTGGATCGCGGAGACTTTGGAGATGGGTTTCGATAAGAGAGATTCCATACCAAGGCGTGAGCGATATTGCTTAACCTTCGATTTGCCACAATCAACGACAAAGTGTACACCAGACACCGTGACGGATGTCTCAGCAATATTCGTGGCGAGAACAATTTTGCGTGTGAACGGTTCCTTGACCTTCTCGAACGCATCTTGTTGAGCTTGAGCTGGCAGCGCACCGTAGAGTGGCATCACTTTCATCCTAGGCACAGTCTTCGCGAGTATGCCCGCGTAATGCTCAAGTTGCCCTTGGAGGGTCTCAATCTCTTCTTGTCCCGTAAGGAAAGCGAGAATATCTCCAGGTAAAGGCTCCGTAGTGTGCAGCTTGAGAATAGTCTGCAGCATATTCTGAAGGTAGTCCGTGGACGGTTTAACATCGTAGTAAACCCGCACCTTATGTTGTCTCCCCTTAACATACACGACGGCCACTCCATTTGGGGCGCCAAATTTCTTATCGGGTTTTTCTGTTCCACTTTCATCGGAGCTCGTTGACTCTCCCTTGGCATCCTCATCCGATGAGCTGAAACCGTCCCAGGTAGAGAATGTGTCCGTCGAAGACCGGCGCGACTCATCTCCAGCAACATCACCACCTTCCTTAGTCTTCTCTTTCTTAGCCTTAGCCTTCTCTCCCTTAGCCTTAGCTTTCTCTTCCCTAGCCTTAGCCTTCTCTTCCTTAGCCTTCTCCACAAGATGGGGTGCGAGAAGTTTTCCGTGATTTTTACCAGGCTCGTATTTTGACCGAGTCTCTAGATTCGAGAAGAAGGCCTCGAGCCCGCCCAGATCTAAGGTTGCACTCATGACCACGACCTTCAGTGGAACACCGCCTCGACCCTTCTTATCTCCGTGGACAAGCTGCCTAAGAAACCCAGCAACTAGATCGACGTCGATACTCCGTTCATGAATTTCATCGATAACGATGGCACTGTATTGTCGAAGATGGGGGTCGCGAAGCATTTCTTGAAGCAACATTCCCTCGGTGAGATATTTGATCTTCATGCCTTTGGGTATAATAGAATCAAACCGGACAGAGTATCCTACTTGTCCTGATTCAATCCCCTTGGCCAAAGGTGACCCCATCTCGGCAGCAACACGTTTTGCCAATGTAATCGCTGCGACTCGTCGAGGCTCTGTGACCGCAATAACACCTCCAACAGAGACGTCTTCCTCTCTTCCCTCTTTGTTTTTGATCTTGACAGTCTGTTTCTTGAACCATGGCTCGGTGATGAGGAATTGTGGTGTTTGAGTACTCTTTCCGGAACCAGTCTCTCCATTGAGCAAAAGCACATCGTTGTGTCGCAATGCCCACCGAATATCAGGTTTGTGTTGCCAGATGGGTAGTTCTTTTCGGAGCTTCTCAAGCTCTTTAGCTTTCTTCATAAGTTGCAAATCTGGCTTCTGATGTGCAAACTGCTTCGCGCCGTTGGACTTGGAATTCGTTTTAGTTTGTTTCTCGTTAGAGACGCCATTTGTTGTAGCTGCCACCTTTGCTTTCTTCGAGTGATGGTGGTCGGTCTTGGGTGGTGGGGCTTCTGTGGACTTGGAAGTAGACGCAGACTTCGGACTGCCGTCAATAGATCGCTTCAAGCCGTTTGCTGGTTCTGAAGTATGCTTCTGGCCATTGGTAAAGGTAGGCTTTGAGTCTTTCGCCGATCCATTGCTGCTGTTCCCTGGCTTGGACGCTGAAGGCTCAGCCTTGTCGCCGTCGTCGAACTTCTTGTGTACTTTTTCTGGCATCTTGATTCTGAGAATGTAGTGCGAGGTGAGGAGAGATTGAAGGAAAGAGGTGTTAGTGGAGGTGGGAGCGAATAGAACTGGGCATTGTGGGTCGATCTCGTAGTCTACCACTTCAAAGTGAATATTAAGAAACGGGTTTTGTCGATAGGTGACAATATTGACTTTTGCTATTGAAAAAAATACTGCCGGTTTAGCCTCACCGCCCTGGGATAACGAAGGTACCCCGTAAACCGTAGCCGACTTAGCAATATCATGTGACTGGTGATGCGCGGGATATCGCCATGGGTTAGTGAGCACGCAATTGCGAATGCCAGGGATCTATCTGAACCTCATCGGGCATATTTGGAGACTGAGAGGAAATAATGGAAAGCGGATATAAAAGGCAGTCCCCCGGGCAGTTTTTCTTCTTCTTCTTCCCTCATTAACTCTCTCTCAATTGTCATATACTCTCTATAGACGGTAGATCTCAGGAGACAAGACATATATCACATCACCATGGCCCCCTCAGTCCTCGAAACTCAGCCCACTGCCCCTCACGAACTCTCCAACCCCGCTCAGAAGCTGGTAGACAGGAAGATTTTCCCGGACGGAATCAAAACCTCTGGTCAACACCCCCCACTTTACCATCAACTCAAACCATACTCAGCATTCCCCAAAGAGATCACAGGGGAAACTGTCTGGAAGGCTGAAGACTATACTAACAACCCTGAGAGATGGGTGCATGTCTTCGACGCTGAGGAGATTGCTGAACTCAGCGCTGTTGCCGATAAGTTCATCGCCGAGAAGATTCCTCTGACTGGTATCTCCAAGGTTAGTGTAACCACATGCTTGACAAGTCCTATTACTCATGTGTTACAGGACACCTTCCCTCTGCCAAAGTTGTCGGTACTGCTGGCGTCCATCCGATCTGAGATCCTCAACGGCAAGGGTTTCATCCTCTTCAAAGGCTTCCCCGTCAACGAATGGGGCAACCACAAATCCGCCGTTGCATATATGGGACTTGGGACATACCTTGGCTACTTCGTCAGTCAGAATGGTCGTGGCCATGTGCTTGGACACGTCAAGGATCTTGGCGAGGATGCAACCCAAATCGACAAAGTTCGAATCTATAGAACCAATGCTCGGTAAGTCATGCATGGAGACATCATCCATCGACGTGTTCATAACGACTGATCTCAATCCAGACAATTCTTCCACGCAGACGACTCGGACATTGTTGGGTTGCTCTGCATCACCAGAGCCGCCGAGGGTGGTGAGTCTGACATCGTTTCCTCCCACCACGTGTGGAACACCCTTCAAAAGGAGCGCCCAGATGTCGCAGAGACCCTGACAAAGCCAATCTGGTACTTCGACCGCAAGGGAGAAGTCAGCGTTGGCGAAGAACCATACATCCGAACCTCAGTCTTCTACCTCGAGACCGGTGACAGCCCAAGAGTGTACTCGAAATGGGACCCATACTATGTCAAGTCGCTTGAACGATTCTCGAACGCGGGTATCATCCCTCCCCTCTCTCCCGAGCAGCTCGAAGCTGCCAAGGTGTTGGAGGAAACATGCCACCGGTTGAGACTGCACATGATCTTGGAGGTTGGAGACATCCAGTTCCTGAGCAACGAGCATGTCCTGCATGCCCGTACTGAGTACACAGACCCTCTGCCACCGGCGCCAAGACGACACCTGATGAGATTGTGGCTCGCGACTCCTGAGAGCGAGGGAGGTTGGAAGTTGCCATTCCATGATTCGGCGGAGAAGAAGAGAGGAGGAATCCAGGTCAACGACCAGCCGCCTGTTGCGCCTCTAGATGCTGAATAGTCGTATATATATAAATATAACATACCTACCATAGCAATGCATATTGGTCCCCTTTACATGCAAGGGCAGTACTTGATATCCCTGATCATGGCGACCCTGTTGTGATCGTAGTTGCCTCCGAGGCCATGCTTGGGGCATTGGTCCTTGCCAACCTTATGAAAGCGTCGCGGCAACTGCCGGGTATGGCGGCCTTCGAAGGCATCACAGTTGTTGAACCCCATTCCGTAGCCGCAAGGGACCCCGATCTCCAGCCATCTGCACTTGCCTTCGCAGGACATGGACTTGTAGTAATCAGCTGTGCACATTGTGCAGAACTCCAGCCTGTTGGGTGTTGAGTGACTAGGATGTTTGATGAGGAGGGCGTGCTCTTTGTGGACGGTGCTAGGCGTCTCACCCTGTATGAACGATTCCACTTGGATTTATACCTCTGTGGATGGATGTTAATAATACATGATCCAGGAGCATCTTGCTCCCAGTGATTCCCAGACAAAGTTCCCCACATGACAGCCACAGGTGAATCACTGACGCCCCTATGCACCGCACCTCTATGACCCACCGGCTTCAAGGAGAGATTCTAAACCATATCTCTTAGCAACTTTCATGTTTTCCATATCTGTACATATTCACACAATGTCGTTTCTTGCTATTGCTCGTCGTCTCCAAGTTCCCTGTTCCGTATCGCCTGCATGAGCTCATACATCTGACCGAGCTGCTGATCTTCTCCGCCGTCAGCCACCAACAGTCCAGAGGGGGGACGACGCAGGGCGCAAGCATACCACTCATTTTCTCGATCTTGGCCGGGTCCATCTTCTCCCCGATCCAGGAATCGCCTTCCAGCTTCTGCGCGTACATCTGCCACTCGGTCAGGAATCCAATCTGCCAGCTCGCATTAGCCATGGGTTCCCGGTCCCAAAAAACATCCCTTGATCCCGTCTCTCCATAAATCAATCACGTACGATGTGCACGGGATTCTCCACGTTCCGGTGAGCTCGGAACTCGCTCTTGACATACTCATCACCCAGGAGCCGCATCTCCTTGGGCAGGTGCTTCCGATGTGCGCGCAGGAGTCTTCGGTATAGTGGAATTGGCGGCAAGAGAGCCATAGGCGCCGGCTTGAAGCCCTTCGTGGTCCCAGCCGCCGTCGGCGACGCCATCATCAAGCGCGGGCTTAACCTCATCTTGCCAATCCGTGGTGGTATTGAGAGAGCCAAAATCTGGGGGAGAGGAGAGCTCAGGGATGGAAGCGACTCGGAAACAAAGTCGTCACTGGCAGATCGGCAAAACTTTCCAGGCCGCCCAAGAAATCCATACCCGAAGTTTCAAAACCTTCAGCCTTGCGGCTGGCTGGACGTGTTCGAAGATAATAACCCCGCAACCTTCAACAATCAGCCCTTTTTTCTTTCTCTCTTTTTCTTGAGGGCAGCGCCACGTATCACGGGCAATGCTGCCTACGCCCTCTACTTCTCATGTAGAGTTCGACAGAATCTACGAGCCGGCCGAGGACTCGTATCTGCTGCTCGATACCCTGTCTTCCGAGAGCGAGAAAGCCTTCCTGCAGCAGCGGTTCAGCCGCGGGACGAGCGATGTTGTCGCGCACGACCCGCCGTCGCCATTCGTGGTCGAGATCGGGACGGGGTCGGGCGTCGTGCTCTCGTTCGTCGACGCCCACGCGGAGACGATCTTCGGGCGGGCAGACATCCTCAGCGCGGGCGTGGACGTGAATCGATATGCGTGCGCGGCGGCGGGCCGCACGGTGAGCGTGGCGGAGCAGGAACAGGTCGCGAAGGGGGAATCGCATGGGTTCCATCTGGGGATTGTTGCGGGAGATCTGGTGGGCGCGTTAAGGCCGGCGATGGTGGATGTCTTGATCTTCAATCCTCCTTATGTGCCGACGCCGGACCTGCCAGCGCTACCTACGCTTTCGGAGGAGGTTGCGGCGCCTTCGTTTGAAGAGGATTCGTATTTGTTGTCTCTGTCTTATGCTGGAGGGGCAGATGGAATGGAAACTACAGATCGTTTGCTTGATGCCTTGCCGGAAGTCTTGAGCAGGGAACGAGGCTGTGCCTACATATTACTCTGTGCGCAGAACAAGCCAGAGAATGTGAAGCAGCGGATCAGGAATTGGGGAAAGGAGTGGAAGGCAGAGACAGTTGGAAGTAGTGGGAAGAAAGGGGGATGGGAAAAGCTGCAGATAATCAGGATATGGCGCGTGGAGAGTCTCTCACAGGAAGAAGAGCCCAAATAACCCCCAATCAAGGTCGTCAGGACCATGTGCACGCGAAATGTTGATGTTGATTGCCTGATTTTATATCCACAAACGCCAATGACCCCTCAAGCCATTCATGACTTCTCTGTCCGAAGCCAGAGATCCAGCACGTTCCTAGTCACGACCACGCAAGGTAATAGAGAAGGACACATATGGGCTCCTCCGCCCAAGCCTCCAGACCGCCTTCATATCCCCATCCATGTTCATCATCTCTAGAATCCCCTTCCTCCGCCTCGGCCACGACCGCCTCTGAAGCCACCCCGTCCTCTGGGACCTCCGCGCCCTCGGCCACCTCTGCCTCTATCCGCAGCCTCCTTCCGCGCCTTGTTCTTCGGCTTCGGCGCATCGTCAATCAGCAGCGTGTCCAGCGGCAGCGAGTCCGGCAGGATGTAGTAGCGGATCGTCGAGCCGCGGAGATTGATGGTGTCGAGGGAGATGGGGTCGCGACCGCGCTGGGTCATCTTGACGGTGCGCAGCGCCGTGTTCATCTGCGGGGAAACCGACGTGATGGTGCCGTGGATGATGGTGCCTTTTTGCCAATGCGTCAGTAGGAGCCAACAACCAGAACTGCGAGGGATGCTGGGCCGCCTACCATTCTTAAGCTCGATCGTCACCGTCTCGTTTGCGCATTTCATCAGGAACCTACCAGCGGGGTCAAAGTGTCAGTCAGGAGCTTCGCGTGGGAGCCTTGGAAGAAGAGAGCTCAGCTTGTGCCAGAGGAAGGCCAATCTGGGAAGGAGAGCTTACCTGACGAGCTTCATCGTGGCGGATTTGCGACTTTGAACTCCCCGGGATGGTTTTCAAATCTAGGGTTGCGTGGTGGCGGTGAACGTGGTATGTGCAGCACGCAAAACGTTTCCAGCCTGTAGGTTGGTGGCATCGCGAAATATTTTGGGATGCTCTAGCACGTGACCTGTAGCTTCAATATCAAGGATCTTCACAAGATAGATAGGAGGTTTTGACTTCGGCAGGACAGACAACACCAGTATGAAAAATCTCGAGGTTCTCTGTGGGTTCACTCTCTACTTCATAAAGAGAGCAGTCCATGGACTATTATCCAGTGCTTAATGACAAATTCTAATCAACCCATCACCATATCATAACTCATGAACATGCAAGCTCGCTGCAGACCCGGGGTATAAAAAACGCCGTAAGGCTTATTCCATAGTCCTCCAACACACCTGACTCCTCATTTATCCTTCTCGTTCTCCGAGACCCTCTCCCATTCATCCTCCGTGCTAATCTCAGACTTGCTCCCCGAATCCGCGCGATCCTTCAGCTGCCCTGTCTGAGCCACCACCTCGACCTCCTTGCTGCCGAACCCCGCACCCCCTTTACCTGTCTCTATCACCGTCTCCGCTTCCGTCTCTGTATCGTCCCCGGCAGCGGTCTCCTCCAGCCGTTTCTTCTTCTTCTCCTCCTCGGCTTTCGCGATGTTGAGCTCGTTGACAAACCAGTTGATCGCCCACCACAGCGAGGCGCTTAGGAACGAGAGGACCACGAAGTGGATGCTGTAGGTCGCCAGGAGAAGGAGGAAGAGGACGAGCTGAAGCGCTGCGAAAGAGGCATTGGTCGCGACGATCAGGCTGGACGTGGGACCCGGCGTGAAGATGGACTGGAAGAGGTCGGTGACAAACGCGGACATGGCTTCGGCGATCGTGGATCTTGCGCAGGTAGGTAGGTGTATGGTTTCTTTGCGCGGTGGTGCAGGTCGAGGTTGTCTAGCAGCTGAGTAAACATCAGAGGTGGGGTCTTGTTTTTTTTATATAGAGAGCCCGCGCCGTACCACAAGGGCTTGACAGCTTTCACAAACGCGCAGGTGCTGTACCAAATCTCGATAGGGACAGATAGATCAGATGCTGTTTTGTTGCCTGGAGGAGCCGGAAGGACAGAGTGTGTTGATTGCGGAGAGACGTGTTTGCCAGAATCAAATCACTCCGTTCAAGGAGTCTCGTCACCCTACCCTCTTTCTGCCTGATTTCGGAACAAAGGACATGGTCTGGGCCTTGCGATCAAGGTTCGCATTTTGACGCATGATCACTGATCACAGCGTAAGCATGTACTGATTTTACTATAACATGAAGCCTTCTTTATAAACATATAATATTATATTTCATCGGCATTGATAAGGGTCGAAGTGCGTTGCCTGACGACGAGCCTCTGTGGGCCTGTCCCGCAGGGCTTTCTACGGGTCTGATGCCTTTTTTTCAAGTCCTTTCTTCCCGAACCGTCGAGTGTCATCATTCTCTACTTCTGCTCCGACTGCCCTCCGTAGGCCAGGACTATCTGATTAGTGGCGGGTCTACAGAAACTACTATTATTAGTATAAGATCTAATCTATGTACCTACTCGATCTACAGATCTTGACAGTATGTAATTCGACCGAGGACTTCGAACCTGAGAAGCTTCGAAGAAAAAGACGTCCGGTGTACGGAGGTCGTACAGTGCAGAGGGATACTCCGTACCGTCCTCAATTCTCAACACCATAGGCATTATTACTTCCGTTATTCTCACGTAGTAATCAAGGAACTCGGGATGGCTGTGTTAATATACAGACTGCCCCAAACGGAAACTCGTCAACGGGCTATCATTCCAGATGAACTTCCATCTCCGGAGATTTTCAGGGGTCTATCTGTTGATTAGGTACTATTGCCGGGTGACAAGTCCCATGGTACAAGAAAATCGAGGACCGCTCTGCAATGCCCGCACAATTTCCAAAATCTAATAATAAAATAGGAACCGAATTTCGTTCTCGGGGGGTAAATGATGACAGGGAAATGGTAAGCCGCTTGGGATATGTACCTGAAAATCAATATGTTAGCGGAATCCCTGATTACAAGGACAGAAGCGGATAAAGCCTGAAGTTTGCTGATCAGGAAAATGTTGATTGATTTCATCGCTGCTGCAATAACAGCTGAAACAGTTTTCACTCTTGCTCATCAGGGCCAAATATAAAGAAGTGACCAGAAGGAAGGTGAAGACTTACCAGTAATGGGCTCCTGATTCGCCTGATAAGATAAGTTCAACAGCAATAGAATCGGGAGAATGGTTTACATAGTCCTGTTCCTCGAGCGCTGGTGGATCTGGTCCTTGGTCTATAAATGGGATATCATATATGATGATCTTAGAGAGATGAAATGTTCTCGTAATCGAGAATCGTGATGTGGATTTGGATCTCTATATCGAATGCTCATATCATTCTGGGTTTAAGGGGCGCAAAGAAATTACTACAAGCATGATGCTTCTTGCTCCTGGCTCCCGAAAGACACACTTAATTACGGTCTTTCTTAACTACCGTGTAGAGCATTTTCTACACAGGTCTTTCGAGTCGTCGTGGGGCTCAAACCTGCCACCTATTGATGGTTGAGAGTCAGGAGAATCAAGAACCACATCTTGAAGGTAGGTTAAAGTAATACGCTTAAGCACCAACCGGAACAGCACCTATTGAACCATAGTGGAAGAGAGCCTTGCGCGCAGCGCTGTTGAACACCCAGGTCTCATGATCGTGCCTTGGAAGTTTCGAGTGACAGCACTTTTTGCCCCATAGTAAAAATGAGTCTGAGCACTGCGCTCTTGGCCTTGTTTTTGCCCGCCTTAGGGGTTTACTCCGTACTTATTCGTGTCGTTGGGTCCTCAGCCTCGCGATTTGACTCCCCGATTGGCTTTTGGAATCACTCCGTCATATGTCTATCGTGAGAGAGGAGGGAGCATCGTCAGTTCACCGCCTGTTCCTCACCGAGGTGGTCTCAAGGATGGGATTGATTCTGTCGTCACAGAAAGGGAGTCCCTGCGCCAAGTCTGACGATGATCATCGACGGTCGGAGATGGATAGGTAGGCAAGAGCGAATAATGAGAGAATGAATCGACTCTCCGAGGGAGAAGGAGAGAGAAGGCGCCGTGATATCTCTTCAGCACAGTTAGTTGTGGGCTCTCGCAATATTAATCAATGAGAAGCGATAGCGAGGACAGGTTATTCTAATAAGTACTCCGCGCAACGTCCTAACTAGCAAGTCACGCACGAATTGTGTGTAAGGGAAACCGAGGGGATGGCGTCAGATGATGAAATATCTAACCCCCCGACATGGGGTCCCCAGTAATGTCATTGGATTGAGGCACGGCAGGAAAATGGGCTATCCCTATCGGCCATGCACATCGACATCCACGCGCGTGCTAGTAGGGGAGGGGGCTACAAGCACCTACTGTAACCGTCCTTCATCCCACACTGACGGTCAGCAGAGTTGCAGCAACTCAAGCGGGCTCCTCTTATATGCAGCGGCGCTGGATGCTGCGTCCGACGACTACAATGTAACGAATTGATAAGCCTTTGCGGCCAGAGATGAGGGCGATAGGGGATCGTGGGTGGCATGCGTCGGCTGCTGGTTGGCAGGGCCCATCCTCGCGGCGGGGCGCTTCTCGGGTCTCACTGGGCCAGCCGCGGACCTGTGAGGTGCGGCTGCTGGGTCCTGACGGTCCTGGGCTCCTGGGAGTACGGTAATTGGGAGAACCTGATCGTCACACGGCCAGACGCATGTACGGAGTATGTACGTTGTATGTACAGCACGCTACACCATGTGTGCAGTCAGGATGATTTTGTGGCTCGGAGTATGTACACTCTGTATGTAGGGAGGTGGACGGTGTCGTTCGGCCCCCCTCTCTGGGGTTGCAAGAACTCTCAGGAGAGAAGGAGAGGCGAGATATCCCCCCTCTGTGCTAAGCTTCTCACAGTAAGAAGCGCCCTACTACCCCCGTACTCTGGACACACTAGAGTAGTGCTGTGCTGTATATAGGATCATGAGGACGTTACTTGTACCAGATAGGATACGGTAACATTGCTGGCTACGTAGGCGTCTCCATAGTCCCACTGTTTGTAGTGTGGACTCTGCACACGCTGGCGGTTGACGCAGCAGAAGTTACTGCACTGCAAGTTGCAACTAGCTGCCTGGCCAGGAAAGGCTCCAGGGGCGACAACGGGAAAGGCGTTTTGTAGATCGGGTACGCCATGAGGACGATGAGGTCAACTAACGTCGCCGTCTCGCGTCTCACGTCCTCGGTCTTCAGCCGGTGCATTTGTCTCGGGGAGGGGTGCGCATGGGTTCAGATGGGGGGTGGGAGGGGCATGGTTGTCAGCCGCTGCTTCGCTGTTGTTCGCGATGATGGGCGTGTGGATGATTGATTTGATAGATCTGGTTGACTTGGTGTCCTATGGAATAGGCGCCTTAGTATTATTGCAGTAGCATCTCCCTCTCATTGCGGTCGGATTGGGTCGGTTCATGACAGACAGGAGCGGGTAGCATGAGCGGCGCTGTGATTGTGCCTAGGCAGAGTGTTAGGTATTATTAGCCCCTCCTCCGTCACTCCGGGTACTAGTGGTGCTATATTCTTCTTCTTCTTTTTCTCCTTAGCAGGCCTATCTCCGGCGCCTCTAGTATCCTTCCGGTAACACCTCGCGATCGCCGTAGGCTGCTTACAGTACTGTTCTGGCTGCAGACGTGAGACGGGTCACATCGAGTCAGATCGATCGAGGTGACTGGTATCCTGCTGGTGCGTGCCGAGCAGTCAGGGACTCGGGGGGGGGTATGATGAGGCTTGAGCAGAAGGAGACGGCGTCGGTCGGTCGGATCCGCATAGGCGTTGCGGTATGGTATCATATGGCCGGAGGATATGTAGGAGCGTCCGCTCTGCCATGGAGCTTGACGCAAAGAACCGGGCCCCCCCTCCTCGCTCCCCCACCCTCCCCTACTACACAGGCCGACGAAGCGAAGGGCAGAGCGAATAATGGAAGTGAGGGAAGCGGATGAAGCGCCCACCGCGGACGACTGCTCTGCGATGGCTGCGAGCATTATTAGTCCTGTTCAGGAATCCGCGGACACCAAGGAGCAGCTAGAGGCTAGAGCACACACGATCAGATACCAAGTAGTAAGACCGTGAAGATCAAATAAATCAAAGAATAAAACAAACAAAATGAGAGAATAAAAGAGAAAAGAATCCGCACGGCCACACGGGCGTACTTACTGTACAGAGTAGTAGTGTAGGAGGAGGTTGGAACTGACTGTAAACTGTAAAGAATCTCTCCCCGGTCGAGCATCATCACCGGTTGAGCCCGTCACGCCTATCAGATCCAGGAGAGAGACAGGCCGTGGCCCGCGTTTCCTGGGAAGGGTCTCGGGATTCTTCTGGTGCTTCCCAGGGTGGAACCGCAGCGTGGATCGCCCTACCAAATACCCAACATCCTTGGACCTTGGACCTTGGGCTTGGACATCGTCGTTGTGTTGTGGGCGTGGGTGTGGGCGAGGGCGAGGGCGAGGGCGGAGGGCGTGGGCGTGGGCGTCCGCTTGCATCGAACTCGTAGAAGTTAGCCCCCGACCCTGTGTGACCCTTTTCTCTTCTTCACTTTCTCCTGCTCCGTCCCTCCCTCTGCCCTTCTCCCTTCTCCCCTCTCCCTCCCCTCTCTCCCCTCGCAGGCTCCCAGCTGGCGCATTTTCGCAAAGACTGGTTGTCCCCTCCTCGCCTCTCTTGCCTCCTCCGTCCTCCATCAAAGTCCTGCCCCTCTCCCTCACACTCTCTCAAAAAACAAAAACATCTACCACCACCCGCCTTCACCTGTCCTATCTTCATTTTTTCTGCCTTCTGCCTTCTGCCTTCTTCCTCTTTCCACCTCGCCTCGCCTCGCCTCGCTACTGCCCACAGCGTCCCGTCCAAGGTACAACAACAACAACCACTATAAAGACACAGACGGAGACGAACTACAGAAGAACCACGAACCAAAACATCCAACGAGACAGGATCACGAACAGCCGCTCTCCTGTCTCCCTACAGCAGTATGCAATCTCCATCGCCTCCGACCCCCACAGCTCCCACCGCATCAACCACCGCCACCACATCCGCCTCGGACGAGCCCGCCTCCCGAACCGAGTATCGCGACCAGCCCGCCACCACTACCTCCACCTTCCACAACGAATCCGCCGTGTCCTCCTCCCCCGCGTCCCCCTCCCCCTTCGACGATGGCGACGAAGGGACCAAGACCCCGCCCATCGTGCGCCCCAAGATGGGTACCCGCAAGTCCAGCGGCACCATAATCGTCCCGCGTGAGCACCCGCGCGTCGAGCTGAAGGAGGGCGACGAGGTTTTCGACGAGGACGATGCCCGCGCCATGAGCCCGCGCCGCAGCAGCCGTGACCTGGAGCGGATGGGACAGGAGGCCAGAGCGCAACTGAATGAGTACGATGCCCTGTTTTCTTTCCCTCTTTCCCACTCACTCCGCTCCTTTACATTCCCCTTAATTTTGTGGAAGCCCCTTTCCCCGTACCCGCAGATTGAAAGCCCGCGTTGAATATTGATTAGAATGATCATCCTAACTAATGCGCTTTTTTCCCACTTTCCAGGCATGCAAAGATCCTCCAGAAGTCTCTCCTTGAGATCTTTAACCGTATTGAGGCTGTCAAGGAGGAGCATAACAAGCTCGACAACAACAACAAGTTCCTGCAGAAGTACATTGGCGATCTGATGTCGACGTCCAAGATCACATCGACGGGCTCGAGTGGAAGGAAGAAATGAAGGGCATGGTCACGACTTTACTGGGCGGAGATCTACGGGCATTGCATTGCGGAGGCGTAATATTGAATCGGTTTACAAGGACCGTGGGGTGAACGGTGTGGTTTTGGGCATTCAGCGTCGGCGTCTACGATTTTCAAGTCATACCCTGGATGTGAGACCCATCAGTTAAGATAAACGGCAGATTGGTGGTTCCTCATGAATACCCCCGCAGGATGCAGGATTGAGTAAGCGTCGATGAGACCTTGTATTATAGCTATCTAATGAGGGCAGACTGGACATAATGTGATAATGCTTTGCCGACACAAAAGAATGTCCCCGTGATTCCCTCCTGTCTTCTCTGTAATTCAATCGACCTGTCTACATATGGTGTAGACAACTGTTTAAGGGATAAAAGGCTGCTCGTCTGCTAATAAGGCAACGGGGTATGTTCAGCACTTCCGATCTCGCGCACCCACATCACATCAGGGTATAGGTATCGCTTAGACCCCCGATGACATCCTCAGCGTATATTCTCAATTTCGCCGAGGATCCTCTTTTCACACTCGTTGCCATCCTGCAATGTATTCCCACGGGATATCTTTCTTAGTGAGGGTGAACTTCTTGGCTCGTCTTCAACATCAATGACCTTGGAAGCAATTCTCTGTCTCTTTGTTCCGCTACTCGTCGTCGAGAAGGGTTGCGGGTTTCTGCGACCAGTCCCTTCATGGGTTGCCGAGCTCAATTCGGAAAATGGACAGTGATCTTGAACGTTCTCCTTTTGGCTTTTGGCGCTGTTTATAATCAATTCTCCGATAGGATCCGTCTCGGTGGGTTCTGCCTTGACTAGGGGCCTATCAGAACAGGGAATGTCAAGGAGAGCATGAATTTGGCACTTACAAGGACTGCGGAATCTACCTGACGACGTTCGAGTGGCAGCCACGGGTGTCGGCTCCGCGGGTGTGTTGGATGGCGCAGAGGGCATTGAAAGAGCTTCACAAACTGACTCGTATGCGCCAGCATTTTGCAGTGACTGAAACCGACGTTCTGATCTTTCATTTTCTGATACAACCATTGGATCCGTTACATGCCGGCTACTGTTTGTCCCCGTATTTGGTTTGGAGTAATCAGGCATGGAGACATCAGCTGTGGACGATGCTCGACGTGGTCTATGCCATCCCACGGGGGGCTGTTCTTGCTCTAGCTCTTGTTCTACTTCTGCTTCTGCTTCTGTGGATAGGTCACGAGCCGACTGTCGTGGATATGCTAGGACATTTGGGGGATTGATCGGGCCAAGGCTGGCAATAGGCGGTGGAGGTTGTATAGGGGCAGGCCCATGGCGGGGCGAATGACTGTGAGTTTCGACTCCATCACTGCTCTGCTTTGGTGAAACTTGTTGTGCGAGGTAGGGCGCAAGAAGAGGTACTTGGCGCCACATAGTAGCATTTGGCCAAGCAATACAAGAGGTCTCCAGGACATCTGAACCGGAGCTGTCAGAAAATATTCCCTAGCTATAAAAGACATCTCAAGAGACGAGTTGCAATGGACATTGAGCTCACCTAGAGGAGCATGCTGGAACGAGAACGAGACTATGTTCTTGATTCGTTCAAATGGGTATGTCATGTTATCACGAGAGAATCCCTCTGCAATCACGACTTTGATACGGCCGAGATCGTCCCCTGGATTCCAGTAGTTCTGTAAGAGGAGTTCCTTATGGAATGTTGGAAACTTCAATTTCTCAAAGTCGCCATTCTTGTTTAAATCTAATGAAGATTGATCAGTTATTCGAGTTCGGTGTTCTACCCAAAACAGGGAAAGAGGGAGAATTTCACAGATTGGAAAGTCTTTGATGATCGGGACTGGTTGGTCGGGGAGAAAACAAAGGGACAAGGAATTCATTCCGAACCAACGTACCAATGCTCAGCTCGATAACTGACGGCCATGGTCCGTCGTGATTGAACCACTTAGAGCTTGAAGTATTCTTCTGTCAGTTTGCACAGCTGCCACAGTGTTTCGAGGACTTACCCAACAATCCTACCGTCGACAAAGAGTCGTGCCTCGAAAACGATATCATCGGAGGGCTTGCTCAGGAGCCGAACGTATCGGCTTATCTCCGGATTCTGCCAACAATGAATAGAAATACGGAAAGCATCTCCGGCGGACAAGCTAGGTATGAAAGATGTCACTGTTGGAAGTAAGAATGGATTGTTCAGCGACCCGTGAGATTCTGCGCTGCCGGTCAGTTGAGCTGTTACGTCGACTGAGGAGAGACAGATGTGACACTTACCAGGGTCTGGGACAACATGGCAGCTCGTCTTAAACTCTTGTAGAGGAATCTTGCACACATCAGGGAACACAAGAACATCCCAATCCTGGTAACGCATTTTGGAAATTTCAATTGATGTACGAATGGAATGGTATGTTGGATGAACTTGCAAGCAAGGCCCTCTCAGAGGAGGAGTATTATAATTGAAGGACGCGCTCCAGTCGATGTGGAAGACATAACACGGCGCCTTGGGGGTGCAGGTGGTACCGTAGATAGCTTGTTAGGTAAGGTAGGTAGGCAAGGCAAAGTAGGAGATGATGGGAAATGGAAGGGACCACCGTGGCCTAGGCAGATAGCAAGGCCACTGAAAGGTACCTAAAGCAGAAGGCGAAAAGGCAGGAATTGACAAACTAGGTACCTTACCTGCCTACCTGACCGCCGGCGCAATGAGACGGCAGCTCCAAGTCTCAACATAGCTACTGTCAGTCCAATGCCATCAACTTGTGCGTAGTTCACGAGCAAAATCTGGATAAGACCAATGGTGTGATGGGAACGATACTCGCATGTAAATTCCCAGTTTCGTATTTACAAATCTACAGAAACCCGCCGCCTACTGCCTAGTATGCATCTCCAGGAGCTCTAGCCTAGGGGAGGATTAGTATACTTCTTATCAACCAGGCCACCTACTACTCACCCTCACAGCACCGGGTCCTCCCAGCTCTCGCTCAAGGCCCCCCTCGAATTCTCTGGGTGCCGATTGTTTGTCGGGGTAGGTCATGGACACAACTCCGCATAGCCCGAGGACTACTGCCACGAAACAACCAAGTTGGAAGAATGCCTTGCCGGGTTTGGCGTGCGTGTATTCTTCTGGCGAGAACATCCCCAGGATGTCGTTATCTTCGTGAACAGGCTCTCCATAGTTCCGACGTTCTTGCTTATCCCACCAGTCGCCGTAAGGATCGCGGAATTGACGTTTAACTCGAGGGGGGTTGGGGTATCCTCCGTTCTGTACCAGACATTAGCCAGTTGTTGTCTTGGGGCGGAGAAGCCGGGTCAACTGACCATCTCCGGATCTTCAGCATCAGTCTATATTGCTTCACGTCAGCCATGGTCCCCCAAAAAGCTAGCACTTGTACAGCCGGGAAGGAGCTACCACTGACCAACGCTGGATAATCTGGTCCAGCAGTAAAGCATCGTCGTTGTGTGAGAGCCGCCCGTCTGGCGACAGGTAATGCAGCTCGCAGCGGGCGCGCGGAGGCAATTCGCCTAGAGAGCATCTGTACACACACATCAGCATGCGCTATATCGTGGGAGTAGCGTTATCGGGCGTGTTTACCTTGTATGATAGTTTCCGCAATGAATTGGATCCTTCAGACTGATGACCTCAAAGTCGTGAAGTCGAGCTCTCGGTTCAGAAGAGCAAGGCTAATAGCTCGCTTACGCGGGCTAGCATACAAAGCATGTTATTCTGGGATCTGCCTAGACGATCAAATTTCGTGTCAACCCTCGAAATATCACTTTTTTCAGAACCACGGGTGCGACTGAGGTCTGGACATGCGCAAACTTCGTAGCAGAGATCTTTGAGAGGTTGCGCATCTTCCGAAGTTGGAACGGACCCCCCAGATGTGATATTCACGAAGTTTACGGTAGTGCTTGGCCTTCCTTTCCTATTAGAAGTCATGACACAGACCGCGTCAGATGCGCAAGAGAGTCAACCATCACCTGGTGAGAATAGGAACAACCCAACCGATAAAAATAAGATAGCTCATTTCCATTATTGTTTAGACATCACGCCAAACAACGATGATTTACCGCGCACAAATGGGGTTAAAGTCGAGAATGGAGAAGGTGGCGAGCCTCCCACCAAGAGGCGTCGAGTCGGCGAGAACACCCCAAATCCGCGACGAAAACCCGAGTCGCCTCCTTGGAAAAGAGTTGCAGCTGACGGGCCATCCTCATTTACGCATAATGGAGTCAGAAAATCAGGCCGAACAAATCAGATACCTCCAGAGCTACATCCCCAATCAGACAAGCGACAGACGCGAGGTGCTTCACAGAAGACGTACTTGACCAAAGGCAAACGTGGAAGTGCGAATGCGAGTAACCCGCTGCAAGCTCAGGATATGCCATCGACTGCAACAAACGGATCGAAGAAATCTATTCCCGCAGGCACATCGTCCTCTCAACCAGCTCCAAAATTGCCTGCCAAGTCCGCGACATCTCCAAAGCGCTCTTATCGAAAATCGATGCCCGCAGACCAAACAGCTACTCCTGTGCGCGCCTACAAAAAGAACTCGACTCCAAAAGCCCCGCAATCAGCTCCAGCACCGTCCAAGACAGACAAACCACGACGTTCAGGGCGAGCCAGTGTGATACTCCCAGATGAAGCGCCTGACCAATCAGACACACTGAATGGCGACAGCCCTGGTCAGACACCCAAGTCGAAGCTCTCAAGGATAAAATTCCGAGTCAAACCTGCGGAACTACCGTTAATACATCCCGATTTGGTACCTAGGCGGCAACCTCGATATTCAAGCTTGAAAGAGTTCTTAAACTCTGCGGCTAATATACCGGTGGATGAAGGCGGCCTTTATAACCCAGAAGATGCTTCAGAATACACGCCCGAGACGATTGTCAAGGATGCTCAAATTCTCCTTCGCCTGGAGGACGCCGCCGAGCCAGGGGGAGTCCTTAGCCCTGGATTCTGTTCGGTATATCAGCCTGAAGAGCAGGATCAGCCGCCGGTTCAGTATGCACATCTGGATCACCTAAACAGAGCAGCGATCGAGTTCAGGAAGCTGATGGTTATCGAAGAGAGGAAACATCGGAATACTGCGAAACGATTGGCCGAGGCATGCAGAGATGAGTGGTATCGAAGACAGCCTAAGACCCTGGAACAGTTAGAAGCTGAAGAGAAACGGAAAGTTGAAGGCCGCTACAAAGTTTTGGTTAAAAGTCTACAGGGAACGTGGGAAAATGTTAAAGCTGAAGTAAATCGACGACGACTATTAGAATGGGAGGCCCAAGAGCAAGCCCGAGTTCGCAGAGCACTTAATGAAGCAGTCGACAAATCAACACAGAAGTTGGAGGCACGAAGAGCGCGGAGAGACTCGGAGATATCTTCAGATGAGGACGATAGCGAAGAGTCAGATGTCGCGAGCTCAAGTGACTCGGATTCGGAAGACAGAGAAAGCAACATGTCAACGGACTCGGAAGTAGATGAGGATCATCTGCGGTCTGACGCAGTGGATGATGAACATCTAACAATAGAAGAGCTTCGCAAAAAGTACTCCTCACTTCCGAGTCTTTCTGTTGCATCAGTAGATGAAGATGTGGCCGACCCAGATAACGACCAAAATTCCTCTTCAGGCCAAGATGTGGATATGGTGGAGTTGAAATCTACATTTGATGACAGCGATGAGTCAATCGACATGGATGATGATATGGGCTCTAGTGATGAAGATCGTGATAGTGAGGATGAGGCTAGCGAAGACGACGACGATGACGATGATGGTGATCCAGCAGAATCCAGCCTACTCGGCTTTCTTCCTCCTTCAGATCTGGAAGCGATGAAACTCGATCAAGTTGATTCCGCAATATCAACAGTCAAGGACGAAGCAGATATTGTCGAAGACAACGAAGTTCCACTTGTTCCAGATCCTGTGCCGATACAGCCATCTGATGAAGAAACCGGGGTAGACGACGCTGTCGAGTCCACACCCGTGACAGAATCTTCAAAGCAAGCTCCAGAAGTCTCAGCTGCCAGCCCCGATCGTAGTTCTCAGCCTACCCCAAGGACCACCGAAACTAGACCGTCAGAAAGCGATTCAGCTTCTTCTGTGGAACTTCACCAGGACAGCCGTCAAGTCACTCAAAGTGCCACGCCACAACCAAACAGTCACTTGAAGACGCCAGTTCCATTCCTCCTTAGAGGCACTCTAAGAGAGTATCAGCATTATGGCCTGGACTGGCTCGCCGGTCTGTATGCCAACAACACCAACGGTATTCTGGCGGATGAGATGGGTCTGGGTAAAACAATCCAAACTATAGCCCTATTGGCCCATCTTGCTTGCGAGCATGAAGTGTGGGGTCCGCATTTGGTGATTGTTCCCACAAGTGTCATGCTAAACTGGGAGATGGAGTTCAAGAAATGGTGCCCTGGCTTCAAGATTTTGACATATTATGGCACGCAAGAGGAACGCAAACGGAAGCGCCTAGGCTGGAAGTCGGAAGACGCATGGAACGTTTGCATCACCTCTTACCAGCTCGTTATCCAAGATCAGCAAGTGTTCAAGCGCCGGAGGTGGCACTACATGATCCTGGATGAAGCCCATAATATCAAGAACTTCCAGTCGCAAAGATGGCAAACTATGCTTACATTTAATACCCGAGCACGTCTACTCCTGACCGGCACTCCGCTTCAGAACAATTTGACGGAGCTTTGGTCATTGCTTTACTTCCTAATGCCGTCAGATGGAACCGAGCAAGGAGTAGGCGGGTTTGCAAACTTGAAAGAGTTCCAAGACTGGTTCAAAAAGCCATCGGAGCAGATATTGGAACATGGTCGCGATCAAATGGACGACGAGTCCCGGGCGATCATCAGTAAGCTCCATAAGGTCCTTCGACCGTATCTCTTGAGAAGACTTAAAGCAGACGTAGAAAAGCAAATGCCGGCAAAATATGAGCACGTCGAATTTTGTCGTCTATCGAAGAGGCAACGCGAGTTATATGACGGATTCTTGAATCGAGAGGACACCAGAGGAACGCTAGCTTCTGGAAACTATCTCTCTATCATTAACTGCCTCATGCAGCTGAGAAAAGTTTGCAATCATCCAGACCTCTTCGTAGATCGACCAATCATGACCTCTTTTCCTATGGAGAAGTCAGTTGTCGCAGATTTCGAGATCAAAGACCTTCTCGTCCGCAGGCGCCTACTCAATGAACACCCTATGAGCAAGGTCAGCCTAGACTTTCTAAACCTGATCCCAACGAAGCATGAAAGTCTTTCTGATGCAGTCACTGGACGGAGTGCCGCACTCAGTGCCCAAAAGACTCTCATGAACTTGCGCGAATCTCAGCGCATAAGAGCACAGAATGCTTTCACTAAACTTGATCCTTCAACAGCCAAATCCAACTTGGTCTACTTGGAAAGCGCTTCTAGGTGGGGTCGATTTGAAGAACTTCAGCACTGCGTGTATCTCAATGCGCTACGGAGACAACAGAACCCCATATATGGTAGCCGACTTGTGGAGATGCTGACTATCGGTGTCAATGAGCGGCCTGCGCGACCTCGCCCTAGACGGCGAGATCAGATGTTGACTTGGCTTGAAAATAGATCCCCGACACTCACTGCCATGGTTCCAACCATCTCGTTACGCTCCCAAGCTCTGAACTCTACCATACAGAAGTTTGCTTGCGTAACCCCTCCAGTGATCGCGAGGGACATGTCTTCTCTCGTGCTCACCCAGAAAGGAGCCGACACACTCCGGACAGCCTTTGCAAGTTCTGAACCAGACCCGTTTCACGAAGCACGGATGAGACTTTCCATACAATTCCCCGACAAGCGCCTACTCCAGTATGATTGTGGAAAGTTGCAAACCCTAGCAAAGCTACTTCGGAAGTTACAAGACGGCGGCCACCGAGTTCTCATCTTCACTCAGATGACGAAAGTCCTGGATATTCTAGAGCAGTTCCTCAATATTCATGGACATAAGTATCTTCGTCTGGATGGATCCACTAAAATCGAGCAGCGTCAGATCCTCACCGATCGCTTTAATAATGACACGCGTATCTTGGCTTTCATCCTCTCGAGTCGATCCGGAGGCTTGGGCATCAACCTCACTGGGGCCGACACGGTCATCTTTTATGATCTCGACTGGAATCCAGCCATGGATAAGCAGTGCCAAGATCGATGTCATCGAATCGGACAGACACGTGATGTACACATCTATCGCTTGGTCTCGGAGCATACCATAGAAGCTAATATTCTACGCAAAGCGAATCAGAAGCGCATGCTCGATGATGTTGTTATCCAGGAGGGAGAGTTCACCACTGACTACTTCAATAAGATGTCCGTCAATGATGTTCTTGGCCAGGAGAGTGTTCTTGATGGCGATGCAGTAGCCAACGCTGCCGTGGACCGAGTTCTTGGAGGGTCTGACGATAACAAAGATGTACAGCGTGTGCTTGCTCAGGCTGAGGATCGGGAGGATGTGGCAGCTGCAAGAGTGGCCGAGCGCGAGATAGTACAAACAGATGCGGCGGATTTCGATGAAAATGCCGTCACCGCCTCGGCTACACCCGCCGGTCCAGGAACCCCTCGAGATGGCCTCCCAACACCCGCCGCAGAAGAGACTCCTGCATTGGACGATGAGATGGAAGTAGACGATGACGAAATCAATGCTTGGGGCGAACGGATTAAGTCTACAGATGACTACATGTTGAAATTCATGGCTGATCAGCTGAAGGATACACCGGTGGAACTTCCTAAGGACAAGAACAGGAGCAAGAGAGGGAGAGACCACCGGAACCGCTCTCACAGGGTGAGATAGTTCTTTCGGATCGTACCTTTGTATATTATTGACCCTTTTTTTTTCGGGGAATTTGTTTTAATTATATGTGTGGGAACGGACATGGAAGATGGGACGGCGTTGTACTATAACCGCATCAGTGGAGTTTCCGGAGCAGGCAGGATTGACGTTGCTCTCGATGGCTTGATCTTGGCAACTTGGACATGGGAAGGGGAGTGGAAAGAAGGTATTGTATCGCATTGCCAATACAAATCATATACAACAAGACTATGGTCTTCTTATTCCGCCGTGGTACAGCAGGTAAAATCTTGTGTAAGTGCATAATTATAGTGGAATGAGGTCATGGTAGAGACCAGGATAGATGGTATGCAATATTTGGGGAAAAGAAAAAGTACTTCCAAGTATGGAGTAATGGTTCTGTCTTGGACTCTTGGGCCTGTTTGATGAAAAACGTGTAGTCAACTCGAGCCGGACGTTTAGCTCTCGGCAAGGCTCAAGAGCCAGCCCTGTTCGGCGAGGCTGTCAATGGTACCGAAGGTAAGGTACCTATAGGCGCCCCACGACAGACCGCGACGAGCCGTTGCAATTTCCTCCTCTTGTACTTTGTTTGGCATATTCCATTTCAGAACAAATTTAGCAGACAGTCGGCGAACCTGTGATTGCTGAAGATGGCGACACGCGACAGGTACGGAGCTTCTTCTCCGCAAGGCTGCATCTAACGTTTGGGTTCCGAGGCATCCGCCCGGGTGGTTTTGGAACATAAAAATTTCAGGAACATTGACGCGCTTGGAACCCACCTTCAAGACTCGAAGTTGAAATACACAATTTAAAACACTTAAAAAGAGATCCCGCTATCACTACGCGACCCCTCAAGGCTTACTTTGACGGCCCAGCTGGTGACAAACTGGCGGGCGAAGTACCAATAGCCAATCCCGTTTCCTACCTGGTGCATACTGAGCCGGGGGGGAGCATACTCCTTGTGCACCTATAAGCAACATGAACATCTCCTATCCTCCCGTCTACGACAATATCCCCCCCGCCATTAAGCAGCTGGGCCATGAGTTCCCAAAGGCCGTTGCTTTCCTCCTCATTCCCGTTGAGTTTATGTACTTCGCCATCTATTTCCACAGAAAGGGCTTCCATAAGCTGTATAACACATTGGCATTGCTGTCTCTTGCAACGTTCTGGATCGCCCCAGTGCTGTCCCCAATTTCTTGCGGTCCAGCAAGATGTTTGCAAAACTTCGCAGGTACGTCCATCCATCCGTATGCATCACCAATCAGTATGCTAATAAGTTCACAGTTGCAATCGGAACCATGAAGCTCCTTGACTATTTTTGGGGTCGCAGAAATGCGCCCCTTACATATATAGGCAAGGCTCCGCCTGACTGGTCTGTATTTCCCGAATACACTGATTTTTGTAGTTGCTTTCTCAAAATATCTTGAGAGTCAAGGAGTAATGTCTCCATGCTCTTGTCTTCTTCTAATCGGGGAGTCTGCAGCTAAATTGATGTACAGGTTATTTGCACTCATAGCTCTGACCGAACTTCGGTACGAATCCTTCACCCCGAATCATATTCGTGTTCCCAAAGACCGGGAAAATTTCAGTGAGCCGTTACAGCTTGGTATCCACGTAGCTGCCTTCGCAGTATTGCAATCATTACCACAACACCTCCCAACCGTACTAGCATTCGAGGTACTATTAGCAATATACATAATCTGGACCACTATGCAACTCACTCTGCGATATAAAAGCAGCCCGGCTTTGTTCGGACCGCTGTACTTAGCAGATTCGTTGTCTGGGTTTTGGTATTTCTTTCTTCCTGCTGGACCTCCTGGCATACTAATACACGTGACAGGTCCGAAACTTGGCACAACGCCTTTGCATCTCCATGCGAATCCCTAGCTTATGCGCCTTTGAGATATGGCCTTCCAAAGTACGGAGTCCCAGTTGTGGTTGCTCGATCCCTCGGCGTCCTTGGCGCTTTCACCCTCATGGCAATATTCCATGTGTATGCTCTAGAACCTATTCTCGACCGAGAAGCCTTGACACGCATAGGACTGTTTTTTCTTGTTAATGGAATAGCAACTGTAGCGGAGGCTATGGTCTGGGGCAGGAAAAAGCATTGGCTGAAGTGCGTGCTGGCCTGGACATTCGAGACCAGTATCGCCAGTTGGGCGGCCAGCGGTTTGCATATACCGAATGGATTATCGACAATTCGTTGGAAAGCGCTATGTGATGCATAGAGACCTCTGAGTCAGGATATTGAATCGTTGCAAAGGAATATCTTTTGTACTTTTGAGCTTCTTCTGTGTACTAGATTCGCCGGGATGTATCAAGAAAGGTTAGAATCTAATGTGCCTAAGAAGGTAGAAAGCTACACTCATCCGGTAACCTTGGGATTTCCCGGCCATAATATGGTACTGCCACTGGATACAATGTACCTTCCAGTTTCCAGATGCTAAGTTCTGAGCTCCTTTGCCTTTTTAAGTGCATCCAACCCAAGCAAGAAGGCCTGCTTCGTTGGAATAGCAGCAAGGCAATTTTCATACATATTGCATATCCCATTGTTGGCATGATAAAAAGTAGAGTCGTCCTTTGTAGTATAACCAGGCCTGAGTTTTATAGTTTGGATTATACGTAGCATACAGGAAAGCAGATTATCAACAACTTCGACTCGAGAACTACTCAATGAAGGAGCAGCTGTGAAACAGGAGCCTTATGTATAGAATATGTGGGCAGAAAGAAATTGTAATGTATGTATCAGTTGAGGAGCTCGAGGGTGTCTTAAGATAGTTTCTTGGCATATTAAAGTTGTTGATTAGGCTCTATTGATGTACAAAATACAATTGCTCGTGTGCAAGGCCCGGAGCGTTGCTTTACCGCTTACCTATTTTGGCAATTATATGGCAATATTGACGATGCTTAAGCCCCCGAACGCAACCATTACCTGCATGTGCATGCGCAAGGCAGCCTTTGTTTCCCCAACGCTCTGATAAAGTGAGCGCGGATGCTGAATTGATCCTTCGAAGGAATTTGGTGGTTACGGCTCCCTCCAAGCAATGGAGCAGTCATCATCAAGTTCCAAAGTTACAGGTAAGCATCTTCCCCAGTGTGATTTAACATATAGCTAATAAATTTTCCCAGTTGAGTACTTCGATCCGCATGGCATCTATCAGCTGCTATCGCCTGGTCTCCTGTCTCGATTGCCTCTGCGAAACCTCCACTGGGAATCCCATTCCGGACCTCTTCGCTCAATCTCTTCCCTACATATCGACTTCATCCCTTCACCAGAGTTGTTAACCCCTCTGTCTACAACCGAAGCATATTCAACTACCACACCTATCACGCCACTTGCGCGAGTAAAGAGCGAAGACTCTGTGACCACCGGCGATGATGGGCCTCGAACACAGGCATTGGGACAGACCCCGGTGGAGGGGCCAGACTCTCGGCCTGGTCCGAAATTCGTTGTGAAGGAGCGAAGGCACCAAATACCTGGTCTTCGACAAACACCTTATTTGAAGGTCTTACTTGTACGTTGCGATGATAACGATACGTACAAGGCGCAGACGCGGCGGCAGGTCAGAGAATGGATTAAGGAGCACACACCGCCATCTCAAAGCACCACCACAAAAACGAGCGCGCAAGAGAACCATGATGCTTTCGAGTGGCTCATACTTCACGTGGTCGTCCCAAATACGGCTGCGGCTACACAGCCTCGTACGAGTGGGAAAAGCACTGATGGGAGCTCCGGCTCGGCCACCGAAAAGACACGTTGGAGGGGAGGTGGATCATCCACCATTCTCGATAAACTGCGCGCAGATTTCAATGGCTCATCCAAAACTGCAATCGATCGAGTAGCACAGGTTAGGATTGGTGTCAATGATGTGCCATACGACATGCTCCCACGTGTTGTTCCAGCGATTCCTGGTTCATATAACGAGACACCACAAGAGAACGACAATGCGTGGTCGGACCTTATCTCAAAGTTTAAATCACTGATATTAGCCTCATTTGATATGCGCGTGAGCCAATATGAGGAAGATATTCGAGAGAAGGATGCCCAAAGAAATCTACCAGGTTGGAACTTCTGCACGTTTTTCATGCTCAAAGAGGGCTTGGCGAGGGGATTCGAGAATGTAGGCCTTGTTGAAGACGCTCTTGTGGGATATGATGAGCTTGCTGTTGGTCTTGATGTGATCATAAGAGAACAAACCACAGCGGGTTCAGACGCCGAGCATGGCGGCTCATTCTTACCATATACGAACGAACTCAAAACTATGGTCGATCGAGCCAGGACCGCCCTGCTGAAGGACATGGGGCAGGAGACTCAGATTGCCGGATCAGATGATGCTATTGATCTACAGTCGACTGGTGAAGCTTCCGATAATGAAGTCGACGAAATCCCGCTGAACGCAACGAGGAAGCGCTATCGGGACCTCATCCTTTCGAACAATATTTCAATCTTCGATTTTCGATGCTATCTTTTTTCTCGTCAACTCTCTCTATTGCTCCGTCTAGCAAATGCATGGTCATCGCGGGAAGAATTACTAGAAAGATTGAAAGAGCAGAGAGAATCAAGTCTCTTAGGGGTCGCTGCCCGACTACCGGCTTCAGAGCCTTCTGATGATGCAGAGAATCTTGTGGTGCTCGCGGAAATTTGCAGGAGATCCATGGATTTTATTGCATCTATATCTCGTGTCATGAGGGATGATATCGCAGCCTCTTATATGACGTTCCAGCAAAAGATTGACGACGAAAAGAAGAGGAATTCTCAGATACAAATGGACGCCGTTACTACCCAGGTAGTCGACAACATTGTCTCCTCCTTCACATTCTCTATTGCGCAACAGATTCTTGCGCAGACATCAACCAAAGCGCTTCCAATACCTCCTTCCACATTAGCTCCCCCAAGCGGTCAGATTGGGCCTGATGGCCAGGAGCCTAAAGCTGCCATTCCGGAGCCCAAGACACTGATGCATCCTGCCAGGAGTAGCTCTCTTGCGGTCCGCTCACAATCCGGAGAGCCTCAGAATCCCGCTCTTTCCTCCGGTAGCCGAAGAGCCAGCGTGCCAGAGCGGGATCGAAGTACTACCATGGCCTCCCCCTTTCTCAAAGCTGGATTAGAAGACCTCGCAGCTCATAGAGCGGCACTGTACGTTCTATCTCGAAGCGTACTTGAAAACTTCGGCAAGGAGCATGGATGGAGTGTTGGTTGGACAGAAGTGGCGCATTTTCAGTACGGTAACTTCGACGACATGGAGGAGGTTGATCTCAATGGAGAGACTTCCGAGGAAAACCCCACCGACAGCAGTCAAACCAAAGTACCTCCATCCCTGCATGGAATTAACAGCAAGTTACTACGGGTGGCTTTAGACAACCAGGATGATTTCCTTAGACTTTATGAAACCTTTACCGACAAGGCACTCCGCCACTATACTGTGGCAAACCACGTTCAATCAATACAGGCAAGTATGGCTGATCTGGCCATTCTTAAGTATCACCTTGAGGATTATGCGGCTGCAGCATCATACTTCTATCGCATGGCGCCGTTCTATGGCGAAGAGGGCTGGACGCAGATTGAACTCTCAATGCTGGTCATGTATGCAAAATGTCTCAAACAGCTCCAACGCAAGGAAGAATATGTTAGAGTTGTCTTGAAGCTTCTGTCCAAAGCTGCGATGGCTGAGAAGGAGAGGATTAGGCGCAAATTTGACCTGCAACCTGGCCCAATCAGCAGTTTCAGTCACGAGGAGCTTGTTCCGAATGAACCATACCTGGAGGAACTCCTGCAAATAACGAAGACGTTTCAGCATGAAGTGCAGGTACCTTTACAGAACTTTTTCAGTCACGTCGAGGTCGATGATACCCCTAGATATCACTCTGAGAAGGATAGCTTCGCATTACAACTTCGTTTTCGATACCTGCTTGCCGAGAACATGAACATCGAGAAGGCAAAAGTTAAGATCAGTCCGGTAGAAGGAGATGGCAGCCGCGATATCTGGCTGGAGAGCGAGGGTCCTACTCTCTTCAAAAATGGAAGCGTTAGGCTCGTGGTACAAACCAATGTAAGTCTTTTTAGATATGGCCCGTCAAGAATATTTTACTTACTTCTCATAGATGGTGATACCCGGCACATATCTTGTGACCCAGGTGGCTCTCTACACCAGCAATATCGTTTTGAAATATGAGCATGGAACCAGAGCCGATTCATTCTTCAAGTGCCCGAAACTCCTCATCTATCAACAGGCGAAAGCCTTCGATCTGAAACTTTTCTCATCGAGATACATGCATTTGGATCGCAATCGCTCTCTAGAAATTGAGCTATCATCTGGCTGGAATGATGTTATCAGTGGCGAGCTTCATCTTCGAGCAGCAACCGCTGGACTGAGACTTCAGACCAGTGAAGCCAGTATGATCAGTGGACAGCTCGAAATCTCTAAAAAGTCCGAAGCGGGTGTTATCCGCTTCGGTGCCTTTAGTTCTGACTCAACTGCGAAGCTTCGCATGCCGTTTAATCTTGAGCACGAGGTTAACGATATCTCTATTAAATTGGAGATAACTTACACCACCGAAAAGGGCGAATTTTTCTTTGCTACAATTCCAACTGTGTATATTATGCTACCTCTGGGTGTCAACGTCCAGGACGTCTTCAAACATAAGGCGCTCTTTTCTCGGTTCACCATTTCATCTGCGACAACTAGTCCACTGCGACTTTTGAGCTCCAAGTTAGAGGGCTCCGACGTATTTCAAGCCCAGTGTGGTGCTTCACTTACAAGATCATTGGTTGTTTTCCCTCGCCAGCCTGCATCTATTCTGTATAAGATCACTAAATCGCCGTCCAAGACGTCGAAACCTGCTTCTGCGTCCGGGAAGCGTTCGAAGGCATCATTATCTCTTACCTTGCACTATAGTACCCTCGAAGAGGAGATCGACGACACAGTCACCGCTGGTCTTCATCGATTCTTCGAAGATAACGAGTTGCATCCATACATTCGTCTTATTGTACCCACAGTTCTCTCGGCGTTACATCAACGAATGTCACCATATGATATTGAGCGGACTGCCATTTTGAGCGAAGTCTCGACATCAATTCTTTCGACCGTCAGGTGGCGAAATCATTTTTCTGGTCTTGGTCGTACCTTACAGGGCAATGAAGATATTGCAAATCTTCTTGCCGAAGGGGTTGAGGCATGGCTGCGGAACAATCCGAACATCCCTTTGTTACCAGTCCCGATTGACGAAACCACTCTTTCTACGAATCGATCAATCATTATCCCGGTTGAGGTACCATCAATGACAGTTGTCCATACGGCCGACTTGAAACTACTTGGAGTGTCCTCTGTTCCAGCAACTACTCCTGTAGTAGCATCTACCCAGCCAATCTCGGCGTCATTGAGCATAAAGTGGACAAGGACTTGGGACAACGAGGCTCCTTTAGAACTCGATGCCTCGGAGCAATCTGAAGATATAGAGTTTGTCTACGAAGTCTCAGGCTTATCCGATACTTGGCTCATCGGAGGCAAACGGAAGGGTCATTTTACTGTCCCCAAAGCAAGCCAAGCCCAATCTCAAAAGCAGGCACTGTCGTTTCCTGTTGTATTGATACCCCTACGCGAAGGCTTTCTACCGTACCCAAATGTGGAGATCAAACCAGCCTCATTTCCGAAGACTAATCGGCCTGGAGGCGCCACTGCTGAGGTCGGCGGGAGCCAAACGAAGCATACAGTTGTGACATCTGAGACAGATTATAAGAATGCTGGTGAGACCATAAGGGTCATTAGCGACACAAGAAAAACAACTGTCAGCTTGGATACCAGCGGGCCACAAGGAGGGGCCATGCTATTGGAGGCTGAGAGGCGAACTGATAGAAATGGAGAAGTCATGCTTGGTTAGTCAGATCAAGGTAGAGATTCAAGAGAACCAGTCTATGGCCAGGAAAAGGAGATAGCGCGGCGCATATCAAATCCCCATCCGGTGGTATAGTTCCCGCAATAGAGATAAGCATCCGGGGTTTGGAGATCCACCTGACGCAGTGTCAGTGATGATAATGACTTTGTAGCCTCGCGGCTCTTGCAAGGTTCAATATTGGGCTAAAGTAATGAGAAGGTTACGCCTTGTTTGTGAGTCTCAGAACACTCGTTCGCGGGTCAAGCTCATTTGACTCGGTTCTACAATCTAAAAATTCTTACCATTTACGATACTGTCAAACCCCCAACCCCCCAAACCCCCACCTTTTAGTGCGCATTGATACAGCAATGCCAGTCCTTCATGGCATTTGATGAAACGTAAGAATCGAACTACTGTATGCCATGAAATCTCGATATCCCCACAATATTATATTCTTATCAGCGGACGCTTGCCTCGAAAAGGATATGTTTTTACTTCCCTGAAGTCCTGCCCTGAAGTCTTGAAGGGGCCCTGCTAGGATTTCTCGCTGCGACCGAATAGCACAAGTGCGCTACTGCAACATCCCTAGGTACGGAGGGGGCATTCTGGCTGCAAACTCCCAACAACAGCAGGTCCAAGCTAGCAATGACTTTTTTGTCGGACGGCTGTCAAGATCGAGTAGTGATGATAAGGATGTGCAGAGCTCTTATCTTCTATTCGATCACGACATCATGTACAGGCTACGGAGATAGATACAGTGCTGTACAATGTACAAAAGGTAAAGACCCATCCCCCGCATTTTCTTTTTCCTCCTATCCAATTCCCCTGACGCATCTTGAATTGTCAATATGGAGGATATCAAAAAAGGACACGGCCCGGGCTCGGCGGAGTACACATACGACGCGAAAGAAGGAGGGGGAGGAGCCACGACGGACGTTGCGAGCAGCAGTGAGGGGGAGACGATCGTCGAGAATGTCGATGATCTGAAACGGCGTCTGAGCGGTCGTCAGATCCAGATGATGGCGATAGGAGGTTCTATCGGGACGGCTCTGTTCGTCAGCATTGGCTCGGGACTCACGACGGGAGGGCCGGGCTCGTTACTAATTGCTTTTACTCTGTACTGCGTCTTCATGGCTGCGGTCAATAGTTGTATGGCGGAAATGGCGGTCTTCATGCCTGTCAGCGGCTCTTTTGTTAGGATGGGTGGCAAGTGGGTTGATGAGGCTTTTGGATTCATGCTTGGGGTAAGCAATACAACATCTCTTTTTTTGTGCCATTGGTCCTAGCCTTTCTTTATCTCCCTGCCCGTACTATCCCCTGAGAACCACTTGAATAATCTATAAATTGGATTTTTGGGTATGAAATACTGATGTTGCGATCTTCCAGTGGAACTTCTTCTTCTACGGTCAGCAATTCCAAATCCGAGTCTTCGGAGAATTCATCCTGATCAGACCATAGAAGCCTTCTTAATCCCCTGGGAAATCAGTGCACTTAATCTAGTCCTCACGTTTTGGAGCGATGATATTCCTTTGGCCGCTATCTGCGCAGCTTGCATTGTTCTCTATGGGTACTAATTGTTTGTTGGTCTCCTTCTTCGACTCTGGTATGCTAAAGCCCGGCAGAATCATTAATCTCTTCGCCGTGAAGTGGTACGGAGAGAGTGAGTTCTGGCTTTCAAGGTATGATTCAGAGTGTGCAGATCTTAAAGCCAAATACTGATTGATATCAGCGGTAAAGTGATCCTCGTCGGGATCGTGTTTAGCTTTACTTTCATCACGATGGTTGGGGGGAATCCCAAACATGATGCATACGGTTTCAGGTATTGGAAGACACCCGTAAGTACCATCATTTTTAAGATCGTTTGGGTAATTGATATATACTGATGGTCAACAGGGCGCTTTCGCAGAATATGTCACGACGGGCCCCTTGGGCAGGTTTGAAGGGTTCCTGAGTGCGCTGGTAAGAATTCCCGAGGAGTGAGATCCTTCCCATTTCGGACTTCGTCATGGCCAGTAGGACGTATTCTACTATTGAGACAGTATCTTAAGAGGAATGTCCTGCGGCCCGTGAAGTGTTTTCTATACTCTATACTCCAAGTTCCATCCTGATTAAGCAATTACTGACACACCGGGTATCTAGTGGAAGGCTGCGTATGTCTGCCCTTGCACCTCGCCTTTCAAGGGGATCTGGAGAAGTTGCTAACCGCAGCCAATTGAAGCTTCACTATTGTCGGGCCTGAGTACCTAGGGATGATTTCCGGAGAGGTAGAGCACCCACGCAAGAACCTCAAGCGAGCATTCAAGACCATCTACTTCCGTTTCGGCGTCTTCTTCATCGGAGGCGCGCTGGCATGTGGAATCGTCATCCCTTACGACGACGCACGGCTCGTCGCTATCCTCTCGAGTAATTCATCCGCCACGGGAACCGCGGCCTCCAGCCCGTACGTGATCGCCATGCAGAATATGGGAATCGGGGTGCTTCCACATATCACCAATGCGCTCTTGGTCACCAGCATCTTCTCCGCGGGAAATTCATATGTGTAAGTCCAGCCGAGGAAAAGAAACCCCAACTCACACCTGCAGATACTGCGCTTCTCGAACACTGTACTCACTGGCCCTTGACGGCCAAGCTCCGAAGTTCCTGCGCCGTTGCACCAAGAAGGGGGTCCCGATCTGGTGCTTCTGCGTCACCATGATCTTCCCCTTCCTCAGCTTCCTCGCTGTCGGCAGCTCTTCCGCCCAAGTCATCACCTGGTACTATTTCCCGCCATTGGAGAAACCCCTGCGTACTAGCTGACAACTATATAGGCTGGCCAACCTGACCGAGGCTTCTCAGATCATCGACTACATCGCCATATGCATCACCTACCTCTTCTTCTACCGCGCGCTGAAAGCCCAAGGCTACGACCGCAGAAAACTACCCTATGTCGGCTGGGCCCAGCCATACGTCGGATGGTTCGGCCTCGTAACTATGATCCTCACCGTTGGGGCGTATGGATACACGACGTTCTTACCGGGCTGTAAGTCGGAACGCTGCGAAGAGCCCTGTCTGGCTGTTCTTCACAAACTGACGTGCGCTCTAGGGTGGGATGTCGGTACCTTCTTCTCCTACTATACCATGTGCTTTGTGTGCCCTATTCTCTACGTCGGGTGGAAGGTAGTCAAGAAGACCAAGGTCGTCAAGCCTGCAGAAGCGGATCTGGTACGTACCTCCCTTTCTATATTTCTCCCTCGATGTGAACCCTACTTCGGTCTGTCCACTCGCGAGCCTCTCGAATGCCATTAGATCAGAAAATATTTCATGAGCAACAAACGATGCACCAGCGTAAATCAAATCCAAAGCCAACTAATGGAAATAGGTATGGGAACGGCCCGTCATCGACGCATACGAGGCGACTCTAGAGGACAAGCACGTTGGGTTTTGGGAGGAGGTTCGGGTCATGCTGGGGTTTTGGAAGAAGACGGAACATGTGGAGTAGAGTACTGGATAGCATCGCCATATCTACAAATAGATGGTGATTAGAGAAATGTGACGGCGAGAATCTACCTACTGTAACCTTGTCCAACTCGGATACTCTGCAAGGGACAATAGTAGTAAGGTAGATGTGCGACACCACATCTAAGGCACTTCGCCTTATAGTTGATATCCGGTGGATAGCCCCACGAAAGGACCGGAAGAAAGGGAAGTTTAATGATCCATCCATCTATCCACCTATCCACTCATCCACCCTAGCCAATGTCGTGCAGGCAGAGTACACTAAACAGTACTACCTGATATGCGGGTGCGGCGTAGGATTGTCAATCACGGCACTGGCTCCTTCTACGGAGTAGTTAAGAGAAGGGTACTGTCCCTGACCTTATCGTCATACTGATATGCAGATCTGATAAGAGAGAAAGAATGAAAACGCATGCTGGAAAGAAAGCGACAGCAAGAAGCTCCACGTGTACTGCGTCCTGCCGTGTGTGCGCGTAAGAGCTAGAGAATTGGGTATGCAAACGTAAAGAGTGCAGCTCTGTGTGCACTGTACACTGTATGTACCAAGGGACTGAACTACCTTGCTCCGCACAATGTGCTGGTCGTCTGACGTCTTATGAAATAAGGACACTTCTTCCCAGTGACAGTGACGTGGTTTTAGAACCAGCAAGCACCCATCTGAAATCAAAATCGCAAGTGTCGCAATTGTCGTAATGAAAATAACAAAGTGACAAGATGAATGAATGACACGGAGTAGGAATAGGAATAGGAATAACTGAGATAAAATTGCATCGTGTCGCCACGGGCCAATCAGCGCGCGGTGCCTGGCGTTAGTCAGGGGCGGGTTGCTGACAGATGCGAAGGGGCAGTTTGGGGCCGCACCGGCTGCGCTGCTAGGAGGAAGCGCCCGCGGAGCGAAGGTACGAGAGTCGTGAGAGAGGCGTTTGCTGCGAGGAGAGAGCGGTAGGTATATGCACCTTATATAAGGCAGAGAGAAGAATCTGATATGACGTGTAGGAAGAGAGGAAGGGAAGTAGAGTTGAGTTAAGTATTGTTGTTGTTCTCTAGAGAGGGGTTTGCAATATGGGCAGTACACCAGTACCGCTTAGTGCAGGAACTGACTGAACTGAACATCACCACTGCTAGGACAGAGAGACAGAGATACCTATAGCTTTTCACACTTGCGGGGATAGACCAGCATTGGCCTTCTTCTTCAATTTCTTCTTGAACGCTCCTCCTCTGCTGCCCTGCATCTCCGGGTCTGGAAGCTGTGGTGGTATTGAGATTGAGAAGCCGGCCTGGGGCTTACGTCGCCCGCTTCATGTGGGAGCGATGAGCACTGCGCGGAGATTACCTATTGGATCGTGCGTTATTGCAGAGGATATCCTATTATTATGATGATTATTCTGATATTATTCTGATCATTATTATTATTATCTTTATGATCGTGCCCATCTGATGCAGGGCGCTGATGCAGCCGTACCTGAGGTACCTTAGTGTTGTGCTGTACCTGGATTCAAGGTTCATGTATAATTACGATCATTGTGATAGACTGATAGTCAATATACCGCAAGGGATGGGAAATTCTATGGGAAATTACCTGTAAACTGGCAAAATGAACACTTCCCCTGATCTTCCCCCTCTAGAAGCGCCGCCCCACTGTTTACAACGAAGCCCGCGCGGCGCTAGTCCCCTTCCAGCCACCCCGTGCCTGCGTGGGCAGGTCCCAATCTCAGTCTCTCGGGAATTCTTTCGCTGTTGTTCCCATCCATCCATCCATCCATCCATCCTCCCTCCCTCCCTCTCCTCCTCCACCCATCATCGCTTCACCATCGACGTCCTCACCCTTCTCCCTTCCCTTCATTCCATCCCAACTGTGAGAGGCTCGCCTCTCTACCACATTCATTTGGAACCCCTTACGACTTGTATCCCCTTTTCGAAAAAAGTTCAGATTCACTTTTCAACCTCTTCGATCCACTCCAAGTTGTCTTACCCCCCGTCTACACCACGACCGCGCACTGTCATCGAGAGAGAAGCCACAGCTGTCAGAACCGTCCGATCGATTGTTAATGTATGCTACTCAATTCTGGATTGCCCATCAGGATTCCACAGCAAGCTTCCCACGTAGAGCCGTCCTGGCTTGTGCGAACGCGGCTTCGCGGTTTTCTTGCTCGTCGCAGTGCTAACGTCCGTTTCACTCCAGCTTCCTGATCGCGACAACCTTTTCGAGTCCCCTAACTGCCTTCGTTCAACGTCCCCGTCCGAACATTTGTCGCCGCAGATATTAGAGAGTCTCTCGTCAATCCCTTAGGTCAATCATACTGCACGAATCCGCTTCTTCACAATGAAGATCTCCCAGATTACGCTTCTGGGCGCTGCCGCAACTCTCACGGCGGCCCAACACGCGCACAACCACGCCCATCTCCACGCCAGACATGGCTCTCCAGTCGAGGCGCGCGATGCTGCTGCGGTCACCGAGGTGGTTGCCGGTCCTGTGGTCACCGTCTATGAGCTCAACGGCATGGACATTCCCTACGACGAGGTCGAGTCAGGTCTGAAGTCGGGCAAATATATCCTTGTGTCGGAGACTCCTGTCCCAACTCCCAGCTCGACCCCGACCCCGACTCCAACCCCAAGTCCCTCGAGCGAATCCGCAGGCCAGTTCTTCCAGAAGCAGGAGAGTTCCACTCCCACCCCAAGCAGCACTCCCACTCCTACTCCCACCCCGACCCCTAGCTCTACCTCTACCAGCAGCAGCTCCAGCTCGACGTCAATCTACACGCCGCCATCGTCCTCGTCCACCCCTACCCCGTCCCCCAGTCCAACGCCTAGCCCCGTCTCCCCTCCCTCTGGTGGCAACAACTCTGGCAACGTCAATGCTGAGTTTCCCAGCGGTAGCATTCCTTGCTCTCAATTCCCCTCGGAATATGGAGCTGTCGAGGTTCCGTGGGAGGGCCTGGGAGGATGGACAGGCGTCCAGCAGGTTCCCGACTTCACCTTTGGTCTTGACGACGTCATCAGCTTCATTGAGACTGCCATCACCGGCCAGTCGTGTACGCCGAAATCATTCTGCTCCTACGCCTGCCCACCCGGCTACCAGAAGTCCCAATGGCCTTCCGCGCAGGGCAACACTGGACAGTCCATTGGCGGCCTCTACTGCAATGCTGACGGAATGCTTGAGCTGTCCCGGTCTGAAAGCCCGCAAATCTGTATTCCAGGTGTTGGAGGCGTCCAGGTTGTTAACAAGCTTGATTCGAATGTCTGTGTCTGCCGTACCGATTACCCAGGCACTGAATCAGAGACTGTCCCATTGGACGCAGTACCTGGACAGACGTTCCCTCTGACCAACCCTGATGCATCTACCTACTACAGCTGGAAGGGTGGACCTACCTCGGCACAGTACTACATCAACCCCGCCGGAGTACCTTGTTCCGAGGCCTGTACCTGGGGAAGCGCCGGCTCAAACATGGGTAACTGGGCACCTGTGAATGCAGGTGTTGGCAAGGGCCTTGCTGGTACCACCTTTGTCTCCCTCTTCCAGAACGCCGCCACAAACCCAGACGGAACACTCCCTTACACTATCAAGATCACTGGCGACGTCAGCGATGAGTGTTCTTACTCGGGAGGAAAATACTGGCTGAATGGCAACGTAGCAGAGAATGGATGCACTGTGAGCGTAAGTATCGATAAAATTCCTTGCTTTCTTCAGCAGATATCTAACAAATCACAGGTCGCGGATCCGGGTACGGCAACTTTCGAATTCAGCCAGTAATGGAGGTTCGAAGAGTAGACATCTCCTTCGGCGCCCTTCTGTAGTGCGTACGTTGATTGCTCGTGCACTGAATCGACTGCGAATCATGACCGTTGTTTCCTTGTTTTTTTCTCGCCCTGCCGGGGGTTGTATTTAGATGTTTGGGACCAGCCCTACTCGCCAATATCGATTGCAACCATGGCTTTGTCAGGACTACTGGATTACCTCATCTTCCGGTTCCGTGGCATTTTTCGGGCCTCTTCTTAGTGTCCAATGTCGTTAATGTTTGTTACATGATTGCGTGTTCCTGGGTGTGCTCGTACACTGATACTCCCAAGGATGTGGATAGGAGTGGTTGTAAATTCCCGATTCTTGAGGAGAGCTGGCAGTGTTCTAAACAGATGCATGTTCTTTCAATGGAGGTGCTGGGCTCCTCCAATCGGTCCTTGGTTAGCGGAGGGCTAAATCCTCCTTCACTCCTCGCAAGTCATTGTTGGAGGCTATCCTGGTGGTACATCTTCCCAGAGCCCTTTATCCCTACGGCGCACCGAAGCCGCTGGCAGTCTTTGCATATGCCCTCAATATCGAACAATATGGATTGACCCTTGTGGCTGGCTTGCAGGTGTGGATCCGTCCTTGGTCTGTATCAATACGGGATTCTCTAGTGGGGAGGAGAGGAGGAAAGACATACGATCTGTTGCACTCGTCATAGCGTCTCCGCGCGCGCGTATCTGCAAGGACCTTTTTCCGACTTCTGTGTAAAATACCCAACTTCTTCACACCTATACTGTCCATTCCCTTGATTGTGCGGTGTAAAAGATTTCGTGATGTTTAAAGTAATCTATCTTGTATCTGCATGCTATATTTCAGTAAGTGCGTGTAGTTGAAGAAAGTAAGTAGTTCCTTTCTTTATTACATCACATCTGCTATACTACGTAAAGGTAAGGTTAGGGTATGACATACCTAGGTAGGTAGTTAGGTAGCCTCCTAAGCTCCCGAATCCCTCAACTCCCATCTACATACAGCAAAATCTATAATATATATAACATGATAAAATACCTTACCTAACCTACCTTACCTACCTACCTACCTCCACTACATAAATAAATCAATCATCTGACACGTCTTTCATTACCAAGCACAGAGACAGAGAAGGACATGAGCGGGAGGTTTGAAATTTGGGGTATTTATTTGATTGATTGATTTATTGATACAGTTTTGGGGGAGAAGGGGAGGACGTCGCAGACATGTCGTCTTATCCGCTTATTCACTTTGCTTTCAAAGGCTCGTCTGATTCTATAAGAGTGGTCCATGATTAGGTAGATGAGTGTTGTTATCAAGGAGTAGCACTACCACTTTTTCTCCTCATGGTCGATCGATAAACTCCTAAGGGGATGGATATGGATGCTAGGCGAGAGGAGAATTTGAACTGGAGGCTGGAGCATTCGGGCTACTGAGTAAAGTATTTCGCTGATCATGTCGGAGCCTGGGGAAGGGGCATTGCAAGAGAAAGAGGATGGGAGGGCGAATCTGCTCAGTCTGGCTCTCGATTGAGCTCTTGATGTTAGTGTCGAACTCGATCATCTTCAATCCTTCAAGAACACTTCGAATTCACACTTGGTTGGTTCATGTTAGAATGTGGGGGAGGAGCATCCCGTTGCCGTTTAGCTCAGGAAACCTTATGCTAAAGTTAGGTAAGCGAGATCAGCCGAGCGAATCATGTGACGCTACACATTCCCCCACAACATGTGAGGTACTACTGGTTTACCGTAATACCAAGATTCCGTTGGTTCATTGTGAACTTATGCGTACGGTGGTCCGTGCGCCATCGCGAGTATGACGCCGCATATGGCGAACAAAGGGGCGGACGGGCTCGCAATCCAACAACTCGCTTTCGGCAACGAGCCCCTGTCCGAATTTTCGAATTATAAGGTTCACGGTTCGCCGCTCTCGAACCCCTCTCGAAGATGTCTGCTCCAACCGGGGATGCCGAGACGTCCAAACCCGCGCGATCTCGAGCTCCATCGCGTATTGTCCAGTCGCCGAAGGATCGCATCGACAGCATCTTAGAATCCGCACGGGCTCGGAAAGCAGCCATGGGCGACTCGAGCAATTCGACTCCTGCCAGCCCACGGCTCAGGGGCTGCGATGGGAGGACTGCAGAGGCGGAGTCCAGCGCGGACGAGGAGACCAGCATCGTGAGGAGGTCGAGCTCGCGGAATATGAACTATCAGAGCACTCAGAGCAGGGAAGGACGGTCGTCCAGCACGACGAATATTCGGCGATCAGGGCGGACGTCTGAGTCTGAGCAGCACGAGCAGGATTCGGTAGCGAGCGAGCACACGTCGTGGTGGGCGAGGCTGGCATCGGAATATGGGTCCGTGGAGCTGGAGAACAAGGGGAGCGTGGCCAGAGATCATCTGGCTCTCGGTATGATATGTTGACATCCAACTGGGTAGGTTTGGGGGTGTTAATACATATATATCATGGGCAGAACGTACATTCCTGGCGTGGCTCCGCACCTCGCTGGCTTTCGCATCCATTGGCATCGCCATCACACAGCTGTACGCCTCCTTTACGCGATCCCTCACTGTATACACCCGGCTGACGTTGGCATAGCTTTCGTCTCAACGTTTCCTCCGCTAGCAAGGGGGGAAACGATGCATATCGACATCTACGGCAGATGGGCAAGCCGTTAGGCGCAACGTTCCTCGGCATAAGCATCGCCATACTCTTCCTTGGGTTCAACAGATACTTTGAAGGGCAGCACTGGATAATAAAAGGCAAATTCCCTGCGAGTAGGGGCAGTATCGCACTGGTGGCGGCGATAACGTTTGCGTTGATGGTTACCTCTCTAGTCATTGTCGTCGTGGTGGAGCCAACCGCCTTCGAGAACTGACGAGGGGAGGGGTAAATAAACATGGCGGAGTAAAGAACTGTGATATTCTATACTGTAAGGGAATTTGGGGGCGTTATATAGGAATGGAGGCATCAACCATGTAAATACCCAATCGTAGATATCAATGAAAATTCAAATGATTCAGGAGCAAGATAGCTCCCTCAGAGAATAATATATGCTGCCGTTCGGTGTTCCACGTCCAAAGAAAAAGTGCCCGGCAAACCCCACATTCAACCTCGCCCGATCATCGTCACGACCTCACATGACCAGCACGAAGCATTGTACCTATTTCCAAGAGCCATCTAGACAACGTGAAACTCCTACCACGAACCCCTCCCAGATGATCCCTACTACAAATTTGCCTCTGCCCAACTAATAAACATGGCGCCCCAAGGCGCAGTAGACATCCCCTCGTTCGCAGGCACGCAACTCGCGCTCCTGGACGCCGAGCTCCAATCCGAGCTCTCAGAGACGGCATCACTGATCTCGAACACGTCGCCGACAGCCCTGCAGCGGGCGGGGATCGCCATCACCAATCTGTCGCTGAGCTCGCAGCGCACGGGGCTGGGGGGCAAGACGGTCGTGGAGCTGGGCCCGGACCCGGCGACGGCGAGGGCGGAGGGCGAGCTGCCGGAGCATGGCATCCGCGTCGGGGATATCGTGGTCCTGGCGGAGCAGCCGGCGGGCAGCGCGAAGAAGAGGGAGGTGAGGGAGTTGGAGGCCAAGGGGAGTAGGGGCGTGGTTACTAGGGTGGGGAGGAGTGCGGTGTGGGTTGCGCTGGATGCGGAGGATGATGACAATGTGATTGGGATGAAGAGGTTGTGGCTGGTTAAACTGGCTAACGATGTTACTTACAAGAGGTGGGTGCTCTTTCGGAATGTGGTGTTGAAGTAGGTAGGGGACTGATGTTGGGGTGTAGGATGAATCAGACCATGACCAGGCTGCAGAAGATGAAGCCAGATGAATATTCAAATTTCGTCAGGGTCTTGTTTGGGCTCACCAGTCCTTCCCCAGTCCCAGACGATCTTGAATCTACTGGAACGGTTGAGTGGATTGATGACAGCTTGAACCCGTCACAGAAAGATGCTATCCGGTTTGCTCTGGCTTCTCGGGAGGTGGCTCTCATCCATGGACCGCCAGGAGTGAGTATTCAAAGCGCTTGATTTCCTCACATTTATTGACCACCGGAACTAGACAGGCAAGACTCACACGTTGATTGAACTCATCTTACAAATGCTGAAGCAGAATCTTCGAGTCTTGGTTTGTGGACCTTCGAATATATCTGTTGACAACATAGTCGAACGGCTAGCTCCTCATAAGATACCCATAGGTTGGTAATCCCGGGGCAGCTTCCTCTGTTCCTTTACAGTTTACTTATGTCTTGCGAGTTATGGATCATATTCGGTGTTGCGGTGTTATGGAACTTGGATTTCATGGTATCAAGAAAGCTTTCAGTTATCAGAATCTTAGGACTCACAGAGATCTGATATCCTGTCTTAGTTTTGGGTTTACTCACAACGAATGGCCGTCAGTGGTTTAGTAGCCACGAGACTCTGTGAAAGGATTTTTGATAGTTGATCTATCGTATCCCTTTCCCATCCTCCGTATCAATTCTCGTTTTGTCTCTTTAGAACTACAGTTCTGACTTCCGGGACAGTACGACTCGGACATCCAGCAAGGCTCCTACCGTCCGTATTAAATCACTCGCTGGATGTGTTAACCCAGACATCCGATGCCGCTGCCATTGTCAAAGACGTGAGAAAGGAAATGGACGCAAAGCAAGCTTCAATTCGCAAGACGAGGAATGGAAGAGAGCGGAAAGCAATATATGGTGATCTAAAGGAGCTCCGGAAAGAGTACAGGGAGAGGGAGAAGAAGTGCGTCGGTACACTCATCGGGGGGAGCAAGGTCGTGCTCGCCACTCTACACGGCGCAGGGGGCTTCCAGTTGAAGGACGAAGACTTTGATGTCGTCATCATCGATGAAGCAAGTCAAGCTTTAGAAGCACAGTGCTGGGTGCCACTCTTGAAGGCGAAAAAGGTTGTTCTTGCTGGTGACCACCTTCAACTACCGCCCACGATCAAGTCATTGAATTCTAAGACAAAGACTAAGAGCAAAGAAGAGGGAGGGATCATCAAAGGAATGACCCTCGAGACGACGCTGTTCGATAGGCTACTAAAAATTCATGGACCTGGGATCAAGAGAATGCTGACAATACAGTATCGCATGCATGAGAAAATCATGAGATTCCCATCCGACGAATTGTACGAGTCAAAATTGGAGGCAGCTGAGGGGGTTAAGGCAAGACTTCTAAAGGAACTACCCTACGAGATCGAGGAAAACGAAGATACTATCGAGCCTTTAATTTTCTTCGACACGCAAGGCGGAGATTTCCCAGAGAAGAGCGAGGAAGAAGATGTTGATAAGAAGGCTGGGAAGGGTATGATGGGGGAGAGTAAAAGCAATGAGATGGAGGCGTCTCTGGTGAAGCAACACGTGCAGAATCTCGTCAACGCAGGTCTGAATCCTGAAGATATAGCTGTCATCACACCGTACAATGCCCAGGTAAGAACAGGCCGTTCCAAACAGTTCAATCTCAATCCACCTTGTAGTGAGAGTGCAAGATATCAATCACTGGATTTTTCATTCGGTCTAAGGACATATGAAATATGACTGGTTGAGGAAGTTTGTCATGTTGGACCACCCTATCCAACGTGGCCTTCTTGGTCACGGAAGGAAGGGACTTCAGTAATTGATATCTTGCGCCCCTCTACAACCCAATTTGAGAAAATACTTACACCTATAGCTTTCTTTAATATCCCGCACACTGAAAGAGGAATTTCCTGGAATCGAACTGGGAAGCGTGGATGGTTTTCAGGGACGGGAAAAAGAAGCCGTCATCGTCAGCCTTGTCAGAAGCAACCCGGAACACGAAGTTGGCTTCCTAGGAGAAAAGCGTAGATTAAACGGTAAGACCCTCCCATATCTGCTCCTACCCTACAGGGCGCTCGCTGATGCAGAAAAAAAAAGTCGCTATGACCCGACCGCGCCGTTCTCTGACCATCATCGGCGATTCAGAAACTGTTGGAGCGTGAGTTCAAATCACATTCTCTAGGGGGCTTCCCCTCGATCAACTGAGACGCCGTGCTAACATTCCATGTGTGATCGTTGCAGAGGCAGCAATTTCCTGAAGCGATGGATGGAATTTCTGGAAGAACATTCGGATCTTCGATACCCATCAGTGGCGTCGTTGAATGCGTAAGGCGCCGTTGAATCTGTGAATCTAATCGGGCATCCTAGCAGGGACTGTAAAAGGGAGTCCTTATCCACAGGTTCCTACCTATACTATACTTGCTACAAGTACTGCTGCGGCGTGGCGCTGCCCGTTGCCCGTTGCCCGTTGCCACGCGAATTCAAGGGTAGTTCGTCAGCATCAGACGAAAGAGTGGAGGCTAGCGATGTTTCATGTAGAATGTCTGATCGCTTTGAAGTGCGGCGGACTGTCCAGTAGCAAATATAAACACCTCGTACTCCTTGGGGAGACGCGGAGGCTTGAAGAGTTGAGAGGGGGCGCTTGGACGAGCATTCGACATGTCGACATTCGAGCCACACGCTCTCGACAGCATGACTGCTCAAGACAGGTCCTATAGGCCATCGCAGCTGCCAAGTCACGATGCATAATAATTCAACGCTTACAGAAGCATGAGGCATAATCGCGGGCTCAAACCCTCCATACATACTGTGCGGTGTGCTTCAGTGCATTCATCCAGACCCCCCCTCTTGATATGTCAAAACAGCCCCTTTCGCCTCGATGGCCTATAATTGTGGAGAAGGGTTGTCCAGACCCCTAGAGGCGTCGACTGTGAGAGGCCGAGGACCCGAGTCTCGAAATCGGAATCTTTCAACTTGTTTCATGTAAACTCCATGAATGAACCATTCACATTGGTCCTGCCCACGGCGTCGCTCGCACTCGCAGGGGCGCGATGACAGTCTCCCCGATTTTTCCGTCCGACTCGATGAATCGACTCGACTGATCCTCAGAGTCAACGTTCTCGCGGGATGTCTCGGCGCCGTTGGAGGACACGCACCGGGCCTCAGCCTAGACCTCTCATTCGCGTAGAAGCCAAGACCGTGAGGGACTTCGTGGGGTAGGCTTTCTGCCAGACTGCCACACTGTCACATATCCCGTACGCGGCTCAGCAGGGGTCTTTAAATCCGCGCTTTTGATTGATGTTCAGGGACCTACACTCTTCGATTCAAACCCTTGCCCAATCTTCCATCATGCTCGGGGTCGAGCCTTCTTCTCCCAGACTCCCCTTGTCCATGGCTGACCGCTGTTCGGGAAATATATGATACGCGCTGGTCCCTCCGCGTTGATCGCTGGCTCTGCTCGGTCTCGACAACACCGCAACGCACATATACTCGGACCATGAGGTGACTTCTGTATAAGAGTTTGCTGCGTATCTGCTATTTCAACCCGTCTTCCCAGCATCGTATTTATTGGCTCCAGGACACCAAGTGCCAATCTTCGATTATTCGCGTTAGCTATTTCCGATGCTTGGCCGAGGAAGCCGAATTGGGTCCTCTGCTATATCCATAATCCAGGTGATCAACGGCCGCTCTAGGTATTTGTCAAAGACTTGCGCTCAAGCGACGTTCGACTATTGAAAAACACTCGGACGCTGATATCCTTCCCGCTCCAGTCCTGCGGATACGGGTCCGGGACCACCCCACCAATGCAGGTACCGCTGGGTCATCGCCGTCTTCGATCCTGTCTGAGCACTGGGTGGGTTAAGGGCCCACGATCGGATTTGCAAGTAGTAAGATGAGCAAATCCAAGGGACATGGAAGATGGAGATCGGATGGGCACAATCGAATGAACATTGGGTCATCGGTCAAGGGGAAGCCCATCAGCAACCCGATTCCATTTTCGGAGGACGACGAATTTCCTTTTAAACCTGTTGGCCCGGGCATGCCAGTTCCTCAAGGCAGCGAAGGCGTCGAGAAGGAAATGCACCTGAGACTGTCTGCGGACAGTACACTTCGACGAGAAGGAATTGACGTTTTCCTGGACAATCTAAGTCTCGAGTCCGAGACGGCGCCTCCGCAACCGTCATATGCACCACCCGCGCCGCCTACAAGTCAGCCAACGCCTTTAGGGGTCTCCACAAGTATACAATCAGGTTCGAGCGCCAGAGGGAGGAGGCCCTCCCTGAGAAATGTATTTGGCAAATTCTTTAGAAGGAAACATAAGCCCAGTGCCTCCTCGACAAGTGGTGTACGGGCGGGACAACACCGTAGTGTTCGTTATCCAGGCCCACCAATCTCCTTGAACATAGCTAACAAATGTAGGTTCCTACTGGGTTGAGCAGAAGCCCGAAAGGTACCCTCTCAAAACAGCGCTCGGCCTCACTACCCATCAACGAATTCAATCGAGCATTGCACTCTCACTCGGCGTCCACTGAGGAATTCCCTCTAGCCAGCACCAACATCAACGGCGATATTACACAAGCAAACTGGCAGACGAGACCTAGAGGAGCCACAACACCGAGCGGACTGTGGGTGCCAAATAGAGCGACGGGATATGTGGATTGGACTGGTCTGTCACCAAGGCCAGCAAGCAGCCATGCTAGGGGGAGTCGGGTCTTCCATGACGACGAGCCCGAGGCGGCGGTCGGAATCGCCCTGACGAGCGGCAGCCACCCGAGACGAAAATCGCGGAGCGTTGGCGAACTGCGGGGGACCACATCAGCGAGTAATATCAGGCGGCGAAGTGATGAGATTAGATATTGGAGAGAAAGCTATGACCCAGTTGTGCTTTCACCAGTGTCTACCAACAAGCCTGAAGGGGAGGAGGCGGACGAGCAGGATGTTCGCGCAGAAGAGCCGCCGCCGCAGCCATTCAACTTCGGACTGATGGGTGAGATGGCCGGGATGAAAATAACGCAGGCGGCCAGCCTCGAGACTCGAGTGCTGAGGCTTGAAGCGCGCGTGCGTGGAATGGAAAAGGCGGTATTTCGATCGCGCAGTCATGCATCGACAGACCGTCTCGTGTTTCCGGATCCGCCCCCAAGAAGCTCTAGGAGAGGACGCAGGACATCCTTGACTCTATCAGCGACGGACCATCCAGAACCATCTTTTGCAAAGCGGCAAGAGTCGCGAGAAACACAGCGGCGTCAGAATTCCCGCGGTCCTGTATCGCGGGGTAGCCAATCTTTATATGAGAGCAGTCGACCTTCGACAGTTTCGACCAATAATTCCTATTATCCTTTCTTTGATAACGCCTCTCGCCCACAAGTCCTTACTTCCCCTGAGCAAACAACCCTCAACTCCTCACCAAACGTCCCCCGTCCGCTCTCTACCTCCACGACCATCCGCGGCATGCCACCAAGCTCCCCGGCGTTGCCCAAAGACGGTCACCTGACATCCGAGCACTACACGGCGCTGCTCAACATGATCCTCGCGGAGCAAGCAGCGCGCCAAGATCTCGAGACCGTGGTTGTAGATCTCCAGGCGCGGCTCCAGGCTCTGCACTCCGCCGGCACGGAGCACGCAGACCCGCGCCGGGTCGGATTCTCCTCTTCCGACCCGGACAACAGCAGCGATGACGAAGGCCGGTTCGGCCAGAACGACGACGACGACGACTTCCAGACGCCGGCCGAAGAACGGCCCGAGCCCCCCTTCGGCGGCGAGATCTTCGGCGAGATCTCGAGCAATCGCGCCGCGGGCCCGAGGATCGGCCCGCGGACGTTAAGCCTGAGTCAGATGACGCTGGGGAAGGGCGGTAGCCCTGTGTGAAGAAATACCTAATTTCCCTCTCTCTCCTAGCTTGTTGCAGCAGCAGTTTCTTGTTTTCTTTCTTGCCCCTTTGAGCGAGCGAGCGAGCGAGCGTTCCTTTGGAAATAAAAAGACGAAACGAGGACTTGGTTCCATATGTATGATACCACGGGTTAGTTGGGCATTTGTTTGTTTGCGCGTCCGAGATGGAGTATGGAAGGGCCGGCACTGGGATGGCGATTTTTCTTGTACGATAGATAGGCGTGGATGTTTACTTATTTATATTTAATGTATTAAGATATCGATCGAGATACTTCGCTTTTGTTTTCTTTTCTTTCTTCTGGAAGTCAGGAAGGGGGTACTAGCTTGCTAATACTGATTGTTCGAACGTTCGTTCCTACCTACCTACCTACCTACCTACCTACCTATCTACCTATCTACCTACAATACTTGCTCTTCTATCCATTCATCTCTCTCTCTATTCTTTCCATTCCTTTCCTTTCCTCAACCCAATCCAAACTCATTCTAGACATATATATATCTACCTACTCCTCCCATCCCACCCCATCCCATCCCATCTCAACCCTCATAAAAACATATATGTGTAGCGCGCCAGAGATTAAGAGGTTGGGAATTCTTGCTTGTAGTGAGGGGAGATGGATATGGATAGTTGGAATCAATGATGAATAGGTATATAGCGGGGTGTTTTGATTAGTATTATGAGGATTAGAAAGAAAGATTTGGATTTGGATTTGGTTGGGGGGGGGGGGGGGGTAAGGGGCTTATAAAATAAATAAAATAACCAGCCCAACCAAGCCAACAAATCAAATCAAATCGACCAAACTACCTTAGCCCGTGGTGTTGATGTGATAGATAATGTAAGGCTTCTTGCTGCCTCTCTGGATTTCTGGTTTTCTGGTTTTCGGTAGTTCTGACTTTCTGTATCCCCCCCCCCTTTTCCCCCGGCTTTTTCTTGCAATGAAATAATCGCTATTCAAACACAAACACAAACTCATCGTTCGTTCCTTATATACATACACACTTTAGACATGGTTATATATGTTAAGCAAAGCCGGGGCAATTAGTGAGAGATGCATATCATTAATCTGGTACTTAATCACTTTCCTTCTTTCTTTCTTGCTTTGTGTATATGTATATTTTTTGGGGGGGTATGTGTCAAAAGATGGAAATTTCTAGATACATAAGAAATGAGAAGGTAAGCATCTAGGTATTAGCATTTCAATTATAGAAATCATGTTTGATATAAGAAGATGTATTTGATTTTGATTTGTATGTATGTACAGAGATAGCCCCCCCTTATCACTCTTAAAAAATCATAAAGATACTCTTACCCTAAGTACCTATACAGTGTAACATGTATAACACAATAACAAAAACACCGCTTTTTTTGTTAATTACCCTATCCCACTCCTTCCCTGCCCTGCCTGTCATCCCATCCCACATCACGCTCTATTCCCCATCGCGGCCCCTCCCACAAAGGAAGAATACATCAAGAAGAAGAAGAAGCAGCAGAAGAAGCAGATAACCCAAGAGGTAAACAGATTCTATATCCAAGATTCATAATTCGGTGGAATAGGAAAGAGGGGGATTATTTCTTTTTTTTTGTGTGGGGACAGTTGGCGTTGCCAGTGTCGTAAGGATCATGGGTTTTTTGCGCCGGGAATGCCAGCTGCTTCAAAAGACTGCTTAGCCAAAGAGATTGCACCTCCATAGTTCTCCTGGGTTAGGGAATGAGGACAGTCTAGTTAGAACTATGAATGATAATTCCAAAGATAAAACATCGATATTGAGGATAGAACGCCCGCTCCCATCCCATCCCATCATACAAGAGAAGACAAAGCCATAAACCCGGGAACAGACGATGTTGAAGGACATGATGATGAGATATGGATTAGCTACATCAGCGATACGCAGAAATTGATCTCACCACCTTTCATTTTCGCAGGAGCAAGCTAGCAAGCAAGAGTGCACTCGCAGCTCTCCTGACGCAACCTCGCACCATCTAAAACACTGCAATCCTTCTTCTATCTCGCATTGGAAAGAGACACTCTCACCAAATACTGAAGAAGATAAACTGACTAGATGTCCAACCAACAATACATCAGGGTTGGATCTGCACTAAGAACATACATCATGTTCTCTCTATGTATGCGGTACACTACAATCGCTGGCGGGTCACACTCTTCGAAGCAGAGAGCAGAAATTTGGGACATCTCCGCTCCGACAACCTCACCTCAACATGGTCAACTGTCAACCGTTGAGGCTCGGCAGTTTGAGTAGATGTTGATGCTCACCTCAACGTGACGGTCTAGTATCTAGCACCTCTGTGCACGCAAAAGGCAGCTTTCCAATGCACAGTGCGGGCCTACGCACAGAACATAAGGCTAAACGGTCGTCAAGAAGAACGAGGCTTTCGATCATGCCGTCCTATCCAACCTTCGTATAGAACAGCCAACACTTTTCGTCGTCGAACCTTGTCGATGCTCAGAACCCCCTCCCGAGCTCAGCTGCTCACAAGCTCGAGAGCAAGCCCGCTCCTTGGCAGAAAGAGAATTCCAATTCTTAGTACTAGCCAGATAACCTACCAAGCTTGCTTTCATCGGCATACGCACAAGATCCCCAAGAATGAACGAATCGATCCAGAAAAGCCTTGGAACGTGGATATTCGGAGATGAGTCGGGAAGTGAAGGGACGAATGAGGCTAAGAGACAACGACAGGAAATTGCAGATAGAGACAGAACAGTGAAACGAGGCTTGAATCTGGAAGATGTGAATCTTCACATTATACCCGCATGCATCCTATCCCGGTACGAGAACTTTCCGCACGGTGTTGAATCAGACCTTGTCTAAAAAAAGGTGCATGGAAGAAAATCTCAATACGAACGAGATCCCGTCTCGAAGACCTCTCCAAATTTCGACTCATCTATTGGGAGGCAAGCACAATAGAGAGCGGAAGAAGGAAGCGGATGTAGATCCCCCAACTCGGGCTTCGCTACTCCGTACGGCTGCTACTATCAAGCAGCTATTTCTCCTATCGTCCGCCGTGCATCTCAGGGTGCGATCAGCCCGCCGGCACATTGCAAGAGATCTCTCCGATCTCCAGATAAGAACTTGGGATCAGCAGCGGTGCGTGTATCTCCGCGCACTGGCAACTTTCACAGTCAGCCAGAATGTACAAACCTCGTATGTACATGCATACAGCATACCTACGCGATAGAACGTCTCTGCAAAGCAGTCCCCAAAACAGAAGTGCATGCAGACCTGCCCGTGGTATATGCACTGACGATTCAAGACACGCATAATGCCATGCTCACTCCCCATAGCAATGCAAACCCACCAAACAGCAAACGAATGCATTGCCGAGGGACCAACCCGACTTGGAGGACGATGCATGAACCACGTTATTTCCAAAGCAATGTTCTGGGTTCTGTTCCGTGGCCCTGATACATCATTTCGTGAGGCATAAGAAACGTCTTCCCCCCCCGTTATCAGGGATTCCGGGCCCGCGGACCCTGCCGCCGCGGCCGACGAGGGTTAGGCGATCGAGGCCTGGCTCCCGGTGAAACGTCGTCGGAAGCCCGTCGCCAAGGTACGCGGGTGCGCCAGGGCGCTGGCGCCGGGGCAGGTGCGGAAATCAGGAAATGATACTCTTGTATGGCCGGCCCAGCAGCATGGGGAGGAGGATCGAAGGGTAAATCAATCAAGCAATTAACAGTTCCATTTATCAATGTGGAGACTGGGACATTGTCACCAATGAATCCTCCGTCCAGACCAGTATGAGGTAAGAATATAAAAATAATCTCTCGGAGCACGCAGGGACTAGACCGCGCACGTCTGTCCTGGAGCCCTAAGAGCTCCAATAGTTGAATGCCGGGCCCGGGGAAGCGTACCGAGAGGGACTGAGGCAGCGAGAGACATTCGCAGGCGAATAATGCTCTCATTTGCCCGTGGCCCCACTGCGATTCAGTAGATCGCAATTACTGTCAGTGCCGTACAGTAGAACCTGCGTGCGAGGCCTCCAGAGTGATGTGATGCGGATGAATGTGACAGCAGCAGTTGTCGTCCCCGAAAGCTGGTTTTTGAGTGACAGAAATGCCCGGCAAAAGGAACAAAATAAGCGTTTGTCATTGGATACAGCGTACGGGAAGCCGACTGTCCAAACAGTTCCGGCGAAACGTCACAAATCCTGCAGCGAACAAATCAAATACCTCTGCAATGACCACAGCGGGTTGGTAAGAATCTGCCGATAACCAGCAGTGGGCCGAGTCGATACGAGATGGAATCCGGGGGAGATTACTTGTTTACGACTTGTGGTGCTCTCGACCCGTCGGCGATTTTCTGGCACCCCAGGAAAATAGCTGCCGGTAGATCTAAGTAATTGCTCTTAAGTAACAGATAAAGGTGGGCGAGATGAGCAGCGAACTTGCAAGATGGAAGAGATGGGCACGTGTGTGAGACATGTGCGAGACCCCTAGGTACCGGGAGCTGGAGCTGGAGCGACGAGAGCACGTGTACGCTGGTCGAGAAAAGGTTTTTTATGGCTTGCAGATGTGTAGATCGCAGGATGGAATTCGTAAATAGATGCACCGGAAGACCCCAGCCGTCCTCCCAGGAGATAAGTCGTTGGAACCTGTCAGATTGTTCCATCCTCCTCTTCCCTCTCTCTGCCCGGTATCATATCTGCGGTCGCTGAAAGACTACTGCGACACAGCAGATAGGTGTGTACAGCACGGCAGCTCATCGACAAGACGGTTCGCATGTGCGGCGCGATTTTGAGGGTATTCGAGTTCTGGATGGACTAGGATGGTGAACCCTACCTTACGTCTTCCAGTAAACCAATCCCATAGGGAGCTTAGAGCGTATGAGCCGGGCCCGCGGGTGGGGTGGATAGCGGGCTAGGAATCACGACTATGGTTCCTGGATCCTCATCGACCCGGACGGGTACGTGGCTCTCGGGCGGCCGGCCTTGAGGCTTGTGGCCAGATAGCCCAGTTCTAATCGATACGAACGGGAAGAAGCGAGTTAGGCTCCAGATGGTGGTGGGCGTGCCGTCCTGGGCGTCGAGCACTGTACGTAGTAGTGAGTTGTATCATTGTATGGCCATCACACGCAACAACACAGGACACAACACCGTAGACGATGCACCGAGTAAGAGTGCCCGTTGGCAGGTGGCAGTAGTGGGAAGAAGCTCATGCGTTGGAACCGTTTTGCAGCACTAGAGGGCCCCCGATCATCATCACCATGCAGAGATACCTAGGTTCAACGCATGGCCGTATGTACCTGCGTTGTACCTGCAGCAGACTGAGGGCACGGTACGCGGGACTCGTAAGAATGACCATCGACCAGTCGACACGGCAGGGATGGTCGTCGGTCCTGTTCCACCTCGACTCCAACGCCCAGCATCCCCGGTTGGTGGTGCTGCAGCACTGTACTCTGTACAGTAGCATCTCCAGCGCAGGACGATAAGACGGTCGTCTCCGGAAAGGCATTCCCTAGAGCGGTAGGGAGCTGCTGCCCACGGGCTGGGGAGGGCTGTCGAGGGCTGCCGTGGGCTGTCCACTCAATCCGCCGTCTCGTCGGCTGCGACGCTGGCCCCGGCAAGCGTCTCCCAGACTGCTAGGCATCTCCGTTCTGGAATGATTCCATGGTCCCAGTCGTGGATTCCGCCGAGGGAGATGAATCTCGCTTCCCGATCATCAAACAGGACCAGGGACGGAGGAGAGGAGCCTGAAGAGGACAACTGGGCGGCCAGAGGACTGGGATCTGCCGCGCGATGCTCTGTAGTGTCGGGACTGTAGGGGAGTGGACACCATAGAATGAGGACTCAGGACAGGGCGAGCCGCGAGAAAGAGATGCGGCCATGCGGGACGGGCGTGGGGGCCTCGAAATCAAGGCCAACGCTACTGTGCATCTCGCATCTCATCTCGCCGCTCCGCACCACAGGCCACCCACCGCGGCGCGCAAAAGCAGCCAGGAGCTAGGCCCAGGAGGGACTACCTCAGTTAGGCAATTCCACAGTCTGTACCTATCTTTAGCAGTCCAGGTCGTTGTACATCTTTTGTGCTGTCCAATGCATTGCATTTGCTACGGTCCAGCACAGCACAGCACAGCACAGCGCCCGTACCATGCAGCGACTGGTTTGTGCACAACCAATGCACCGCCAATTAATGAGCGTGGCACAGTCCAGGTTGGGTGCAGAGCACAGCACGATGGGTTGGGATGAGAAATGAGCAAGAGTTACTCTCTCAACTGAATGGTGGCCTCTCCGAACCTCCAACTGGGCGACACGCTGCGCTCTTGTACTCGGCCAGTTGTCTCTCCTCTCGAGCCTGGATTCCTGATTGTCCTGACTAAATCGTACGGAGGCTTCGGGTCTCACGTACCTATCAGCTATCGATGCGGGATCGCAGCATCGGGCTGCTATCTGGTATCGATAAGTGGATTGGTTATCCAGTAGTGCGTCCGCCATCCAGCCTCCAGCGCTGAAATCTGGATGACGCCCAGGGGAAACCCAGCCAGCTCTTCGGTACGGGCATTTGGGACAGTCTCAAACAACGGCGTCAGTTTTTAAGTTTGTTGGTAGTCGGCACAGCTAAAAGTTTTAAGTCATACATACGAAAGAGCTCCAGAAACTTCAGCCATCTTCCAGGAACTCGAGCTTGACTCCACTCTCAACCGCTCTATCAGCCGTCCCAAGGAAGATAGTGACAGAAACTCTGTTCAGTGCTCTCGCTGATGCTGCTATTGACGATGCGGCTGAAGCCGTCAGTGTGCCTGTCTCTCGTTCCTGCAGCAAGCCTGTGTGCCGAACTGGCCTCGGTCATCCATCCCAATCCCGTCTACTCTGTTGCAGAGACTGTAGTGATTGCCGTCCCCGTGATGCCAGAAGCATTTACTATTATCAACCCATTCAACCCTGTCTATAGGACTACCTGGTACACTGCGGCGGCAAACCTCTCTGATGGCTGCCCTGCGGCACGAGGTGCTGGACGTCGTCATTAGTTGCGCAAACTGGGCTGAAGAACGAGCGACTGTTTCGAGTTTCACGAACCATGTGGAGGGGGTTTCCCCACTTCCTGATCGCAGGCGGGGCAAAGCTGATAGATAGTTGGAACCTCGAACTACAAACTACCACCACTACTGTGCTGCTTGGCAATGGCCAGCAGATTTTGAATTTGCCCTAAGGCCTCAAGGACCGCTATCGATAGATAGATACGATGACTCGTGGGGAAGATTCTGTCATGTTTGATGTCTGGCGGATAAGAGGGGCAGGGCGGGAGGAGTGATAGGTCGTCTCGGCCGCGCGCGAGTGACGGGCTCGGAGGCAAAGAAAGAGATGGGGAAAGTCGAGAGAGCCAAAGTAAGACTGGCGGGCAATATTGGCATCAATGAATTCTCCTTGGCTGGATGATTGCATCGCGACCCGTCGCCACGGAGCATACTGGAGGGCTGGGTCGCCGTCTGAATGGACAGCGACGTGTTTCGCGTCTCGCTCGCGAGTCCGTCCTGTGCATGAGCGGCCCTCGAATGGGAGCGCAGAGGAGCGACGAGGGCTGACTCAGGCTGAAGACAACAATTGTTGAGGAAAGTTTGTGTGTGAGAAGTCTCTTTTGTCTTTGACTTTCTCTCACATTTTTACTCTTCTCTCCCAAGGCCCGGCGCGCATACCTGCATTATTCGAGGCCGGAAAAGCCGCCTCCCCGCGCGCGCGCCTCTTTCACCAGAAGTTGGTTTGCCGGATGGATTCTTATTGCATGACGCAGTGAGCTGAGAGCCCAGAATATCTGATCATGTATGATGTATCAGGTATTATTGTACAGTTCAATAGAGCTGTCTGTTAAGGCTGCATGAGGGGCTGATGTTTTATTTTTATCTCCCGGAAAAGTTTTTTATTTGTTTGTACCTTTTTTTTTCTTTTCCTTGTGGATTGATTATTTGATATTTGGTTGTGTGGCTGTGTGTGATTCGGGAGGAGGCTTGAGACGACTCGCTGTCGCTGCGTCTCTGCTCGTGATTCTGGGGCAGCGGTGGTCCAATACGGATGCTCGAGGAGCATGCTGTGGCCGCAGAGGTGAGATGATGCCCCGTCACGGCAATATCTACCGTGTCCTGTGTAAATTGCCACAAATTGCCACTGCTGTCTGCTGCATCCTATCACGATATATTATATTACTTGGATATTGCTATTCGCAGCTGTGCCGCCGGTGCCATTTTGCATGTCCGGGGAGTAGCAGGACGATGAATTCTCATACGATGGCACATACGAAGGCAACTCTCGCGGACCCCGCCTCCCTCGGTCGGGTCGTCGAGTCGTTAGATGGCCGACATGGCCTGATGGTGTGCTGATTTGACCTGATGGATGGTAATCTGGCATGCGGTCTCCAGGCGAAGCCGCGAGAGAGGGTGTGGCGGGTGTTTGGTGGTGTGTAGTTTACGAGCGACGCAGTAGCAGTACGACCATACACCTCTACCATACGACCATCCACCATCCACCATCCAGCATACGTACGGAGGTACCACCCATCCAAAAGCTTTTCCTGTCCACTGCTGTGCTCCCCGCGGGCTTATGCATGCACATTATTCGTACAGCGAAGGTTCGTCTGCTCTCTACAGCCTCTTCTTATAAGCTGGGCCGTCTGGAGGGCGAAGTCTTACCAGTCTGACCCAAGGCACGCCTCGCGGGCCTCACTACTGTACGGCTGCCAGGCTTATGCGAGCACCTTATTCGTACGGGGGGCTCTTGTTATGCGCGCGCATTATTCGCAGCAGAGGAGGGGCGCGCGGGTTTCTAATTATGCGCGTGCATTATTCGTAACCCGTATCGGGGCATAAGGTATGAACATAGTGCTGGACTGTACTGTACACGTTCCACGTCCCAAGCGACTCATCACACCAGCCTGGCCCTGGCACGGCGCCGCTTTGAAGTCTGATGAAAGCTCCGAAGAAGGCCTGCGCGCACACGCCCTCCGGAAGGCGGGCGGTGATTGGCAGAGCCGGGGACCTCGGCGCAGGCGGGGGGGGGGGGGGGGGGGGGAGGGGGGGCTTGACGGGCAATCCCAGTCGGGCCAGTCGGGGGGCCTGCCCAACCATCGTCCTGCGGCGGCGCACCCGTTGCGCTACTACTCTTGTCTCCTCAGACTACTTTACTCTCTTGTCTGCGCAGCTTTCTCTCCGGGGGTGCCCAAGTCGCGGGCCTAGCCGCATGGGGCAAGTCGGGACTCCCGCTACGACGCTTGGATGCCATAATTACCTACAACGGCTACAACGTGCTTGATTACAGTAACGCGACTGTCCCGTACCTCGACTTTAGTACGCCTAGTACGCCTGTCCCAACCGCCCCACGGCCTACGGAGTCGGAGTCGGCTCCGTTACACAGAAGGCTCGAAAAGTCCCGGAGGATCACGTCGTCCTTTTGTCGACTCACGCCGTCAAGGTTCGCGCTTGAAGGGACGGCGGATGGCGGAGGGGAGGGAAGGCTGGAAGACACGAGCATTTACGACGAGACCGGAGGAGCAGTCGTCTGGCTGGATGGATGGAATGTACCTAGCTGGCAGCTGGCTAAGGTAAGGTAGGTCAGGTAAGGTAGATTTCCAACGGCAGATACGTGATAGTAGGACTGGATGGACTGGCCGGTCTTAGTAGTAGTTCGATTTCCCTGTTCCTGTCCTGTCCTGTCCTGTTCCTGACTGATCGCCTCCCTGGCCCGCCCATGAATAGGACTACTATACAGTCTATACTATACTTGATAATCCCATCATCTCATATGCCTCTATCCCTCCTCTGGCTAGGACCCTCTTCTCACTACACACCACCAATCCCACCCATCATCATCCCATCCCATCCCATCCACCTCCACCACCACCAAACCATACA